>NC_141156.1:117223403-117532653 GCF_053477565.2 Lygodium microphyllum
GTGTGTGTGTGTGTGTGTGTGTGTGTGTGTGTGTGTGTGTGTGTGTGTGTGTGTGTGTGTGTGTGTGTGTGTGTGTGTGTGTGTGTGTGTGTGTGTGTGTGTGTGTGTGTGTGTGTGTGTGTGTGTGTGTGTGTGTGTTATTATTGTTGTTATTCATGGATGCAAAATATTTTTGGCCATGACTATTTGCTATATCAAAATGAAATACATATTCTTTTCTATGATATTTAATTTATGTTATGAAAATAAGATGTTATTTATCTATTTCATGGATTTTTATTATTTTTTAAATTTTCTATATAATAATGACTTGTTGCACATGTGCACATGTAGAATTGGTCGCATTATGCTAGGCAAATAGGTGAAAAAGTAATATGTTTTGTGTCTCCAGTAATGAGTAAATAAGTTAGTAGTTGGAGCAATGGAGATGCAATTTGTATTTAACAATGGAGCACCTTTGGTATGTGGGATTATTATTTTGGACACTAGCATTGCATAAATTTATTTGTATGCTTATATGCACAATTAAGCCAATTATCTGTATAAAGCTAGAATTTAGGCCTTAGCAAAAATAAGATAGGCCTTAGCAATTATTAGCCAAAAGTGAGTCTTTCAAAGAAGGAAAGCAAAAAAGCCCAAAAGGATGGTTTTCATGATTTTTGAGCACAAAAAGCCAAGAAATGCAAATCATTAAATACATGCACAATGAAAGATTGCACCATTCACTTGTTGTGCACCCTTGTTTATTCTCTTATTCTTGAAGGTGGATGCAGAAAAAGAAGGGAAGGTCTATTGATATTTTGAACGCCTCTGTTTCTCATCCTTGTTATGCATTACGTATTCAATCTTCGGTAAGAAAGAATTGCGGAGTTCTCTTCTGTATCTCATTGGGAAGAGAAATGTAGATCATCCACTATCACCTTTGATAGTAGCTTGGGTGCAATTTCCCCTAATTTTTTAGCCTAACTTTATGTCATTAAAGATGTTCAAAATGTTAAATAAACCTACAAACATAAATCAATATACAACCAATTACTATCGTGATTCATATATGCATGCCCTTTTCATCAATTCATATCAAACTCATATCCATGCACATTTATTATGTATTTGCTACAAAGTATCTTTATGTTATGTTGTTATCTTCAACTATATTCAATACACCCATGATTGGAGTTGCTTCTAGAAGCTCTACAGTCCCAGAAGTGCTGGCTTCTTTGACAGGATTGACAGTAAATTGGTACTTTTTGTGAGCAAGGCAAGATGGATGAACAATCTCTGAAGCTGTGGAATGTGATTAGAGCGGTTTCAATGCAGGAGATCTGGAGGCTAAGAAATGACATGCTTTTTTGTAGGGTTAAAGTTCCCTTGGTCCCAAAGGATTGATAGCCTAGGGTCAAAAGTGAAATTCAGGGTCAAAAGTGAAATTCTGGTGGCCCTTAAGGGCTGTAAACCAGCTTATATAATTTTTAAGGTTTTTTGTAATGCCTTAGCAAAGGCCTAAGACAATTATGTCTTGAAGAAGCCTCTTAGTAGGCTATCTAAATACCTTTTATTCATAATATTGATATTCTCTATGCATTATTAAAAAAAACTATATTCAATACAATATATAAGGTCTTTCTTTTGTAAACCATACTCACATAAAATATATCTCTCTCTATGTGTGTCCATGTGCGTGCGTGCGTGTGTCCATGTGCGTGTGTGTGTGCGTGTGCGTGTGTGTGTGCATGTGTGCGCGTGTGTGTGTGCGTGTGCGTGTGCGTGTGCGTGTGCGTGTGCGTGTGCGTGCGTGCGTGCGTGCGTGCGTGCGTGCGTGCGTGTGTGTGTGTGTGTGTGTGTGTGTGTGTGTGTGTGTGTTCGTTCCACGTATAACAACTCCATCTTTTGGTGTTACATGTAGCCACAAGAAATGACCAAACAAGACTCATGGTTAATCAATATGTAATAGATTAGAAACCATAACACCACAAAATATGACCATTCTAAACCATAAGAAATCTTCCATTATTCTAATAATCATAACAAAACCAAAACGTTAAAAAAATTTATTGTTTAAGAACACTGAACTTCATTGACACCAAAAAAGACATGAAATAGTGAATGTATATAGGAATGGAACTCATATTGAGTGACATGCTTCATTGATGGAACTCATATTGAGTGACATGCTTCATTGATGATAATGATTGCATTATTACTTTCAAAAGCAGAACACAGAGAGTTCGGTAGTGTGTTAAAGTTGTGCACCTACTTACAAGCAAATACATTCTTCAATGAAATTGGAACTTTCTAGTGACTTTTTGATATCATAAACATTCTTCACATTTGTGTGAACACTCATATGACACTCTTGGAAAGCCTGCACAAGTAGGTGCAAATGAAGGAAAATCAAAAGAAGTGTGGGACAACCATAAATCGCTTTACAAAACCTTGAAGCAACATCACACAATCACAAGGCCAAATAAAAGGTAGGACCAGTGTGCATGTAGGAGTCTTGTACATACACTTGTATAATCATTGTAAAAGATACTTGGAGGTGTCAGATGGGTCAAGAAAGAAGAAAGTAATGAGTTTCTAGTAAATAGATGGGAAGGGTAAGGATTGGACAATCTTAAGCAACATTGCACTTTCAACCAAAAATACTTGAGCTTCGCTAATCAATATTAATATCTATGCCTTCACAAAGCAAAACTTTCTTCACTACTAATGGATGCCTAGCACTTCAAAAGTTGACTATAACATGTTTGTTTGTTTGCATACAAGGAGAATGTCCATTGATTCTAACAACACATTTGGAAGCTACTATGAATTGACATGAGGGCCTCTTTGAAGTAAAAGATATACCAAGCAACCCCTTTGAGCGAGGAACTTTGTATTTTATTTACGATCTATCGTGGAATTCTAGCTAAGTCTTAAGGCGACAAAAGTAAAAGGCTTTGCTAAATCCCAAGAATTTACAAGAAGCATTATCTAGATCTACCAAATGACCAATTCATGTTTTTAAAAATGACATGCTTAATTTTGAGAGAGAGAGAGAGAGAGAGAGAGAGAGAGAGAGAGAGAGAGAGAGAGAGTGTGTGTGTGTGTGTGTGTGTGTGTGTGTGTGTGTGTGTACCTGTGCATGCATGCGTGTGCACGCACGTGTGATCCAAGACAATATAATAGGGGCAATGAGGTATAGGTTATCAATGCTGACAATTTTATATGTTACTCTTTTTCTTTCACAATTAATTTTATGCTTCACCATGCTAGACCAATATTACAATTACTTGTTGAGCCTTCAAATGTCTTGCCAATAGGCTATCATACCTTGGTAATTTAGACCACAAGTTGGACTTTCAAACACCTTCCTAATAGGCTATCCCAACCTTAATGCTTTAGCACTTAAGTTGTACACAATATTTCAACACATCCATTGCCAATAACTTCTTTTTTCAAAAACCCTAGCCATTTTTATCACCTTAATCCTAGTCCAATATAAGCATGTCGTGCTATTGTATTTAGGGTTTTTGGGTTCTCCTGCTTGTTCCTCCAGAGAATACAAATGAGCACTCACATGCATAAAACATATGTGAATATGTGACAAGCGCACACAAGGAAAGCCTCAAAGCCATTTCTAGCATCCATCATGATGTTCTATTTGATTTGCGAGCATTTTGATGGTTACATTACATTTTTCTTCAATTAGTTTTTTATATATTTGTGATAGTTGCTCACAAATTTTTGTGATTTCTTATTGTTTGAACCCATGAAGATGATTATCATGTGATTTGCAAGCACTTATCTCAACAAATGAGTACTAGAACAAAATATTGTTGAGTGGGTCTCATGTGAGCTCAATGAAAAGACTAGTGCATGCATACACAAACACACCCCACACAAGCATACATGTCCTCACACACATCCACATAGTGGCCAATAAAGGCAAAGAGAGACTTTCATGTGCTTATGATAAATAACTGAAAAATACTATCTACCAATTATATTTGAAGATAACACACCATGAAGATATCCCGTACCACATATTTAAGCGTACATCCATACATCTTTGAGAATAATTAAGCTTGATGACATAGGAATCAACAATAGATAATCCAAGCTTAAGATTCATGCTTTAAGTACATGTAGCTAAGAACATAGCACATGGGCTCCATACTAGTCCACATATGCTAGTTCCAAGTGACGACAAACCCATGTTCTAAACTTATGTTCTAAACTTGAGGTAAAATACATCCAAGTTTTGTAACAATGAGTTCGTATGCGTGTAGCTCCATGTGAAAGCCTCGAGTGGTATTCATAAGCTAGCACACCTTTTAAACTCAACCAAGAATCTTTAGCATGTCACTACCAATGTAGGGCCACTAGTACGATTTACAATTCAAATACTCTCTTTCTCTCCCTAGATTCTTTTCATTTATGCTAGCAATCTAACCAAGCTATTAACAAGTAGAAGCCTTAATCAATGCACCTTTTTGTTGTGTGCTATCTTTTAAGATATGAACAATGCTTGAAAAGATCTAGATTTCAAGCAACACCAAAATCAAACTCTAAGCATACATAAAAGTAAATTTGTAACTTGGAACTCAAGCACTCATGTACACGACCACACACGCAAAACCTTAGATACATCCTTGAGGCATCTTCCATTGTTCAATGTCTTCATTAAAAAGGTAATAAATAGATAGAGACAAATTTGCACACTTAGTCCATCTATCTAGGTTTTGTGATTATTGGGCATTCACTTCAATATGTGCTTACTAAACAAAGAAAGCTACAAACATCTTAAAATTGCAAGGCAAAATGCAAGCTAGAAGGAAATGCACAAGGGTCTTCTTCTTTGACCAAAGTAAAACCACCGTGATCCTCTTCAGATCTAGAGCAAGTTCATCTATTGCCCTTGCCATGATTGCTTTGTTTCAACCATCAAAAGAGATCCATGAGCCATCTTTACCAAGTAAGATTGATCCAAGCATCTTTTTTCAAGAACGTCATTTTCCTAGTTGGGATGCTGGCTACAAAGGATATTGACTCGTTAGTTGAAGTTAACTAGAGACCAAATTCTTTGATTCTCTTCCCCCTCTTCCAATGAGCTTTAAGAAGAGATTATTTGATCACATTATTAAAAACTCCATTTGACATAGCATTTTTACAAGTATGATGAAAGCCCCAAGTGCATTGTTTGACACTGCCTTTGAAATCCAGTCATCGGCTAGTTCTATTTGACAATGTCTCTGTAAGCCATCAAGGTTTGCTACTGCATGAGAACTTTATACAAACCTAGCAGCAAGTATTATACCATGATCATCTTTGCTAACCACAAGCATATTCATGAGTATGAAGAAATCTGCTTTGTTCTGCAGTTGCAGTATGAAGGAGTCAATCTAACCATTCCCAATGTTTCTCTGTTATTGTTTTCTAAAGAGCTGTGGGAATTCCCAGGTACAGAATAACTCAACCAGTTCTAGGCTCACCATAGCATACAATCCCATGTTATTCTCAGGTAACATATAGCTGACTCAAGGACACACCTAATTTTCATGAGCATGCCGGCTGATAACAGTTGAGAGAGTGCACTCAGCATATGTCTTTTGGAAAAGCATCACAATGGTAGTGAGAAATTACTCAGTACATGGACGCCAAGGACAGCCAAGCAGTCCAGCAACCAATCAATTTCCCTAGACAAGTCCCGAATCCCATTAACTTTCAAGAGAACCACAATGAGAACAAACAGAAAGTATCCATGTTGTTATCATCCTACAGAAGCACACGCCATAGTTGCAAAGTAGACCAAATTATGAATAGATTCCCTTTAATACCAGGTAATACAACCATATTCCTGTTCATAAATTCAATTTAAAGAATTGGAGTATTTACAGTTGAAGAATTGTTCTCTATATGACCATATTAAGGACTTAGAGATGGTAACAAAGACCCTACACAGAGCATCTCTAGATACAGAAACAAGATAAAGACC
Organism: Lygodium microphyllum; assembly: GCF_053477565.2. Classification (NCBI taxonomy): domain Eukaryota; kingdom Viridiplantae; phylum Streptophyta; class Polypodiopsida; order Schizaeales; family Lygodiaceae; genus Lygodium; species Lygodium microphyllum. The sequence goes on from NC_141156.1 coordinate 117,229,381, forward strand.
CGCTTAACCATCATGAGAGATCTTCTATTCATACTTTCAAGCGTACAATATCAAGGAATCCTTTAACATCCAGACCACTTCTGTGTAATCTCTCCATGAAACAATGTACCCTGGTAAATCAATCATCTAAGGGTATGGTTTCCATTGTCAGATGGTACTTCTCTGAGTAGAACTTCTCCAATTCTTCAACATCCAGACCACCCGGCACAGGCTCCCCATGGCCAACCAGCCAAAGAAAACGCTCAAAGAGCAGCACTTCGAATGGCATGTTCAGGCCACCTTTCTGGCTGAAGCCGAACTCTTCCTTGACCTTCTCAAGGAGCAGCCGGAATGCAGGATGGTTGAGGTAAAGGGCTGGGATGACGAATCTCTTCCGCTCGCGACCCGCATAGACAGCAAGAAACCCTTGAGGAACATCGTAAGGGCAATTACAATTGCCCTTCTTCTTGCAGGCACCGTCATGACAGAATTGCCAAGGCCTCAACAGGACCGATGCATGGTTATGATGGACATGGCCGTGCATGTCAACATCCTGGCCACAAGGATGTAAATCATGCATCTGAGCATTGAAGTGACCATCCGAACAGTTTGGGATGTCAGAACCATGGGGGCGAGGACTCTTCGCATGATCAAGACCATTAGGACCATGATGAAGGCCTTCGGCGCTATTGCTATGAAATCCTGAGGGCTGTGCAAGGGTCTTCTTGTTCTTGCTACTAGGGGCAATATTTCTACTGCAGAAAAGCCATGGGAAGAGCAAGGGCCATACCTGTTTGGGGCGGGGAGGCTTGGGGCTGTCCATTAGGGCAACAAAAAGAAAAAGAAAAAACGCAGAACTTCACTCCTGTTGTACTGCTCTTCGTCTCCTGTGTACTTCTGTTCTTCTTCGTCGTAGTCCGCTGCGGCCTATTCTCCTTGTTGTTGTTCTCCTGTGTGGTATTCTTGTAGTGGTCTGTTCTCCTGCGTATTATTCTTCTTCTTATTCTTCCTGTGCTTCTTTTTCTTCTTCTTCTTCTTCTTCTTCTTGTTCTACCTTCTCCTGCAGTCGGCTGCTTCTGCGCGTGCCGCTCATAATGCAATGGCTGCTACGAGAGAGAGAGAGAGAGAGAGAGAGAGAGAGAGAGAGAGAGAGAGAGGCAGGAGAAGAGGAAGCGAATGCTAGATGGAGGAGCAGGCGGAGACAAAGAGGTGGATGGTGGCGGGGGTATGGCGGAGGGAGGAAGGAGAGATCGACAGGAGGGACATGATGATGGCGATGTTCTGGCGCGTGAGCGAGCGAGAAAGAGAGAGAGAGAGAGGGGGAGAGAGAACAACAAGAACAAGAAAGAATCGAGAGTGAGCGATAGAGGGGTTTTGAATAGAACGTCGATCTAGAGAGAGAGAGAGAGAGAGAGAGAGAGAGCCATCGATTGCCCACCCCACCTTTGCCTCCAGCCTAGGCTAGTTTGGTGGTAGTGATAGAGCGTGCCCACCCTTCCCCTCACTTTGAGATGACACACCGCATAGGCGTTCCCATGGCCCTTCCTTCCTTAGCACACAAAGTTTTTTGACAGTTTCCCATGTGAGAACAGAAGGGCTCTTTTCCCTTCGCTTTCGCTAGTGTTAACATCATGCGCTTCTACCACATACCTAGCTAGGTGCACGTCTAGGGGTAACGGGCTTCCGGTTGCACTGTATGATCCCACCCTTGCAAAAGCTCATGATGTTGGAGATAGCAACCCTCTATCCCCAACCACACCTAGCTAGATAGAGTCCCTCCCTCGCAAAAGCTCATGATGTTGTCACAATTCACAATCTGGGAATCCTAGTGAGAATTTGTTTCAAACTTCTTATGTCGACGTAAATAGATTGTTGTACCACTAGAGACGCACATCCCAAGATCTAAACCAATGCATCCCTATAATTGAACCCACACTCAAAAACAATTGGGCTACAACCCCATCATCATGCCCCCTCCTTTCTTGGCCTCCTCATCATCACAAAATGCACGCCTACTAGAGTAGCCATGTCAATTTCAGAGCAAGGAAAGAAAGCAACAACCATATAGCCATAAGCTACAATAAACATCCTTTCCTAAGCCATGTTGGAGCATATAATTCTCTCCATCTCATATGTTGACTATTCGTCCCATGATTAGATCTTCCATCGCCATCTCAAGCTCCACAAAATGAGCTAAAAGAATATCAAACGTGCACTAAATCTAAAGCAATGCAATTCTAGACCTACACATAGCTTTTGCCCAATCATAGTTGGCCATATAACATGAGAACGTTGATTTCTAACTAGTACTAGCATCCCAGTTTTGGTGACCCACCTTTTTATTAACACACTTATCATTGACCTTGTAGTATATTTCATGCACAATTTTTTGGCTTTGTTTCAATGACCCATCTTTTTATTAGCACCATTTTTCTAAACCTTGCACCACAATTCACCCTATGTTTCTTGTATGAGTTTTCCATGTTTATGCCCACCCCATCTTGATGATCAACTCAAGGTGAGATAAGAGACTTTCATGCGGCATGTCCACCATATCTTGATGCTCAATTGAAGACATTATTTGCTCAATCTACTTAGGATCCAAGTATACATACACATCCTAGTCTACCCTAGTTTCCTTACAAAAAGCACAAGCTTGATTGAAGTGTGGCATAGAACAACAAACATTTATTGTTATCAGAGGAACCTAAAAGAATGATGGTCATCTTATGCCTTGCCTGATAGAGCCATACTTGTTTAATTTCAACCATGGGTTTGAGAAGTCAAGTGGGAACACCTAGCAAGCTTAAACCTAATAAACATGGTATCATTATACATAAGAAAACGGTGTCTTAATTATATGCACAAGTCAACCCTTAATGGTGGCTCCTCAAGGGAGATCTATAAATGTAAATAGAGACATGAAATGGTCATACCATGTAACAGAAATTGAAAGGGGTCTAAAGGGTGAATGCACTATGATTTGAGTCATGTGTGGACCTTAGAATATATAAGGAGTATGATATTTTATCACTTGTTATCTTGTGAAATCATGTACACCTTGAAAATGAAGAGATTACATCTAATAGTAAAATCCACTCATAATAATATAAGGTGCACAACGTGATAGAAGTCAACCACCCACAAAGACATGTTATATATAAGAAAATACTTGGAATTGGATGTTTGGACAAACTACAACAAGGTATGGTTTTATGTGCATCATCTATAATGCATGAGGGACTAATTGTTCACTAGCCACATGGCAACTTTACATCAACCCGAGTAAGATATTTTAATCATTGTCTACCACATGAAATCCTAAAAAAGATAACTTGCACATCAGTACGGTCCTTTTGTAATGGCAAGTTTCTTAAGGCTTTTCTACATAATAGACTTCAATACTATCCTTCTATATAAAATCCACTTCAATACTCACCTCAAAAAGCATGAGAAATGTGGGTAGTTTGACAATAATCAAACATTGCACTATATTGACACGTCCTAAGCACCAAGGTCATAGCAACATATTTTTATGGTGCTTGAAGGTCCAATGATGGTTATGGGTTCAATATTGGTGTACCTTGAATAGCAACTATTGAAAAGCAATTAGGTGTTGAAATAATTTATAGAAGAATCACTAACAATCTAAACTATAAACTTACCCTCTTCCCCCTAAATATTTACCACACGACTGATGATTGAGGAGCCCATATTATAGTCAGAACCATCATTATGAGACACAAGAGACTCACCTCTCGATACATTAGTAGGGCGACCTTGGATCACATCATGGTTGGGATCATGTGTTGATCTTGACATTCAGAGAGGAGCTACTATAGCTAGGCATGTTATACCTTCAATTTTTTAGACATAGACATCTTTTAGATGTTAGGCCTTATGCTAGGATGCATTTTTCTTTCACTTTTGTAAGATGAGATGACATTGGACAAAGATGTACTTTGGTTTTGTCTCATAGGCCACATTGGCCTTCTGTAGACACGTGTGTGTGTGTGTGCGCGCGCGTGCGTGCACGCACGCACACGTGTACACAACTATACATTTTGTGGTTCTCCATGAGAGAATGAAGTGGCATTTGTGAAAAATTGTTGATCAATAGGCCTAGAAATCTACAAGTCTATACATCTCAATGTTCCTTCTACCTTGTGCAATTGGACACTTTCTAACTTGCCATCATAAAGCTTTGCCAAGGACTTGGATTGCATAGCTCAAAAGCCATGAGTTGTTTACTCTGTCCTTGGCCATGGTGACTCTCAATTATGTTCTATTGTAATTCCATGTAATTAATTTCAATGGTTATTGTTTTTTTAACACTACACACATTTCATAGTCAACTTTTGAATTGTTTGAGGTGGACTAGTAATTTTAGGATTTCTTATTGGTTCATGAAAGCATGAGTGATAATAATTGTTGGGGTCTCAATTCCAAGGAGTACATGTACTTTTGGCTAGAAGTGCAATGTTGCTCAAGGTTCTTAAAACCAGTCTATTTGTTCGATGGAAACTTGTCAATTTCTTCCTTCTTGAACCGTCGAGTATCCTATGCAGACAAAAACTCTTTGTAACTTATGCATACATCTTTTGACCTCTATTAGTTGTGACTCAATGCAATCTTGCTTGAATTTGCAAAGCCATCGACATTTTCGTCCTATCTAGCTTTAATCCTCATCTTTAATCTCGTTCTCAATTTGCACATACTTTCCATAACTTTCCAAGAGATTTTGTACAAGTGGTCAAATGAATGTAGTGCATGCTCAAACACTCATTATCCACACCAAATAACTCTTTATTTTCAAACGGCAAACAAGAGTCTATGCACGATATGTGACATGCCCTCAAACTCACTATCCTCCTCTTGAGAATAGCAAATGATTAGGGGAAATATGTATCATGAATCATATATTTCACTTCCTATGACCTCCTATGTGTCTAGATACTTTAAGTGTTTTGAATTATGCAAAGATATTGATGGCATAACATCCATAATGTTTTGACACAAAAAAACATAATGTAGCAATCACATTGTCTTTTTGTGATGATAATTGGTCATCTCTTTAGAAGAAAGAATATATATATATGAATCATCATCGCTGGATGCATAATCTACTTATACCAAAAAAAAATGAAGAAATCTCAGCTATACATTAATTTCTATATATGCTAAATTTACTTAATTCACAAATGATTTACACACATTCTATCCACAAACATATATGTCTACATAAAAGGATCTTCTAGTTCCCATGTACGGAAGCAATACAAATGCATCCATCAAAATGGTTGTACAATCAACATATGTGACATGTTTGGAACATGTTTTTCTTAATTTTAAATTTTTGCATATTTGACATATATTGTGATTTCCATTGTTCTTGTTGCATATCAAGAATACATCGGTTAACACCAATGCTAATACCATAACATATATTAAACTATTCAAATGCTTGGAAATAGTTACAATTTATTTTGTGAATCGTATTAATCTAATGCGAAATTGTCGAGTTTTAATCTCAAATGCTTGTGAACATTTGTTTTTTCTCGTGATAAGACATACACACCCAAACACCCACAAGGAAGGGTGCTTCCCCACTAAATACTAGCTCGGAGTGTGGGCAAGAGCCACACTAGCATTTTCCTATGTGCAAGTAGGATGGCTCACAAGCTAGATGAATAATGGAGTGTGATGGCACTAAGACCCTCCTCCTCAATGACCCTACCATGGAGGAGGACCAACCAAGTGTTCGATTGGGCAAGCGCCCAAACATACATAAACACACCATGTGATGTACAACCAAGTTACGTGCTCAATGAGACTTGAATCTACAACCTTGCAATTTGGAGCCCAAGTGATAACTTCTATGCATCGCCTTTGGGGCCAAGCATATGTCATTCTTGCATGAAGTAAGTATTACCATCACCATAAAATCTTGTAAAGGTCTAAATTAATATGTAAAGCTATTTTATGTACAATCAAAAGATATAGACAGCCTTAGTCTCTAATAATGGGGTGAGCATAGAGTATCCTCAACCTAAGTTCACGTAGCCTCCTCTATATGCTCAATCCACACATAGACTTGCATCTTGTGTTTTGTGTGTGATACCTAGTTTTACTAGGCCATCTACAACTATACACCACTTATATATGACATGTGTTGTGGAATTGTGGGGGATAGCTATTGAATGTTAAGAAAACCTAAAGGCAAACTTGGTCATAGATTAGTGTTTTTTGCCTTTCAAAGATAGTTACATCATTATAAATGTTAAGTTTTCAATTCCAATTATATGGCCAAATGTTTTTTATTTCATGTGAAAAGGATGAATTTTAAGGCAAGTCTAATAAAACAACGTTTGCACACCTTTTTCAAAAAATACTTAGAGTATGAAAACTTTGGTGATTTTCATTCAACTAGAGATTTGTGCTCTTAAGTGAGCCACCAACAATAGCTAGACACACGAGCTCTAATCAACCTCTACAAGTTCCAATTTAGAGAGGTGATCCAACACCATTTCACTTGTCGTGAAAAAGCACAACATTCTAACCACCTTCAACTACAATACATGTCTAATACTAACATCCTAGACAAATAGGTTGAGCCACAACTAAAAGATTAAGTGAATCACAAATCAATCCATTAGAATGTTATGTACTTCTAAGTGACTACTACATGTTCCATATTTTTGTTTTGGTGATGAGATATTATTTCAATCATGTCAATTAACCTTCCTAGCTTCATATCCCCATAGGCCTACATAAAACATTAGTATGTCTTCATTCTTATCTCTAGCCCCTTTTTAACTCTTTTTTGTTCTCCCTAAAAGGGTCATGAGAGTGAGTGAGGATGCAAATGGGATTGAAAAAGTTGGGAGGCAAGAGAAGAGTGAGGAGGAGGTAGTAACCAAGAGGACGTAATGATGGTGATGATGAGGTTTAGAAGAGGAGATTGCAAAGACTGTGGATCTCATGAGAGCTCGAAGGAAAGTCTAAAGGGACACCGACAAGAGCACATGCACACGTATGTGTACGCACACATGCACGCACGCACACACATAGAGGTGGTAAAGAGCCATAGACCAACATTTTAAAAAATTAACTTTAATTGCATATGTATCATAAAGAAGAATCATATCTATTAATTTGAAAAGAATGTGCCATGAAAGAGTTCTATATATACATATATAAGCATGCATCTATACACATCAAAATAGAACATATTGATTACTCATAAGTAGTAGCTAAATATCTCGTACTCCTCAAGTGCATGTGGGTAAGTCTTATATAAAACAATTCTTATGTGCACACATAAATGAATAATGGTAGCAAATGGGTCACATTGATCCATTTATGAGGTGCATTCAATGCATTTTCATACACTTGCATGTGACTTAAATAGCTCTTAGTGGCATACAATCAAGTTCTAAACTAAGGGCAAACAACATTCAAGATTAGTCTATAAAAATGAGTCGTTACACATGGTGATAAGTATTGAGACTATGAATATTATTATGTGAGTTGAAGATTACATACCTTTGGTTCTTATATGTAAGATTGTTTAGTACTACCATTATCATAATTGTAATTTGAATAGTACTATGTAGCTCTCTCTCTCTCTCTCTCTCTCTCTCTCTCTCTCTCTCTCTCTCTCTCTCTCTCTCTCTCTCTCTCTCTCTCTCTCTCTCTCTCTCTCTCTCTCTCTCTCTCTCTCTCTCTCTCTCTCTCTCTCTCTCTCTCTCTCTCTCTCTCTCTCTCTCTCTCTCTCATCGAGGAATTTAGAGAACATGATGAATTGTTGAGCTCAAGAAATGGTGACAAATTAAAGAGGAGAACCAACGAACATGCTTATCCTTTTATTGTTGAAAATAGAATGTGTGTGTGCATGAATGTGTGCATGTATGTGCGCGTGTGTGTGCACATATGCATAGCTTTTGTGGGTTAGATCAGGGGCACTTCCAATTTTAATCTGATGGGAATGTTGCAATAAATGTGGCTTTTAAGTCCAAGCATAAATATGCATGTGCATACACGCAAAACACAATATTTTATTAGTTTGAATCTACAAAAAGGTTATAATTGTAAATAAAGAACTTTTGCTCTCCTTTTCATTTATTAACAAGGGATAAAAGATACACAAAACTTCCAAAGCAAAATCAAAGAATCATAGAAGTTGCATAAACAAGTATAAAATGTGACAGCTTGGACATACACAAAACATGTCTATGTTTAGTGATTTTTTCATGTCATTATCAATCAACAAATATCTTATGTTGCTCAACAATCATACTTATTGAAAAGTCAAGTCTAGACATAAAGGGTCTTTTCTTTGGTACAAAGTGATGTATAATGCAATAGTGTCTCTATGGTATTTATAGGATGTTTCTATGAGTCTAGGCAAAGGAAATGATGGTGCATAGTGCATGGATTAATAATTTGAATCATCCAATGCTAAAAATCTAGGCATGCTTTATATAAGATTACCCTTAATTAATTGTATTAGGTTCTAATGTCTTAAAGCAAGGTAAGATGTATTCAAAAGCATTCCTTGACTACTCTACTTGATTTTTATTGTAAGGTGATTTGTAAGCATCCATAAACATTGTGGGATATTGTAAGATGCCATAAAGGCTCAATGCCTTGAAAAGCATAAATGATTAGTGCCACTTATTATTTAGCAATAGTGTTGATGATTTTAAACTAAATCTTACATTACTTAAAGTAGAAAAAGAGTACAACTTGCCTTGTTTTCACCTACTTAATTAGTTACAACATGTGGGCTAAAAAAGATTAAAAACTTTTTTTAAAAGTTGCAATGCATGTGCTCTACAAAATTTTGCCTTGAATTTTTTAAGCATAATCATATTCCATATGTGTATTAAATATCAATTTAACTATGTTTCATGAATTAAATATCAATTTAACCATGTTCCATGATATTTAAAATGTTCAAGGAAAAGGCTACAGGTTAAGCTCTCATGTAGGCAATATTTATCCCTCAAGTTGCTCAATTTGGCATCAAATACTTGACCTCTACACATGCATGTAGTATATCCACTAATTGGGTTGCCACTTTTGCGGGGTGGCATTCAAAGAAAAAGTAGTGAGGGCTAATACAAGACCTTTAAACCACCCATTGTGAGCTTCTTTTATTTTTTAAAGTATGCAATGCAATTATCATAGAGTAATATTTACATCAAAATGAACTTCAAAAACAAAAAACCTCTAAGGTAAATAGTTAGTACTTAGAAATTACTCTTGAGTCGATTACCTTTCACCTAAGTGCTATCCCAATTTCCCCAACTCAATCTAGTCTTGCCTTCGTACTCTGCCTACATCAAGCATGCAAGAAGAAAGCCCAAAAGAAGATTACGGAGATGAGGAGAATATACTACGGTCTTTGCCAACAATTATATTGTTTTGTTGGGGGAAAGCTTCTTGATGGACTCTAATTTGCAAGGCTACTTCAAGCTCTCCTCAAACAGTTGCCTCATTCTTCTCACTCTCTTCAAATTGTTTTGTTGGTGGAAAGAAAGAGGAGAAGAGAGAGGAAGCTTAAGAAGATATAACTCATTCTTCTCACTCTCTCAACCTCTCATGGCCTTGTACCTTTACTTGGATGCACTCTCAAGTTCAAGCTAAAGTAGATGGTAGAGGAGAAGAGAACAAAAGAAGAGAAGCTTAGATTGCACATGTAAGTCTCTTCATTTCTTTTGAAGTTTAAAAATCAAAGGTGTTTGAGTTTAGGGTTTCCACTCCTTCCACTCATCTTATTGTCTACTTATGATTCCCTTAGGTCTTTGAGAAGGAAGTAATGTGAGATGTGACATAGATGCTATGCAGTGCAAGATGGTTGACAGAGACAAGAACACGAGAGAGTTATGTGGGTACAAAATGAATGGTACTCTTATCCTTTGGTATTTTCACTTATATATGACTATATAGTGTATATATATACAAGGGGTGCTTAGCTAGTTATTGCCCATTGGCTTTTACCCCAACAACGTCCCACTTAAAGGCCAATGTGCCCTAATGGGACTATAAGAAGAAAGTGAAGATATTATACAATGCCCATTAGCACTTTGCAATGTGCAAAGCACTCAAAAGGTAAACTCTTCAAGAGGGGAGCTACAAGTTTATCATCTATATGGATCTTGACAAGCTCAATATGCTCAGCCTCAAGCACTTTTCTAATGAAGTGATACTTCACCTCAATGTGATTTGTTTTTGCATGAAAGACAAATGTTCTGTGCAAACTGAATGGCACTTTGACTATCAGAGTGCAATGTAGGTACTGTTGAGAAGGGTTAGGGTTTCCCCTGCCCTTAGGGCTATTCACACCCATCTACCCTTATACTCCCTTGCTTACAGTGGGTTTCTATGCCCATCTTCTAACAGGTACCTCTCTTGCAGATTTTTTGTATACCTAGTAACAATGCCCAATGCATAGACAATGTTTAGACATGTAGCAGCCATGGTGTATATTAAGCTAGCAACTATGGATGCATATAAAATCTTGGCCATTTCATCCTTCTACTCATTTAGTTTGGGTGTATCCTCTTGGTGGCTAAGTTTCAAATATGGAGGTAATGGACTGATAGCCTTCCCCCTCTCCATATTGGAATACTCCAATATCTTGCCAAGATATTCCTTTTGAGACCAATAGAGTATCTTTTTGTCTCAATCTTGCATAATGAACATACAAAGAATATGACCAAGATTCCCCAAGTCCTTCATGTCAAAGGTTTCATGTAACATTTTCGTTTAAGCATCCATATCCATAATGGACTTCCCAATAATCAGCATATTATCCACGTATAGATTGAAGATCATAAGGTTTTTTTAAAGGTAAATTTTTATTTTTAAAAGGTAAAACGATCATTTTTTAGCCCCTAAAATCATACTGATTGCCTAATGTTGAATTTTTTTGCATAAAATTTGAGTTTTCATTGCCTAAGGTGACTATTTCTATAAAGAAAAAGTATGGGTATCCATAGATATTCATATAAAAGTATATAAAAATATTTGATAAGGTACCTCTCAAGTTGAGAATCTTATCGCCACCAAATCATGATTAATTTTTGAAAGAGGTCTTTGAAACAAAAAAATCATGGTGAGTCTTGATATATCCCTGAGGTTGCATAAAGACATCAAACTTATGATACCATTCCTTAAGAGTCTATTTCAAACCAAAAAAGCTTTTATACAACTTATGCACCAATTTTTCATTGCCTTCCACAACAAACCCCTTAGGTTGTTGCATGTAAATATCCTCATTAAGTCTCCATGCAAGAAACAAATCTTTACATCCATCTGAATCAACTCTACATCCTCCCCATCAACCAAAGCAAGAACTATCCAAAGGGTGGTTATCTTGATTATTGGGGTGAAAAGATCTCATCAAAATCAATTCCCTTCTCTTACTTAAATCCTTTGGTCACCAATCTTGCCTTCAATTTAGGCAATGCAACAAATGGAGATACCTTCAGCTTGTAGACCCACTTAATGCAATGCATCTTGGACAAACTAACTAAATTCTAGGTAGCATTCTTTTCTTAAGAATCCATTTTTGACTACATAACTCCCTTCCACTTATAACTACCATCCCTAGTCGTATCATCTATATAATAAAAATGATTACTATAATCCATGACCACGACATAGTCTAGAGATGGAGTATATCAATCTAATGGCATAGAAACCCTCATAGGCCTATGTAAAATTGACTCAATATGGGCCTCTATATATCCCATATGCATATCCTATAAAACATGAGACTATCCACCATCTCCCGGCACTCCCGCCTCAACATTTGCTACCTATCCAAGACTTGTATCATGTGGAACAAGTCATACAATTTGCTCATGTGTTGGTTGACTGTCCTCTTGAAACACTACTATATGGATCTCAATTGTTTTAATGGGCCGCTTATGTATTTTATCCTCATTAAAGATAACATCATAGCTAAGCACTATCTTTGATCTTATCCCTTAGTATATGCATAAATGCCTCACATCCAAAAACACACAACTAATCATAACTAGATCTCTTGCTAGACCATAAATCCTCTAATATCTTACCATCCAATGGCTTGCTAGGAGACCTTTTGATCGCATGCATTGATGTCTTTATAGTTTTAGCCAAAAATATATTATGGTCCTATCCATCTTCTTAGCCACACCATTTTAAGCAGTATTATTAGAAGCTTTCAACTCTCTCTTAATACCACAGCTTGCACAAAAGTTCATAAAGTCATATGAGGTGTATTCTCCACCATTATCACTCTTCAAGTAATTAAGCTTCTTACCTTATTGATTCCCTACAAATGTCAAGAACTTTTAAAATGCACCCAACATATCACTCTTCATGTGAAGAGAATAAGCCCAAACCTTCCTTGTGGCATTATCTATAAAATGACAAACATTAGGGAAAATATGGGCCAAAAAAGGGCCCTTTAGCTTAAAAGATTATAAGTCTCCTAATGGTAAGAGATTTGAGGTAGACCAATGGGAGAGGGGGTGGTGTGCACATTCTATCCACTCCCTTTTTTCCCTTGTTCCTACCACTTATAGGCTTGTCCACCTATGTTCCTTGAACCCCCACCCCCCTCTCTTTTACCCCATGTGAGGTGAGTCCCACTAGATGTCCAAAAATGTGACCTAAATTTTGAAAATTTTTCCTCCAAAAAATGGCTCTTATTATGTCATGTATAGTCAAAAAAAGCATTTTTTTGTGTCTTTTTGCAAGACATACTTCCAGTTTGGTCATTCTCTTACCTCCATTCCACAAATCTTCTTAGATTTCTATCCTCCCAACTTCTCTCTACCATAGCCATATAGCCCCCCAACTTCTATTAACCATAGCCATATAGTCCCCAGCTTCTCTCAACCATAGCCACACATCACCTAGCTTCTCTCTTTCTTTCATGGTCATTCTCTTACCTCCATTCTAAAAATCTTCTCATCTTTTTATGCTCACACAATCATATCCACATAGTCAGCTTCTTCCAGTTATACCCACACATCGCCTAGCTTCTCTCTTTCTTTTGAGCATAGCCATAGCCACATAGCCCTTAGCTTCTCCTAGCCATAGCCACATAGCACCTAACTTCTCTCTTTCTTCCATGGTCGTTCACTTACTTCCATTCCATAAAACTTCTCATCTTTCTATGCTCATACAACCATAGCATATAGCCCTCCTTACTTCCATTCCTCTCTTTAAGTGTAGTATTTTTCTCAAATCCATTCCAATGGCATCACATGTTAATAAATTGATTGCTTATTACGCATTCTCTATTTAATAAATTCATGTCAATAAATTAATGACTCGCTTTTCTTTAAAGTGTTGATGATGATCTAACATGGCCATCAGACCATTTAGAGACCAATATTCCCAGTGCATCACTTAATGGGGTGATCAGAGCACTGTGACAGGGATATCTGGTAAAAGCAGCACAAGTTATGAAGGGGGAAAGAAGTGTCTGCCAAGTGTAAGAATGTACACAAGAACCAAGGAGTTGCACATAAATGAAGATGGATTAAGTTCTAAGAAGAGGAAGTGCATTAGCATTGTGTATATGTATTTATGTGTGCATGTGGGGACGCCTGGGAACATTTACTTGTGTGTAATGAGCATTGCATTCATTTGGGGTCATCCTCTCCCTTACAAGTCAAGGTTTAATGTATTTTCCTTCATTAAGAAAGACAAGAGAGGTAATTCTCTCACTAAGAAAGACAAGAGACATGATCCTCTGGAAGTGAGGAGAGAAGTGTTTTTCTCTTTCTAAGGTCTAAAAAGACACAAGCTTTTGTGTGGAAGTCAATCTTAAGGTTGAGGCCCAAGGCAATTTAATGGACTCTCCTTAAGGTGGTTGCATGGACCACAAGTTAAGAGTACAACTTGAGAAGCTGTTCTTTTTAAAAAATACTTGGTGAATCCATTTTTAAAATATCTTGCGATAGAAAGACGATCTCTAAAAATAGGCCGCACTGTTATCGGAAACAGTGAGATCTACAACTTTTGTGTCTGACCTTTTTTCATTTGAACAATGCACAGAGAGAGATCTCAAAATTAATGCTCCAAAGTAGGTCCCGGAACAACCACATCTTGCATGAAGATCAACTCAAGTCTCTCTCCAAGAGAAGCTCTTGAAAGCCTATAAAAGAGGAGGATCTCCTTGGGTGTGAGAGAGGAAAAGGAAGCATCACTTTACATGCATCCAAGAGGAGAAGAGAAGGTGCAAGTGCTGTGGAATCTCTGCTAAAATCAAGTGTTGCGAAAGCTCTGCTGAAATCAAGTTCCAAGAGGAGAAGAGAAGGTGCAAGTGCTGCGAAAGCTCTACTGAAATCAAGTCCCAAGAGGAGAAGAGAAGGTGCAAGTGCTGCGAAGCTTTGCTGAAATCAAGCGCCAAGAGGAGACCCCTACACATATTGTGTAGGAGAGAAGGAGACTCAAAAAGGGTCAAAAGGTACCAACTTCCAATTGTGCAAGTGCTGGCCGATTGTATACCGTGCAAGGAACTGTGATCTTGTTTCCAAGATCTACAAGTAAGAACTGGCTTATGTGTAACGGAGGAGCTTGCTCCTTGTCAATAATATAACTCCACAAGGGGGTGGAGGGGGGGGGGGGGGGGGGGGGACTGGCCCATCTTCCAATCCCTAGTGTGTTGCCAATCTCTCTCTCTCTCTCTCTCTCTCTCTCTCTCTCTCTCTCTCTCTCTCTCTCTCTCTCTCTCTCTCTCTCTCTCTCTCTCTCTCTCTCTCTCTCTCTCTCTCTCTCTCTCTCTCTCTCTCTCTCTCTCTCTCTCTCTCTCTCTCTCTCTCTCTCTCTTCTCCCTATGTGCCAACATAATATTCGCCATATATAATTTAAGTATATAAGAAATTCAAGCGTGTATCTCGGATCTTATAACATCACATGTCAACAAAGGTGACCTTGTGATTTTATATCTACTAGCTATATACATAATACAAAGGATGAGCATGGTAAGTGGGAAGGAGTATTTGTCAAGAAGGATTCATCGGTCTACATGCAGCCTTTAGCAATAAGGCCTCATCAAGCTCATCATCATTGTGATATATTACAAAATCATTAGAAGAGTTAAGTGCTTGGGTTTCGAGATGCTTGAGATGGTGGTCTTGTTGCATCATATCAACATGTGTATGGTGTGAAGGACTTGAAGCTACCTTTTGGGATTACACGGCAATTCTTTCTCTTGATTTATAATTCAATGCTTATGTGTTCTTAACTTATCATATGTTTTTTATGTATTTACTTCTTCTCTCCTATCAAACATTTTTCCTTCAAATCTTGTGGAGGATCAACCTTTAAGAAGCCTTTTCTGGGAATACAAAGCTCTACATATGGATGTAGATGAGATAATGATGATTGGAAAGTTATCGTGATATCTTTTACATCGCAATAAATATTGAAGAGCACATATGTTAACCCCAACGCGAAGAAAGCAAAAGGAAGTGGAAAAGACACAGGGCAAAGGTGGAAAAAAGGTAGCCTGACTGAAGAAAGAAAATGAGAAAAGGCCAAAAGTGCAAGGGCAACCTTAAAAGTCCAAGGCAAAGGCAAAAGGGGAAAGGCGCATTTTAAAATAAAAAGGCGCACCCTGAAATCTTGTAAAAGAGCGCCGGGCTCTCACCCGTGCAATTTGTAAATGTAGATGGGCGGTGGAAAGGAAGCTAGGAAGATAGAAGGACAATGGGAAAAAGGGCCTAGGCTACGGCCGGCCATGTAAAAAGGGAAAAAGGGGATAACCGCCCAAAAGGGATTTAGGGTTTTGTATATAAAGTTGAAAAGTGAATGAGAAGCTCATTCTTGTGTGTGGCCAAAAGTAGCTCTCTTCTTCTTCTTCTTCTTCTTCTTCTTCTTCTTCTTCTTCTTCTTCTTGCTTGCTTGAGCTTGTGCTTGAGAGAGGGAGTGTGAGAGTGTGAGAGTGTGAGGGAGTGAGTGTGTGAGGGTGAGGGACTGAGGAGGAGAAGCTCTCCATTTTCTCCTCTCTTCTTCTCTTCTCTTCTCTTCTCTTCTCTTGCTCGCGGACATGGAGCTTGGATGGTGGAGCTTGAGGATGGAGCTTGCTTGAAGCTTGCACTTGGATCGTGGAGCTACCGGAGTGCGCGGGAGAGGAGATAACTTGAACAGCATCAAGGTAAGCTCACTACACCCGTAGATATGGATGGCACGTCGGCTATATGAGAGGTAGCCATTAGTGCTCGGCTTGGAACGCTTGAAACAATAAGCGGTCCGAGGGTCTTGGCGGTTGAGTGAAAGCTCCCACATTTTGGTTCTGTTGCCAGGACAAACAGATTCAAGCCTTGAGCGCTTGCGTGCTTCGAATCGAGCATCAAAGTAAGGGGTTTCCCCCGAGCTGGTGCTTGAGGTAGATAGGTAAAAAGCAAGGGGGTTGAAGAGGGTATTCGATCTCCTTGGCAAGTAGGTTTTTTGCTTTCTTGAGATGTATGTTGTGGAATGAAGTAGTGTAGGTATTTACTTTCTGATTTGTATGCATTTAGGATAGGAAAAAACAAAGAAAAAGAAATAAACAGTAGGGTTCTCTGTTGCTGTATAACAGGCTAAAACAGGGAAATAGGGGCACAGATCCTTGGAGTGCCGTTCGATTCGAGCACCACAATGGTTCCAAGCATGTCTGGCATTCCCTTGTAGTGTCCTGCACCTATCTGGAAGGTGCTAGATGATTCGGTGTAGTAGATGTCAGCCTAGAGGCATCGCGTGCAACTCGCAGGTGTCGTCCGCACCGTCGGACCAGGCCGTCCGAGTCCCAGAATCGGACGTCCAATTTTGAGAATCGGACGTTCGGACAACCGTCTGATCGGACCAACCCGTCCGATTTTGAGAATTGGACGCTCAGACCACTCGGACAACCGTCCGATCAGATCAACCAATCAGAATAGAACCAACCCGTCGAACTCGGACGCTCGGACTAGGACGCTCATCCAAACGGTCCGATCGGACCGCTCGGACCAGTCCAGAATTGGACCACCCCGTATCGGACCACCCCGTCTGATCCGATTCCTAGAATCGGACCAATCTGAAAATCGGACCACTTTTTTGACCCGACTCCCAGAATCGGACATGACCAAAATCGGACCACTGGGCCGATCGGACCAACCCAAAATCGGACATCCGATTCTAATAATCGGACTCCTGAAAATCGGACATCTGAGAATCGGATAGAAAACTGTCAAAATCGGAGACGTGTCTAGAACACAAATTTTGATATATCTAAACCCCAAGATTGACCCCTAAGGCTATGTAGAGCTAAAGGCACATCACATATCCATAACCGGGCTAAAATTTAGAGCACGTAGTTCAAAATTTGGCTATAAACGATCCTCCAAATTGCATATAGAGTCTACCGTAACGGCCCTGCGGGCCGGGGGGGCTGCCCCCCCCCCCCCCCGACCCCCGCAGAGGGGGCTCTGCCCCTCCGCACCTCCCCCGAGTAGGTTGGAGAAAAACCACGCGTCGTGACAGGACCTCCAAATTGGACCCTAGTGAAGTAATGGCTCTACGCGAGCATGGATTCTCACTTGCAAAAGAGCAACCAAAAGCCCATACCCGAACAGAGAGAAACAGAGACCCTAGAACATCAATGGGCCAAACTAGCCATCAAGGGCAAAAAGGCCACACCACAAGAACACATGTACATTGTGTTCAAACCGTGTCTAGTCAGAGCAAAATGCAACTTCAGCAAGCTACAAATGCGAAGATGACTAGACATGACACTCTTGACGAGAGATATACCTTAAATAGCACTGCACTGACGATCCAAGACAGCAGTGGAGAATCCACATCTAGTCATGCAATCGAGAACTCAAGGGCATCTGTCAGAAGGCTTAACTTTACAAGCCAAGACCCGGAAGATGAAGACGTAGTGCCACTTGCTTATCTTAGGGTCAAACTCACCGCGAAAAGAGAGCATACTATTGATGCTCTAATTGATGAAGGAGCAGATTTTAATATCTTGACCTATGAATCATGGACCCAACTGGGCCAACCAGAGCTCACACCGACTAGTGCAACTCTTAGCCCTTATGGGGGACACCCACAAGCACCCATAGGGAAGTGCAAAATCCTTGCGACAATTGAAACGAAAAGCTTGCCTATCCTATTTCATGTTCCTCCAAAAAGTGCTAGCTACAGGAAAGAAACCCTCCTAGGAAGACCCTTCAAAAGGGCTACCAAATGTGAGGCTGACTATGTAGCGCAGAGGATACACCTGACACTACCGGGTGTGAGGATAGTCACCACCTTTAGCAAGGGTGACCTCATCGAACCTCAAGGGAAAGGCAAGGAAGGTGATGACATAACAGTCACGCCTACAAACAAGGGCAAGGACTTGTTGGAAGAGTTGATACAAGCACAGGTTGAACAACGAGAACCAGTGAGTGAGGCCATGCCGAAAACAAGAAGGTCAAGAGACAAGGCCAAGGACAGGGTTTGGACTCACAAATATCGTAGAAGACCACAAAAGAATCCCAAGCCTTATAGGCAAAGGCATCGATGGAGAGCTAGCACAATGCCGCGATGGATATCCAAAGCGTTGCTTCGTGCTCAAGGGTATTATGCAGGCAACCAATGGATTTGGGTACCAAAACCCCCTGCTAAACCGCCTCTATCAGCTGAAGGCCAGAGTGCCTCAAAAGCATGGCACAGGAGGAAATCTAAGAGAAACTCTAGGTCTCAAGGCAAGAAATCAAACATGACTGTTCGAAGGAAAGAGCCCCAGCCTAGCGTGCTAAATAGACAGATGTCATACGTAGCCATTGAGCAGGCACAAAAATCGTTAGCGCCCAAGGAGCCTTTGATTCCCCAAGGGGAGAACAAGCATCATAGGCACAACATTGCTCAAGGCAAGGCTGATCTCTCAACAAAGCAAATGGCACAATCGTCTAGTAACCTCGAGCAGATCATTGAGCGAGTGTCAAGTCCACCCAGGAGTCCTAGATCTCCTACACCCTCTTCTCCCAAACAAACACAGGAAGCACTACAGCAGTTGTCAAGGGCGACTGCTCAATTCCAATCTCTATCTCCATCTAAGCTTCCAACCGTCAAAGAGGTGGGACATGATGCCATCTGTAGCTCTCGACCCAAGGATATGCCTGAGCCACCTAGTGCAACTAGATCAGTAATCTACACGGATGAGTGCTCAAAGGCCAACAAAAGACACAACCACTTTTGATCGCCCTAGGGACTTGACACCGCAATCCACCAAGGTTAGCCAGCCCACTGAACTAGTTGCTACTACTTCCAATCAGGGATCATAGCAATCACAGCCCTTGGCTGTAACAATGCCCCTTGTGGAACATTTCCTTAGTAGTTTACCTGTGGAGGAGGTGTCGCAACCAAATCCCTTGACAACTCCAGCGCTTTCAAAGTGCCTAAAGCCTAGGATGGAGTAGTTAAACGCAAGGGAGTTGGTTGAAAAGCTAGACTCTCCGAAAAGGGCGGCAGTTGTGCCCTCACAACCGGGCAAGGCTATTCAACAAACCACGGCTATGTCCCATAAGGACACCCTAGACAAGGGAAATGCTAAGGCCCGACCAAGCACATCAACGGTCGATATAGCCCAGGGTCCTGAGTTGTTGAAAGAGGCACCTTCATTGACCAAGAAAAAGAGGAGAAAGCAGAGAAAACATCAACAGATACAGGTGGTTGTGGACCCAAAGAACATGGAGACGAAGGACGCTAGAGAGCTAATGAATAAAGCATTGAGTCCATCCACCAATGAACCCACTGATGCCTCTCCTAATAGCGGTGAAACCCCAGACACATCCGTGTGTTCTGAGAAACCAAAGCAACCGTTGCCATCAACAGTTGCTTGCAACACTCTATCCACTGACAATAGAACTCACATTGATCAATCAAGAGTGGATACAACGCTGTCACAACAGGGTGACAAATCTATACCAGTCACATTCGAGAAGAACCATGACGAAATAACAGCAAAACCTCAGGAGAAAGGTGAGAACCCCAAGAGCATAAGAAAACCTAGCGTGGACCAATCTTGCTCATCTAGGCCTGAGCCCCTAGCCATGGTAAAGCCTAAGGAAACTCTTAGAACTTTGCATGAGATGGCAACCGAGCAAGCCCTCGTTGAACATAGAAGTGTCGCAGAATGCTTAACTGAGTTGGAGGCTAAGCTCAAAGTGGTTGCACATGTCTACGTCCTTGCGGACATGGGCACGATCCCCAAAGAGCAACTTGGAGATTGCTTGACCTTTCCTCTATCATGGGAAGAATAAGAACATCTTAACGGGCACTACGACAAGCTCCTGCATGAACATATGCAACTCATCCCTGACGAGGAGGCTGACGAACTGCACTTAACCGTCACGTTCAATGAAGTGCTCTACCGACCGAATCTCGTAGACATAGAGCTACTAAAGCAACTGTTAGCAGGCCAAAGTCAATTTGAGCAGCGTTGGTGCGAAAGCCGCGTTGTAATGGCCGAACTAGGGGCTCAGGTCATGACGGTCTCACAAGAGCGATTGGCCAAATGGCGGTCTCAAAGAGACCCAACCTACGTGGCACCAACTTCCCTTCGAGTGCTCACTGACATTCGGGGTGCGGACTTGGCTAGGACTGGGCTACAGGGCCCTTTGATTGATAAGGTTCTCACCGAGGAGGAGTTACATATTGCCAGTAGACTCGGTCAAGGTTCCATGCTACTCGACGTGGCAAAATATCTATCAGTATTAAGTCAGCTGCCACGAATACTAGATGCGTGTGCCACGCACCAGTACAACCCCGAGTTCTACACTTGGTTCTTATCCTCGTGATGTGACATGGATTCATAGATATGTACATAAATAAACACTGATTTTTGTGTCACCATGTATAAACAATATCAACACACACAAGCAATGATAGTCAAGCGTAGGGAGAAGAGTCGGGTTTGACAGGCCAAGCTCCTCATGTCCTCCTCACATCACACTTTTACAAGTCGGGTGACCAGCCCCACCTCCAAGTGAAGAGCATGCAACCCATATTGCCGCCATAGGAGGCCTTGACCAACAACTCTGATGGTGTAGACAGGGTGTAGTCCCTCCCTATACACCTTCTTCCCTTTTTAGTCTATCCTCCCGAGGATGTACCCTGTCCCGCTCCACGACAACCAGTCCACGTGACTTAGCATAAGCCAATATTGGCTAATGGCTGGAAGCAACACGAACATCATCATGGGGGCCATCCCTTTACGATGAAGCACTGCATGCCTCACCCCTCCCCTTCTTGTCATATGCGCTTCATAAACCACACTGAAATCCCTTCCATGCAAACAGTTGTATCCTGTATCAAGGTCTAAACCCTTGGATTGTGTCTTGCAGGTTTCCTTTTGCTGCGGAACGCATGGAGAATCATGGAGAGTTGGCTTGCAAAGATGCTCTTCGCAGAAGGCGGGAGCATGTGGCACGCGCCCCTCCACCGGAGCGCTATGTGCCCACCATCAAGAGGTATGCCAAGAAGCGAGGCTCTAAGCGATGTTGCCCAGGGCGAAGGCCAAAGAATCCTCGAGTCAAGAAAGTCGAGACTCGAAACGTGCAACAGGTGGCAGCACTAGTGGTACGAACTCCCAGGTCCTGCTCGGGCCCCAGATGCTCAAAGGCAGAAAGGGTAGCTCGGGAAAGAGAAGAATTTAATGAATTATTTAAAGACATTCTGGAGACGGTAGCGGACCGAGATTACACCATTCATGTCCCGGCCGACATGTTCCTTGCTCACCCCCGCAGGAGCCCCACACCAGTAGAGCCCCAATCACCCAGCCAACCAGACTCGCCCCGCCTCGTACAAATCGAGTAGCCCATGATGCATAAAGGGCTTATCAAATGATAACTGGCCATAACTTTTTGTTTTAAATGGTTAGGTGTTCCCGACTTGTTAAGTGTTGGCATGTTCTTGACTTGGATGAACTTATCATATCTGCGTTTAATATATGCTACGTCTTTAGCAAAAGAAAAAGCTAATCAAGCACAGGTGATAAATGTCTAGTCAACACCATAGAATTCAAATAAGTGATGTCTCCTTGCATTGCACTGGCTTATTATAGTTGCGGCATATGCCATACTTGTGCTCTCATGAAAAGACAAGTGGATGCAGGATGGGACAGATCTTTGGGCTAAAGTGTTCAATGCTCGATCACCGCTAAACCATCGACCCCCCAAGGAGCCGCGGCAAAGCCACCCTGCCGAAATCACGAATCACCCTTGCCAACCACCCACATTGCATGGCCCAAAAAACATTCCTGGGCCACCCCCCTTTCTGGGTCATGCTCTATAGTTGGCTCACGGCAGTCGTTACCTCAATTGTACCCACATCGCATGTGCCGCAAGGAGAGTTGCAATATCTCAAGTGTATCTCCCCCTCTCGCCAACTACTTCTCTAACAACGAGGCTAGGGCACCATCATCATGGTACTAGTCAGTTTCTGAGCCTTCAAAGCTTGACATTTTCCAACCCATTGAAAGGCTGATAGCCTCAACATATTGTAATGGTTGTACTCATGCAAATCAAAAAAAAAAAATTGAATGGAAAGATAAGAAGCACCCACAATCACAGCACAGCACCTAGGGGTCCTCAAATTAGGTATGTCCGGTGACCTTGGTCGATCGGCTTCGTCCCTAGTCTCCTAGCCCCTTACAATCACCCACAATTGTTCAGGGCACATCAAGGGCAGGACATACCTAGGAAGCTTGTCTCGCCTAGGGTTAGACCTGTCACCCTGACCCACTTGCACAATTTTATTTTGCACTCTGCCTTAGTACCATTGCAATCAGTAGTGATAAGCACCGCATGATTGGCCGTGAAAAGTACACCGTACTCATCAAGCAAGTCCAATAGTTTCCAGCTCTACTGAAAGTGCAATGTCCATGTATTCAATTATGCTCCGTCATGCAATCACAATGCAAAGGATGTCTCATATACCTTCACGTGTACTTCTTCTCAACATGGACAGCTTTGCTTCATCCACACATTGTTATGAGAAACTAGCCCACGGTCTTCTAACTATGTAATATCTAACTCCCAAACTAATCAAATATGTCCTGTGCACGATAAGAAGACTAGCACTACCCCTTAGGGAGAGATCACATGAGAGGTTTTCAAATTGCAGGTATTGAAGCCTCCAACGAAATTCCAATCGCTCCTTATCAACACTCAACTTTGAAGGCTTGTCCCTCACCATCCGACAAGCCCGCAAGGAATCGTCATGCGCAGAATCCCCAACAAACCAACACTTGTGCTGGCCATCAATGCAATCCCCAACACAGCATAGCCCTACCACCCACTCCAACAACCTTCCACCAGCCACCTTGGCCACCAACAGGCCCCCAGGACCTTCTACCACACCACCACCAACACTCCTCCACGGAAACCACAGGTGTCCTTGTCACCCACGTCTTCGGTGCATGCTACAGCCTGCTACCTACGACGGTGAGTGCCATGGGACTGGCACTCATCTAGGAGGGGGGTAATGTTAACCCCAACATGAAGAAAGCAAAAGGAAGTGGAAAAGACACAGGGCAAAGGTGGAAAAAAGGTAGCCCGACTGAAGAAAGAAAATGAGAAAAGGCCAAAAGCGCAAGGGCAACCTTAAAAGTCCAAGGCAAAGGCAAAAGGGGAAAGGCGCATTTTAAAATAAAAAGGCGCACCCTGAAATCTTGTAAAAGAGCGTCGGGCTCTCACCCGTGCAATTTGTAAATGTAGATGGGCGGTGGAAAGGAAGCTAGGAAGATAGAAGGACAATGGGAAAAAGGGCCTAGGCTACAGCCGCCCAAAAGGGATTTAGGGTTTTGTATATAAAGTTGAAAAGTGAATGAGAAGCTCATTCTTGTGTGTGGCCAAAAGTAGCTCTCCTCTTCTTCTTCTTCTTCTTCTTCTTGCTTGCTTGAGCTTGTGCTTGAGAGAGGGAGTGTGAGAGTGTAAGGGAGTGAGTGTGTGAGGGTGAGAGACCGAGGAGGAGAAGCTCTCCATCTTCTCCTCTCTTCTTCTCTTCTCTTCTCTTCTCTTCTCTTCTCTTCTCTTGCTCGCGGACATGGAGCTTGGAGGGTGGAGCTTGAGGATGGAGCTTGCTTGAAGCTTGCACTTGGATCGTGGAGCTATCGGAGTGCGCGGGAGAGGAGGTAACTCGAACGGCATCAAGGTAAGCTCACTACACCCGTAGATATGGATGGCACGTCGGCTATGTGAGAGGTAGCCATTAGTGCTCGGCTTGGAACGCTTGAAACAATATGCGGTCCGAGGGTCTTGGCGGTTGAGTGAAAGCTCCCACAACGTAGAATGGTTGCTTTGAAAGATATCCATGACCTAAATCCTTCACTAATGGTTGGACAATGTCAAAAGAGAAAACAAAGACTATTGAAGAGGTAAAAACTCTAGACCTTATGATCGATTGAGCTATAGTTGTTGCGGATAGCACCTTGGGAGGTGGCTCAGGTGAGTAGGAGGACGCACCCTCTATTGCTTATACATACTGTTGCACAAATAGTATGAGTGAAATCTTCATTAACAACAAAGAATTTGTGTTTCTCCATGATGTGGAGAAATTTTTTAGAGTGAGGGAGGATGATGCATTGTCAATGCTAGTAATCATCAATGACTAACAGAAACCCAAAACTGGAATATATAAAGGGCACACTCATAGCTCTTGAAGATGTCTTGGACTTAGTGGAGCATGCCATGTTTGGCACCCAAGAGTTTGAGGTAGTGCAAGCTAGCTTGGTGGTAGAATAGGTGCCCTTGGAAGAGCCGCAAACCCCCCCAAATCGACAAGTCTAAGTCAAGTGTGGACTTGACCAAATCCTCGAAGGTTGCCATGGATGTCAAGTAGGAAGCAAGTATATTAGTAGTTTATCTAGACACATTGTTTTATTATGCATACTATTTTGAGCTAGCTTCATGTCAGTGTAGTTTGTGCTCAACATCAATGATTTTGCAAGTTGCTAGAAGGGCCAAAGAATGTTTGGAAAGGAAGCCTTGATAAGGCACTACATTGATCGAATCTTCACTAGCGATATAGCCATTGGCCATGCCACATTCACCCTAGACGGGCGAGCTTAACTCTCTATCCTAAAATATTGTGTACATCCACCATATTCTAAATGCACTCAAGATTGTTCTTGTTAAAAAGGATTTGGTGAAGCATGATTTTCGGTAAGTGCCTACATGGAAGGGTACTACAAGTGGTGGGCATCAATAAAGCCATAGGAGCCAGCCATGCTACAATGCAAGAGAGCATCAAGGTTTGGTTGCTAATAGAGACCAACAAGAGATGCAAGCAGACCCACGAGAAAATCAAGTATCTAAAAATAGCCTAAAACTTGTATTGAGCCCTGGGATTCCAAGCAAAGCCTTATAAACAAAAAACCCCTTATACTCTCTAGTATAATACAAATATATTTTCTTACAATCTATATATCGAACATATTTTCTATTTTTTTGTGTTCAACTATCATAAGATTGAAGTCTTGTACAAATCGATGTTATGTGGTACAGGTGTTAATATTTTCAAAGTATAAAAGATGAAAAAATTCTAATTAATTTTTTGTGGTAAAAATTTTGTTATTTTATAGTCCATATAGCTTAGTTTTGCCTCAAAATGCCAAAACATGGCAAAAAAAATAGTCAAATGAGTTGAGCAACAAGCTGTAAACACTACAGTGGCTTGTTACTCAACTCATTTGATCATTTTTTGGCATTTTGAGACAAAACTAAGTTGTCCTGCCCATTCACACACCATAGCATCCAAGGCTTTCTACTCAACTCATTTGACTTTTTTGGCTATTTTTTGGTATTTTGAGGTAAAATTAAGTTATATGCCATGAGATGATTAAAATAGGAAAAGAGAAGACAATAATAGAAGTATGAAATAAAAAATGAATTAAAAGAGCTCTATTTATTTGAAACCTAATATTAGGGTTTAAGGAGGGTTCACTCACATAGTTTTACATATGTGCCCATTTTGACCCTTCCCTTCACCTTGTCATGTGCCATACTACATATGTATTCATTTTAGATGTGCTTAATCACTTTTTCTTATTATATTCTTGAATTTCTTGCTTGAGAGATTTAGTCAATGTGATGGAGTGATTGAAGATACATTTATAAAACCAATTGAACATTTTTACAATGTAGATTTTCTTGACATGACTACCTCCATGGCAAGTGTACTTGAAACATGTACCACAAGCCTAATAATGAGACTTCTCCATACCTTGGGTGCTTCAATACTAAAGTTGAAGGTGTACTATGTAGTGGGTGATGTTGGTTTCTCCCCATGCATTGACAATTAGCTTTGTAAAATCATTCACCATTGAATGAAATGCAGCTTGAGTAGAACAATTCATTGATGATGTTAGCATTATACACACTAGCTTATCAAAAGAATGTCAACTTTTGCTCAAGCATTCTTAAGACTAGGGTCTCTTTCCAAATTTGTATCGTATTTGCATAAATCTTTCCACAGCTCCCACTTTATCTTTAATAGCTTGCCAGTCATACTGCTCAAAAATCTCTTCGCCTTCGTTCCACTCATTGATATTTTATGTGCTATGTCACAAGTTAGTTGGCCTTTTCTCACCATTTTTAATTTTAATCTTGCCTCTGTGTATGCCTGATGAATTTTATAGCTCCTTAACTTTCTCAATAGCTGCTTCATTTCTCAAGGGAGGCTTCATTCTGTATACATAATTGATATGCAGTTTTAACAACTTATCAAATATGTGCAAGAGGCAATGCAACGTGAAAAAATCATTCTCAATGTTAATTGGAAATATGGCTTTCTAATTCTTATCAAGATGTGACCTAGTTGGTGGCACCTTTCTATTACAAATCAGTGCTTCTCCCTTCCATGCAATATTATTCACGGCCTCAGAAGAACTATTTGTTTTCATGCAAGCTGGACAAGGCAATTATGTTGATGTCCTAATGTCACAATTGAACATACATTCTAGAGTGTTGAGGTCACGGCCCAAGTACCAATTAACATTGAATTCTTTGGCTTCTTCCACGTAGAGCTTCTCACCACTTGTTTGCCCATAAATTATATTTGAATATGGAATATGCTAGAAGATTCAAGAGAGAACATTATGGGTCTCATTGGGCACTTTGAGTGCTACTAGCCACCAAATTTCATTTTTCAATTGCACAATAAAGAGTTGAAAAATCATGCTATCTTTTGCATAGGTCATGGTGTAATTCATCAATGTAAGACCCACCCTCTCCAACTTGCATCCCTTTACGATTTGGAACTTATCAAGCTTGATAACAAACTCCAAGATTAAAATAAAACATGGCAATTATAGTTGGCACAAACTTAGTAGGAACAAGTATGCTATATTGAATCCATAATGTTATATTAGGACAAGTCAATATCTTCTGAGCACTACACCTTGTAGAAATGAGCTATGACACATTGCAACTTAACAAAGCCAATAAAAATATTGTTGAATTTATCGTAGTTATAATAAATCTTTCCAACATTAGTTTTCTCCACTTCCCTTTTGTCAATGATTAAAAATATTCTCTTATTGAATCAACAATGGATATATTTCGTACTCATCAAGCCAAAATGGAAGAGGCAAAATCATGTGCTTTATTTTGCTATGATCCAATACATGTACTACATACTATATATGGCATCATAGCCTTATTGACTAATCATGTATATATTACATGCTATTTGAACTTCTTCCACAAACAAAACATTAAGAACATTTGTAAAAACCTCATTTCAATCAACAAGGATCTCTCAAAATTCCAAGTAGATGCTTGCATTTTAAGAATGCCTTTAAAAGCTCTATCTATTGACCCTCACCTTGGCCTCCAATATCATCAAAAAAGTTCCTAAGAGAAAAGAGATATTTTTAGGAAATATAATAGATTTAGATTTTCCTTCAATAGAAAATGATGACCCTTAATGCTTGAACACATATTTTTCATGCTCTACTATTCAAGGATAGTGATAGCATTGGTAGTAATCAACATTTTCTTTTCTAAAGCCCGTGGGAGTTTGCTTATACCTTTGCAACTTTGCTTCTTTACTAGTGTTCTTATCCTTATCCATTTACTCCAAAAGTTATTTTAATGAAGCATTCTCCTCATCCAATGCTCAATTTCTTTGTGTGTCCTTTGGCCATCTCTTGTCCCTTGTCTTTACACGCCTTCAATTCTTCTTCAAGCTTATATACTTTGATGTATTGATCTTGCAGGGCCTTGTGTAACACATTTAAAAAACCTTAGGATTGTAAGAAATATTGATGAGAGCTATATTGAAAATATTGATGCATGTAAATATTTCCATTTAAGCATTTGCAATAACCTAGTAGACCATTTTTACCATCCCTAACAAAAGTGAACAACAAAGTTGTGGAATTGAAAGATGGATTTATAAGCCTAGTGCTAGGATCATTAAAATACAATGAACCATCTACCCAATGATCAATATTTTTCTTTTCCTCTAAAAAATATTGGAACAATTGTTGCATCTACGTCACGCTTGCTAAAAAGACACTTTACAATGGCATACTTTTTATCTACACAAACATGCAAATCCACCTTTCTCTTATGATTGCTTATGTCCCTAAGTGATTCCATTAGGAAATGCAAGGTAGGAGAGGAAATAAAGTAGATCAAGTTTGCACTATATAATATTGATTTGGAATGGTTAGAGTAGTAAAAGAGAGCATTAAAAATGCTTAGATGCATACATGATGTGGTTAGGCACCGTGAGAGGTGGAAAACCATGTTTTAAGAGGGGAGGAAAAAAGCCAATTTTTAAAGTCAAATCTAATTCATCTTGCTAGTATGGTGGTTATCAAGAGTAGTAGAGTATAAAGTGGATATGTAACTACCTCTACAAGGTCCTAGGTACCACATGTGTGGATATTTAAAAATATAAATTGTTTTAGAGGGATTTTAATGTTAAAATGTGTATAGAGTATGAGTATTTCAACTTGCAATATGATTGGGTACCTTTTGAGAAAAAAAATCTATTTTTTGTAAAAAAAAATAAAATTTCCTTTTTTGAGACAAAAATAAATCTGACTTATTGATGTGCCATTTTTGAAAGTGTAGTGGTATCATCTTAGAGGATAAACTAATTTGGAGGGCCTTTAATGCAAAATAGAATACAAAAAATGAGTATTTCAACTTGCAATATGATTGGATATCTTTTAAGAAAAAGAAATATATTTTTTGGGAAAAGTTTTAAAAAGTAATTTTTTTGGGACAAAAATAAATTTGAGTTGTTTGATATGGCACTTTTAGAAGAGTGGTGGTCCCATCTTAAAGGATGAAAAATGCTAGTTTTACCAGGGTGAAAAGAAAGGGAGACTCCCCTCCTTTCGATAGAGTCCACCACAAAAAGTGGATGGAGCTTATGAATATAGGGGGGCCTAGGACAAAAAGGCATGGAATGAGGGCCATTGAAAAGAGACTAATCCAAGATTAAGGATTCTTAATTAATTTCTTACAAGGCCTTTTTTGAATCTATATTCCATCTAATGGTACAATGCTCTACCCAATGAAATCATGGGTATTGGCCCACACAAATCACTATGAACCAAATCAAGTTATTATGATATTTTACTCCTATCTCTATTATGTGACATTTTTGTTTGCTTTTCAAAGAGACAATGCTTGAAAACCAAGATTAGAAAAATTTAGATAAGGAAGATAGTTTAAACTTTGTAAAGCTTTCATTCTAGTGATTGACACATGCCCCAAATGACAATGATGGTTAATTTATTGATAGCAACAACATGGTCTTTAACACCAGAAACATGCAAAGGATACAAAGTACTGAATTTCAGCCCTTTGGCCACAACAAGAGATGCCTTGCAAGTATTCCACACATGATCACCAAAGTTCACTCTATCACCACAATCATCAAGCTATCCTTGCAAGTCGGTATAGATGACTTGATGAATCTAAATGAAAGTATGTATAGCAAGTCATGCACTCCCTATTGACCAATTACTCCTAGCCTATCACACTACAAGGTCTCCTTCCATGGATTCCTACCTACTCAAATCATTGCAAGAGAAATCCTCCATGTCCCAAAGAAAATTAAAATATGCAAAACAATAGATAAAGAAAGGAGAGAATTCACCAATTGTTGTACTCTGGGATATATTAGCAAGCTTCAAAGTTGTATTGATTCCACCAGTTGCGCAACCTAGCTCTACCAAACCCATAAGCCACACAAGAGAATGCCACCTTGAATCTCCAACCCAAACAAGCCTCTCTCTCTCTCTCTCTCTCTCTCTCTCTCTCTCTCTCTCTCTCTCTCTCTCTCTCTCTCTCTCTCTCTCTCTCTCTCTCTCTCTCTCTCTCTCTCTCTCTCTCTCTCTCTCTCTCTCTCTCTCTCTCTCTCTCTCTCTCTCTCTCTCTCTCTCTCTCTCTCTCTCTCTCTCTCTCTCTCTCTCTCCACAACCTCTCTCTCCGCAACCTCTCAAGCTCTTCTTCACTATGACAAAAGTCTCTACATGTCTATAAGCTCAACAAGGTGAGAAGATGAGAGGAAGGTTTTTACAACTAAGTGAAGGAGCAACCAAAGAAGCAATCTAGAATAAGGTGCACACACACAACTTTGCTTCATCAATCTTGCATGTAGTACAATTCACAGGATAGAGTAGAGCAAAAGAGTTGGCAACCAAGAGAAGAAGAGATCAGCCTTTAGATTTTGCAACCACAAAATGAATTCAGTAAGGTTTTTTTCCACTTAAATCTTGCACTTTCTATTTTATAACTAGGTAGGCCCTATTTTTCAAAGTACCCCTAGTCCCGGACTCTCTTCATCCACACCCCGAGGGTCAGTAATGTTCCTTTGGGTTTTCTCTCTCGATTTTTCTTGATTTGGCACTTGTTAATATACAATAATTTGGATTATAAGCTACATGGGAGTGAGGCCAATGCTTGAAAAAAAAAATTTAAGGAGCAATGAAATCATAATTTTGAATACATCTCTAGAGTTTTATCTATTTCCTATGCTTTTAGACTTTAACAAGTTCAATCTCATGCTTCCAGCCTTCATTTCATCCTTCCTTCACAACCTTGAATTTTTTGTAAATTTTTACAGACTTTGTTGTGATTCTAGTCAACTTTCCTTCTTTGATTTTTGAGTAGGCTTTTGATTGCTCTTTGCTTTGCCTACAAGATTTGTATCTGAACTTGCATCCCATTAACATTACCCTCCTCATTAATTAATGCTAGTCCCATGGAACTTGGAATTTGTGCTTGATGTAATAGATTATTAAAAGAATATTTTATTTTATTGAAGAGCACTTATGGTGAACAAGGAATATTTATTAGGCGCTTGAGTAGTGCAAAATTATTTAATTTTAGATGTCCGCTCCTTAGCATGATGGTTGTATGTGCACAAGTGCTAGTGACTATTTGCAAGATAATTTATAACATCCTAAAATTATTATTTTATTGATATATATCATAGTTAAATCAGGATTGATATTTTAAATTTTATTTTTAGGATAGAAAATCCACTTTGGAGAAAAGAATTAGGAAATATGAGCCATGTAAGGAAAAGAAATGTGTGGCCTATTTTTTGGGATATCTTTTGTATTTTGAGAATCAAAAGAATAAAAATAAATTAATATATGCATGGGGGATGTGCAACCATGCATGTGGCAATGATTGTACCTGATTAATCTCTTCCGCAATCTTCTTTGTCAATTCTTCTCTTTGGCAATCAGTTATCTTATGAATTTTCTTCAATTTTGTGCAAGGCTATGGTGAATTCTTGCAACATTGGTATTAGAGCACAATGATTGGTCTATGCATTGCTTTTAAGGTCTCCATCAAGATCAAGGCATCCATCCATCATCAAGGCCTCCTCCATCCTCACCATCAAGCATCACTCAAGCGACTATGGGATAAAGCTATTACATAGTGATTCACAACTTGAAGCATGGGAAATGCCCCTTTCACCCTTTCCAATGTGATATAGGCCTTTTTCAATGTATTTTTCTTAAGGTATCCTTCACTTTTAGACACATGTTTAATAGCGATACCTCTTATAAGGATGAGAGACTACGTTGAAGTTCCAGCATTACTACTATTGGTTTGACAATTATAGAACCACATAGGATCTCCCTTACAACTCTAGCAACTAACACTCCACACTGATATCATCACACTTTTCCTAATAGGTTAAGCAGTAGACCTTAGAATTCATGCTACCATCAATGGAAATAGTTCAGTGCTTCTCTTTGGATATTTGGCAGAAAGCCTCACATCCAAAGACTTGCAAAAGTATGCATACCACGAAGGTTTACAAAATTGTACCTCCTTTGCAACTCTACCACCAAGAGCAATGCATGGGAATCTATCAATGAGATGCATGACAGAAGTAACTACTTGAGCCCAAAAGTATTGCAGTAAGCTTGCATGATTAAGCGTATGGACTCTTTCCTAAATAGTCATATTTGTGTTCTCTATAACACCATTCAACAGGGACAGGTGGATGGAGCAGTAGATTGACCCCTAATACCCCTTTCATCACATAGTTGCTCAAAAGCCTTAGAGACACATTCACCCCCATTCTTTAAACCATAGGTATTTCAATCCATACCCATATTATTTCTCAAGCATGGTAAGAAAGTTTTGAAACATAGGCAAAACAACATATTTTTGCTTAATGGGATATGCCCAAACCTTATGTGAATAATCATCTATGAATGTAACAAAATACTTCACACTAGAGGGCATGGGGCCACAAACATCTAAATGCACAAGAGCTAAAGGCTCACCTACATGCATAGAACCTGACTTCTTATGCGAATTATGAGTCTATCTTCCACATAAATAATGATCACATAAATCAAAGCAAGAATAATCCAAGGACGAAAGAACTGCAAATGAGTCAATACTTTTATTTTTTTAAAGACATGTGCCCAAGGCGACGATACCATACAGATACATGTGGAAGATTGGACATAGCAAAACATGGTCAATAGACCCAAAAACAAGCAAAGGGTAGAGGCTACCAACCTTGGCACCTCTACTAAAAACAAGACTACCATGGGTGATCTTTCATGAAGAATCACCAAAAAATGCATGGTATCTGTCTATCATTTTCAAATTGTCCAACTAAAATAAGGATTTTTGTACACTAATACATGACCTACATCATGAAGCACAAAAGGATCACTAGTACTAAAATGGAGTCTAACATCACATATACCAATGATATCCAATGTAGTGTCATCTCCCAATCTAATAGAATCTGTAACAATACATTAGCTATGAAACCAAGGCGATGTGGAGTAACATGGAATGAAGCTCCCAAGTCAAGAAGCCAATACTAAGAGTAAATGGACAGTGCATCGATCAACTAAGTAGCATCAAGAGATGAGGCAACAAGAATATAATCATTGAAACTACACTCCAAGGCATTTATCTCCTCTATCTTTGCACTGAAATTATGCACAATCTCAGTGGACTTTGCATTTTGATATACTTTCCCCTTGCCTTTCTCGTTGTGTCTATCGTTACGCATTTATGGCAATGTAGCCTAATGTGACCCTACTGTCTACAATAATGACATGTCAACGAGAACTTATGATCATGTGACTTACCATGGAATTACCCATGAGACTAATACTTGCCCCGGTTGGGCTATGAGTCTCTATCACAGTTATTATTAGCATTTTCACCATTTTTTCCTCTAATAATTAGTGCCACGTTAGAAGTGCAGGCCACTTCTTCTGTATAAGGAAAGCACTTTCTAGATCATTGTACTTAAAATTATCCTCAAAGGAGATTAGCAGCCATAGTAGTATGAAATGTATCTGATGACTCTGGTATGTGAGAAGTAAGAATGAATATTTTTGTTACCCTCAAATTTTATGTCCAATCAGATAAGCTAGCTGAAAATAGAATGAAACTCATTCAAATGGGTGGACATAAGGGTGCCCTCCTTCATGCAAAGGTCTACAAGCTTCTCCAACCAATACAATTGAGATGCAAGACTCTCCTTGTCATAAAGAACACATATCTTCTTCCATAAATCATATGTACCACCAACAGTAGAGATAATATTGAAATACACCCACTTAGACAAAGATCGTATGATAGTAAACTTGCATAACTCATCAAGCTCATCCCAATCATCTCTATCCCAACCTTGTGGCTTTATACCCTTGGTCTTCAATGGTCTAATATGATTCTTTTATGCCAGTACTTACCAAATTTGCGTCTTCCAATATTGGAAGGTGTTACCATCAAGTTTTTCAATGTTGAAAATAGTACTATTGGCTGATGCATGAGAAGTGCCTTCCATTATGACTACAAATGACAATAAAATACAAGAGCATGGGTTGTTGTAAGTATAGCAAAATAGGTTCAAAACTAAGCCGAAAGGTTAAGAAAGAGGACATAAATAAAAGAGGTTATAGCTATCCACAAACAATATGCGATAAAGTGCTCAAATAAGATCTATGCACTCAAAGAAAGTGCTCAGAAATAGTATTCAGCATTGTTATCCAGCAAGTACCAAACAACTATCAAAGCATATGGAGTGTCAGATATATACGTGCATACAACCAACATATATCAAGAATCCACCATTGACAACCACTAACAATGATAGGTACCAGGTATCCAAATGCTCAAAAGCATATCAATCCACAAGAGTTAGTATCTTTGCGCGAACAACGTATGCATATATCAACAAAGCATATACATAAGCAAGAGACTCCAACTGTCTTTAAAGGACCAAGCTCTACTAGGTAAATACAAGTGTCTTCCATTAGAATCGAATTTGGAATGTAAAGCAAGAAAGTAAATCTCAAGTCACTAGTATCATACGATCTAGGAAGCCCAAGTACATCATAAATACATTTGAAAGTATATACATCTAATATGTCTTTGACTTGTAAGTGAATAATCACTAAAGCAAATGTCCAAGCCCAAATACATCAAACGGAGCTCAAATGCAAATCTCAAAGTGCATCATAAGTATATCCAAGTACATACATTAATGCCAAGCATCTATGTAACCATGTAGAGTATTTGAAGTACTTGTAGGCATCCAAAGCATAAAGCTCCCTATTGTATCCTTGCTATCCAAATTGTTGTTACAATAATAAACACTTAAATGATTGAGCTAATCAAGCTCTAATCAGTCCCAAATCCTTTTTCGAGTATCAATGCATCATTTGGGTATTGCAAACATCCTCTATTAAAGCATCAAAAGAGCATAACCCAACTAAATGTTTGTTGTCTAAACTATGTATAACAGTGTGCCATGAATTGTAGAGCAATTGGTAATCCAATACTCTTCAACCAATGTCAAAGACAAAGCCAAAAGAATTTTGAAGTGCCCCCAAAGATTGGGCAAAGTACCAAGCAAAGTAGTAGGACCAAATGGAAGGAGAGAGAGCAGCAAGTCATCCCCCTAAAAATATGTCAAAATTTGTGAGGGCTACTCCTAGGGTCTTGTCTATTGTGACTAAGCTCAAAGCTTACTCATTAGAGCTTAAATGGTCGAGGGAAAGAACCTGATCAATGCTAAAAGGGGTGGGGATGATCAGTGAAGGAACGGGACTAATGGGTATCTCATTGAGTGGTTGCCATGAAAGTTGAGTTGAAATTCTTCTTCTGGGTTGAAGCAAATGATCAATTAAGCTCCTCAAATGCCCACTCTAGCATCAATCGAAAGGTAAAGCAAAAGGTAGAAGCACGAGCATAACCAAGGAGAGAGCAAGAGCTATGGAGGTTTAAGCAAGAAAAGAGAGACCGATGCGTGGGAACCTCAACAATCACAATGTATGACCCACCTTCCCTTATTCTATTGCCACTAAAAGAATACAAAATAAATTGACAGTGATTGACACCCGCTACCTACAGTGTATAGGTGTGCATGCACTGTATACATTATAAATGTAAGTGGCTATGTACATGTAGCCTTTAACCCCCATCACCTACTAAATAAATTAAAGGTACCTTCAATTTTTAGTAAAATTGGTTTGAAGTTAGGATACCATCAAATTAGAATAGACACCAGTAACATTATAAAAACTACTTTTCATACACAATTTGGACACTATGAATTGGTTGTTATGCATTTTGGTTTAAAGAATGCACTATGAATTGGTTGCAACTTTTGCTAGGCTTATGAATAACTTTTTATTGATTATCAGTATTTTGTTATTATATTTTTAGATGATATTTTAGTTTTTAGTCAATCAAAGAGTGAACATAAAGAACATTCAAAAGTAGTTTTCAATATGCTGAAAGCTAATCACTTATATGCTAACCCTATAAAAAGTGTATACTTTCATGGCCAAATTGAATATCTGGGTTATATTGTTTTCTCCCAAGGCATCAATGTTCATCCAAAGAAAGTGTGTACTATAAACAAATGGCATATACCTAGAAATATGCATGAAGTTTGTTCTTTTCTTGGACTAGTTGGTTTTTGTAGGAAGTTTGTGTGAAATTTTTCTTTAATTGCTTTGCCTCTAACAATTTTACTTTATAAAAATATTGTTTCTTGTTGGGGAGATAGCCAACAAAAATCTTTTCTCTTAAAATGTCTTAACTCATGCTCCGATTTTACAATTACTTCATTTTAATCAACCTTTTCTTAAATTAGTGATGGGGGAGTGGATCAAGAATAGATATTGTACTTTAGAATAACCACCACATTACCTATGAGAACCACAAACTAAAACTATTCGAGCAATATTATAGCATCTATGATAAAGAATCATTAGTTATTATCCATGCTCCAAATATTTGGAAACATTATCTTATGGTTTCAAAAGTTCTAATAAAAATTGATAAGTAAAGCATAAAGGGTCCTTTTATCTCAATCATTAATTTTTTATAGTCATATTAAATGAGCTTCTTTTATTCAAAATTTTCATCCTATGATTCAATATTAGCCAAGACATGCTAATGTTGTAGTAGCTAATGGCCTAAGCCATGTCGTCCCTGTGATCATGTTTTTACTCATCATATTCTTGGTTTTAGCAAGAGAAAATTTGTTTTTTAAATCATGTGTCTTCAATAGCAACTTAATCTTTTGATTCCATAAATTCTACTTACCCTTTTGATCTTGACTTTTGTAATGTATGGTGTAATATATATGACGCTAACCTTTCTCTTTTCAATTATTATACTTTTGTTATTGGATTTTTGTATTTCCAAAGAAAGTTGTGTGCCTTTGCACCATTTAGAGTAACGACTATGAATGAAATACATGCACCACCCCCGACACACATCATAGAGGTGTTCAATCTACTTTAACTATTTGCAAAGAGTTTTCTATTGGCTTGATTTAAAACATGATGCAACTCAATTTGTATATGAATGTGTTATCTATCAAAGAGTTAAATGCCATCAAGGTACAACATTTGGGTTACTTATGCATGTATATGTTCCTACAAATCCATGGGAATAAATTTCCATGGATTTATCATTGGTCTGTCACACCTACTTTAGCCCATAATGATATGATTTAGACCATTGTTAATAGGTTTAGTAAACAAGCCAATTTTATTTCTTGCAAAAAGACGTTAATTGCTTCTCAAGTGGCCAAGCTTTTTATTAGCACTATCTTTTTGCATCATGGTTTTCCCTGAATTCTTCTATTTCACCATGACCCTCATTTCTATAATCATTCTCTAGTTGCTTTATTCAAGAACTTAGATTCTAAAATGGACTTCACATGTGCTTTCCATCTTGAAAGCAATGATCAAACCAAGGCTACTTAAAACACTATTCTAGATCTCCTTTGCTCTTATACAATCGATCAACCTAATAATTGGGACCAACATCGGCCTATTTTGCAATTTTCTTATAATAATACACCCCACTCTACTACTAGCAAGAC
Source organism: Lygodium microphyllum (assembly GCF_053477565.2). NCBI lineage: Eukaryota > Viridiplantae > Streptophyta > Polypodiopsida > Schizaeales > Lygodiaceae > Lygodium > Lygodium microphyllum. The sequence goes on from NC_141156.1 coordinate 117,267,250, forward strand.
ACCATTCGAGATTGTGTATAGTAAGAAGTTGTCCATTTCCATGATCACTATCACTTCTGATATTTTTATTATTAATGCCTTGGCATCTAACCATAAGAAATTTTTGGAGAATACCATTTAAGATATTAAATAATCCCAATTGCACTACAATATTCAAGCTAATAAGAAACGTTAAGCTATTAAATTTAATAAAAATGATTCTATTATTGCATATAAAAAGTGTTGATGAAAATCTATTGATAAACATCTAGAGATCAAATTGGCTCTTTGTTATATTATGACCCATTTCACATTATACTCAAGATTAACGATAACTAGCAAATTCATAACTTCTTTCACATTAATTTATTTAAATCCTTTAGAGGTACACCACTTGTGACTCCTATAGTTGAGGACCCACCTTTGTTAGATCAAGACATTGAGATTTTAGTTTATAAAAAGATTATTGATCATGACTTGACCACTATACAGACCGATATTCAATATCACCGATACTTAGTTAAATATAAAAACCATTCTCTTGAGAAGTCTTAATGGATTCAAAAATCAACTTTATCCCTTGCTATGATTCTCTAATTGTTGCTTGCCATTTGCAAATTCACATTAAAACTCCAAAGGTCATAGATTCACCATACCAAGGCAATGATGAAAATCCATGGATGCCTTATTTTCCTTTGGAAAACTGTACAAGTTCACCATATTAAGGTTAGCCATCCTTGCATTAATTTTTGGATTTTTCTATTCAATCGATAACTTTTTTTTTCAATGGAAGCATTAAATGTATTGCAAAAAGTAAAAAAGAGTTTGTACAATGGGGGCTTAGCCCATTGATTGGGACTTAGTTTATTTACACATAGTACTCAGCCATATGCATGCCTTTGTAGTACATACGGAGAGGGGTATCTAGGGGGGTTGGGTTTGGACTCAAGTCCCAACCAAAGTGTTAGGGAGAGAATTCAAACAGGCCATGGAGTTGACCCCTACTATAGAGGGTTATCCTCTCAAATCTGCTTTTAGACTTCATGTCGCTCTGCCTAATGCTTGACTCACTCATTTGGTATGCTTGCAAGCCTAGGGGTATCATCTGCTGACTAGGGCACTAATGGGAGTGGTTCTCCTATTTGCTTGTTGTCACATTGGATGGTATCATATCAACCCCACTGGAACATGGATAATATAGTCTCGAGAAGTAGCTACAACAATGATTATGACTGGAACAGTTCTACAATTTGCTTCTTAATCAACTCTTCTTTTTCTTCTTTGGATAGTTTTTTCCTGCTTTTCTTGATGATGGCTCGAGCTTCCTATGTGGTGAGAGTTCAGGATCTTCTTGCCACTGCAGAAAACAATCAAATTTTAGTCGATGAAGAAGATCAACATGCTTTTTCTTAAATACCTTCTCATTACGGGAACACCAAACCATCCATATATAGAGGCCTCAAAGGAGAGTCCATAGTGATGGGGGGGAGGCCCAACACACTCTTTGTTTAAGGGTAACCCCGAATCCCATTGGGATACCAAGTAGCGTGAAGACTTTCCTCTTTGAGATAACATGGCATCCTTCTTCAAGGATCCATTGGGGTGGGTTTTAAATAAGGGTCCTAATGCGTGTTTTCTCATAGTTGATATAGAAGCTAGATGGCACACATAAGGTTTCTATGCATTCCCAAAACGTTTTTAAGGCCTCATTGTCATTATTAAGTGTGGCATTAGTGTCATTAGCGAAGAGGTTAAGGATCATGTCTCTAGTATTGGGGAGTCTTATACCCCTGATTTTGACCTATTGAATCTTGTCATCCACCAACCAACCAAGGCCATCTACAACGATTGCAAACAAGAGAGGAGCCAAGGGGCATCCTTGTCTTATGGACCTCCTCAATTTGAATGGGACCATGAGCTCACAATTGATTGCTATTGAGGTTGTAGCATTTCCAAAGACAATGGACATAAATTTGACAAATCTTCTCCCTATCCCCACATCAACTAAAGACTATAAAATAAAGTCCCATTCGAATCTATCATATGCTTTGTGGAAATTGATTTTGAGAAATACAAAGTCCTAGTAGTGCTTCTCAACATGTTGAAAGCCTTCCCATAAGTTAATGATTGCATCCGACATAAATCTTCCTATGATGAGATCATTATGTTCTCTTCTAATCCAAGAGTGGAGATGATGGTTACAAGCCAAGGCATTGACAAATATTTAATAAGCTGAGTTAAGTCAGGTGATAGGTTGCTAGTTACATAATAGGTCTCTATCTACCTTTTTGTGTACCAACTTTACCACTCCCTCATTTGTGGAGAGGGGGAGGGCTCCATAGTGAACTACCCCTTTCCAAATTACTAGTAGGTGGTAAATCAAGCAGTATTTGAAGCGATCAAAGAATTCACTTGGGAAGCCATCCAAACCAAGGGATTTGCCTTTAGCTAGGGACTTTAAGGTGTCCCAAATTTTTGGTGGAGAGAGATCCATATCCAAAAGTGGTGCTATTTTCAGAGGACCTACTCCCTTTTTCACCATGAGATCTAGCCTTAGCTCGTCTTTGCTACGGATGCATGTATAGGTCTATCAAAGATGTTAAAAAAGTGATCTTGAATGATACACAAATTTTCCTATTGGTTGGACACCAAGGTTCCATCCAACCAACTTTAAAGGAGGCCTCTTTCTTTAGCCAACTTAGCTTTAAGAATTCTAAAGTTTCCTTTGCTTGGGTGGCTTGATTTATCCAACCACCAATCACAGTATTAGATGTGGAGGCTACAAGCTTCTAATTCTTCTTCCTTTCTTAAGAATGCTTTTTTGGAAAGCAATTGTTCTTGGAGATGAGTTTCTCACTAATTGATTGTCTTCCATATAGGTGATTTCCCGATAAATATGAGCCCTATGCTCTTATCTAACTCTCATGAGGGTTTATTTTGCCTTGCTCAAAAACCATTGGCTAGGCTATCCCTAAAGGGAAAGTAACTATCCCATATGGTCTTAATTCCCTATGGGACAAATTCAAATTTAAACAATTCTAAATTAGCATGGATCCAATGCTATTCTAGAGAGGATGGGCATTCTTATGAAAAAGTGGTCAATAAAGGTTTGGGATTTGACATGACTAGAGTGAGACTACTTTTGCTAACAATCTTTGAGGGATGTTAACAATCCTATCAAGGTGTAGCACCTACCCAACTTGCATTTCCTAATAATGTTTTGTGGGGGTGGGGGGGGGGGGGGGGGGGGGGGGGGGGTGTTGTTGGTAGTGGTGGTTGTTATTGGACCATGTAAAGCAAGTTTGATGGCCTATATCCACCAAGCTATGGAACCTTGCCTAACAAGAAATTTCATTCCTCCCTTTCTACCCCTCCTAGAAGGGCCCCTTAACACTCAATTCTACATTTGTTATTGCCAAAGTTCATCAAAGGTAAGAGGGAAAGAGAGAAGGAATACTTCAAGCTACCCAACTAAGTTGTGAGCAAGAAGTGATGAAATATTTGAGGCCACCTAACTTCGTTCTTGTGTGAGAAATGATACCTCCTTTGCTTGTAACTTATCATTTTCAAACATTGCTTCTCAATTATCTTCCTTGATTTTCCTCCCACCCAAGTCATTGATTTCCTTCTCAAAATCATCAACTTACATCTATAAATCTTAGAAAGAAGAAATATTATCTACAAAATCATCTTTTGAGTCAAATTCTAAAAGAAAAGTAATTTATTTATCTTTACTCAAAGCCTTTAAAAGTAAAGTAATTTCTTCATCTTTCCTTGTAACCTCTAAAATAAAGTAATTTTTCTCTACTACTAGTAGACAAGGTATCCCCACAATTAACTAAGCAAAATTCAACAAATAAATTACCAAATTTTAATCTATTATTAGAAAGTTTCTTAACCAAGTTATTCTCTTGTACATTGTATTTTTTTTTCCTACATTAGACCTTTCACAACCTTGCTCAAGGGGGATTTAGCCTTGGCCGCTTCATTCTAATGGTCCTTGCCTCACTCAAGGCAACCATTTACAATGTGTCCATGCATTTGAAGCAAGCATTCCATAAGTTTTTGTACCTCACAAATTGTGCTCTAATAGGCTAGCACTAGAGCTCATAATCATTATCATGTCTTTCAATTTTACACACATCAAATTGTGCTATGATAAGCTAGCACTTGCAAAGTTCATAATCATTATCATGCCCATCAATCTCCTACTTAAATCAATCTCAAGTAAAACCTAAGAGTACCAATCTAGGACTGATCAAAGATCAGCCTCTAACCAAGAATCCTACCCTAGGGAGAATCCATGGTGCCTAATATTTGATGGAAGGGGTCAAGCAAATTAGTAAACTCCACCCATACTAGTACATACAATCAAACTCTATGGTCCATTCGTACAAGGTGAAGGGCATTATGAACATCCATTTTCCTTCACAAGAAGACTGCTACTACCATCTCTAGTTATTAAGAGAAAAACGAAGTAGCTGTTGAGAAGGCATCTAGTCAGGAGCATCCGAATCCCAACCTACGTAGGGAGGCAGTCGATTACACGTTCACTTCTTGGGCTACTGATGCTCAGACGAAGCTCAGGGTGATGCTACGGAAACCAACAAAGCCGGTTGGAAACCGGCACAAGGCACCAGAGCCGATTCATTCTCACAGGAGAAGGTGGTGTTCAGGAACACCATTCGGGATCAGTAGTAGAAGGCGCCCACGCAAGAAGATAGCAGATCAAGCCTTCTTCGGGGACTTCTCAGTCTTGGGCGCCTTCTCGGCCTTCTCGGCCGACTTCTTGGGCAGGAGCACGGCATGGATGTTGGGGAGGACTCCGCCATAGGCGATGGTGACGCCGCACAGCAGCTTGCCGAGCTCCTCGTCGTTGCGGACGGCGAGCTGGATGTGGCGAGGGATGATGCGGTTTTTCTTGTTGTCGCGGGCGGCGTTGCCGGCGAGCTCAAGGACCTCAGCCGCCAGGTACTCCAGGACAGCGGCGAGGTAGACGGGGGCTCCGGAGCCCACGCGCTTGGCGTAGCGGCCCTTCTTGAGGTAGCGGGCGAGGCGGCTGACGGGGAACTGCAGGCCCGCCTTGGAGCTCTTGGAGGTGCCCTTCCGCTTGCCCTTGCCCCCGCGCCCAGCCGCGCCTTTGCCTCCCTTGGCAGACTCCATCGCTGCGTAGCTACTGGATCGCCTACGAACACACAGACACAGAGAGAGAGAGAGAAAGAGTCCGATGTTACATAATCCGCGCCACCAAGGCATCTATATAGGTCCAACTTCCCGCACTTCCATTTCCAAATTTCACCACGATCCCCATCCTGTCCGTCCATCGCGTCCTCATCGAACGCTGGTTAATAAGGCCTCACTTTGTGTATTTGCAACTTTTTTTATGCCAAATTACGATTCTTAAGCTTCACATACAAACAAATCTTTTCTTTTATAACGGGTTTAAGTATATTAAACATAAGTGAAGAAGTTGAAAATATACAAGGTACCAACAAGTGGCAATTTCATAGGGAAGGCGTCACTCAAGCTCCTTTAAGGCTTTAGAAAAGACTTTGTCCTTTCTAACAAAGGCCAAAATATCATCTACTAAACATATAATTCACGAAACTACCAAACCTTACTCCCAAGCCTACATGGCCACCGTGCAAACATCCCGAAGCTAACTTTTAACAAAAATACCTTGGAAAGTAGGCGGCTTGCAACTTGGAAATTAATAAAAGCAATAGATACAATTCATGGTATACAAAAAAATGAATGGAAGCTATGCATAGGCTTAACTACAATCCCAAAAAAGCATACGAAGTTCAAGCAGCCTCAAGCTTACTTTTTCTAGATGGAGATGACTTAGGAGGAAACACATGAGCGTGAGAATGAAAAACAACCCTAAATCCCATGTATAAAACAAAGCAACCATGCATGCTTGCAGTTTTGATGTCCTTCCTCTATCATCAGATATATTGTTGATTGTTGGTGTTGACTCCATTTCAGCAATGTTATCTCTACAGTGCAAATGTTGATTGTTGTTGACCACGTCTTGTCCACGAACATGCCATATGAATCCACACCCAATGTGAACACACCCTTAATATGACATCCTCGAGCTAACCATGAAAACCCATCCTTGCCATGTCATCGCTTGCATCATCGATGATGACAATCATTATAGAACATTCTAGAAGATCTTTGGCCACCAACACCTATAAAAGGAGGGGCTCGCCATAGAGCTCCTCAATCTTGCCAATGCCAGTCTTGGGAGCTCAAGGAGTCGAGACCTCCAAGTAAATAACTTTGAGTTCCATTTCTAATTCTTGTCTAGTCATGGTATCTAGTATCGTCTTGTCTTCCATTATACCCTTGTTGTCTTGTCACCTTGTAATGTCGTAGTATGAGATCATATCTAGTACCATCTTGTATCTTATTCATCCCCGTCGAGGGAGATCTTGTAATTTTGATTTCTTGTATCCATATCTAAAATCGTGAGTTGTGGGATCCTTCATATCCTATTGACTCTTGTTGTCTATATCTACAATTCTGAGTTGTGGGATTTTCCGTATCTTGCTAAGTTCTCATTATACCTTGTGCTCCTACGTGGGATTATCTTGTAATCAGAATTCTTGTAACAAATCTTGCATCCAGTCTAGTCTCTCGAGCACAATCTAGTGCTCCCATAACAGTTTGGCAAGACTGCTTTCTAGCCCCATTGAGCACCATGGAGGTGACCCTTGAAAGAATCGTGACCTACTTTCAAAACCTCCAAGAACAAATTCAAGACTTGAATGAACAACAAGTGCAACTTCAAATAGAACACCCTATGCATCTAGGCCATGCATTTCAAGAGATGCAAGACCAGATCCGTGACTTGCTAAAAAATAGAGGAAGTGATCAGATAATTTCGTATGTCTATCAACCCCCAACAAGAGAACCCAAGATCAGCATGCCATAGAAGTTCAATGGGGACCATTTGAAGTTCAAGGGATTCCTGCAACAAGTAAAGCTCTTATATCGCATGCACTACAAGGATATAGGGGAATAGCAACGGCCATTTGCGACACAAATTAGCGGTGTCGCTATTTGCATCGCAAATTGCCGTCCCTATTTGCACCGCTATTTGTGGCACAAATAGCAACAGTACTCAGACGAAAAAAACGGACCGAAACCCAAGTGAGACATTTTGCGCAAAAGCATGAAAGAGAGAGCGAACTACATCGTGTGTTTGGAAGGGAGGGGGAGAGAAAGAGAGAAAGAGGGAGAATGAGAGCTTCTCACCACTGCCGCTGCCATTCGCGAAGAAGAGGAGGAAGTGCACAAAGGGTGAAGAGGAGCCGCCAAATCCATCCTCTAACCTTTGCAGTGAGTGCATTGCTCCTTCTTGGCTTGTTCTTGTTTTTCTCATTTTCTTTAGTTTGTTTTTGTTAAGAATGATGTGTATTGAAGGAGAAAGAGAGGAAATGAGAGAGAGAGAGAGAGAGAGAGAGAGAGAGAGGAGAAGAAATGGATGAAAAACAAAGAGAGGGTAAGATGTTGTTCTTTAATTTCTTATTTTCTTGTTTGTAGTAGTAGTAGTAATAGTAGAGAGAGAGAGAGAGAAAGAGATGTTCTGTTCAAGGTGCACCTTGGGTGTGTTCAACGCTTCAGGAAGGCGAGTAGTAGTGGTGGTGGTGGCGGTGGTAGTGGTAGTAGTAGTAGTAGTAAGTAGTAGTAGTAGTAATAGAGAGAGAGAGAGAGATATATATATATATATATATATATATATATATATAGTTAAGGATGTACCTTAGGTGTGTTCGACACTTCGGGAAGGCATGAAAAGCATGTGTGTCTCCAGGCCCAATAAAGCAAAAGAGAGATTGGACTTGGAGGTGAATGGATGGTTTTATTGACATGCTTTGTGCTACCTCCTCCTACGCTCTGCATATCGAGTTGTACATGAAGGAAAAAAGGTAGCGAGGTCTAGTGCAATACCAAGGGATGGGGAACACTTCGATACAGGATAGATAGTCCCTCATCCCCGTACATAGCATATTAGACTTCACATACTTTAGGCCCGTCCTCATATGTTAATTTTGTTGAGTTACAAGAGAAGAAATCCCTTCTCAAACAATTTAAGAATTTAAGAAAGAAAAAAAGAATGATTTAAAAAAAATATTTGTTGTAACATAGACCAAGTGGAAAACGATGAAGGCCGTGATATTCAAGATCGCGAGGCGTATCTTAATCAGTGGGTCCCATGTCCTTGCTCTCAATGTAAGCTAGCAATTAGATGAAAACATCAATTGTCTATAGAATACATACGACGCTTCGGAGAGTTTCAATCAGAGATCATTGATCAGGTGATCTCAAATTTTGAGCAAACAGTAAGAAAAGTGTATATCAATCATGCATTGTATTTGCAAACTAATTAAATATCATATACAAAAACATTAGATGTGGCCATAAAATTTATTACATGGAGGTGACGTCTCATCTTAAGAAGGAGTACACCTTTTGGGTTAGTTAGAAGAGTTCGTGTGCATGTGATGGATGGAGTGTCTGAGCCAATCCACCACTTGGAAGGCACTACCCAATCTATACCGTCAATACCAGAGGAGACAAGCAACCTTTCAGACATTCCTACAATCTTGGAGCCTGAGATGGAGGTAATGATCGATGCATTAATACCCATGGATGTCAAGACATCTGATTTGCTTAGAGAGGAAGCATCCATACCATTATATGATGGGTGTTGAGTGTCTCGCATGAAGACACTACTTGCACTCCTAAGTGTGCAAGCAAAATATGGGTGGAGCGATGCGAGTGTGACTGAGTTGTTCAGGTATCTTCTACGTATGCTTCATTGACTTCTTTTCGGCACCATCATAAAAAACGATTGTGTCTTTTCAAGGTGTTTTATGATCTCTTTTCAAGTTGCTAAAGTATCATATATTACCACTTACAAATACCATACCTGAGTCTTGTGATGATATGTGACATGTTTTACAAAAGCTTAGCATGGACTACAACAACATCCATACATGTGTCAACGATTACGTACTGTTTCGAGGAGAATACGAGACTATGGAGACATGTCCAAAGTGTGGTGTTCATAGGTATCGACAAGACTTGCAAGGGCAAACCATCCCTCAAAAAGTTCTTAGACACTTTTTGCTTATCCCTTGTATACATCACATGTTTCGTGCCTCCAGCATGGCGAGCTTAACAACATGGCATGCACAAAATAGATCCACATATGAAGTCCAATGAATATTAATGGATACACGCACATGGAGCCACATTGACTCTACCTTTCTAAGCTTTGCCCAAGAGCCAAGGAATCTTTAACTCGATCTTGCTATGGATGGCGTGAACCCATTTGGTATGCGCTCAACTTCTTACAGTGTATGGCGTGTAGTCTTTGTTAACTACAACATCCCTCCATGGGTTTCTACAAAGAAATAACACCTCATTCTTAGCTTGCTCGTTCTTGGCCGCTACAAAGTCAAGAATATGGACGTGTATCTCCGTCCATTAGTCGATGAGCTTAAGATTTTGTGGGAGGAGGGGGTCGCTATGAAAGATATGAGCAAGTGCGATGGTCGATGGTTCGCCAATATATGAGCCATTCTCATGTGGACCATGCATGACTTTCCAGGATTCAAAGAGTGCTTATGTAAGTAGGCTTCCATTCTCGTTGGTAATATCTATCATAGCTCGTTCAAGTTTGTATTCAATGGATAGAGGTGTTGGGACAAGTTTGGTTACCTCAGGTTATCATGCATGTCCATTGTATGGGCCACAGTTAGACTCTCGAAGGTCACGAACCATGAAGAAAATGGTATATCAAGGACACGCCGTTTTCTTGCTGGAGGGTCATGAACTGAGGGAATGTTTTCTTGGATGACCTCCAACACGAATGAATGCCCAAAGCGGGTATGAGATGAAAATGGTCCACACGGAGTCGCATCCAAACGAAATGCGACGATTCTCAGTTTTCTACGAGTTGCCATATTGGACCCACTTACATATCAACCACATATTGGATCCCATGCATATATTTCAAGAATGTCGACAGCTTACTATGAGACCACAGGAAAGAGAGACACTACAGGGGTACGAATGGATTTGAAGGAGGTAAGCAAGATGGAGGTGCTTTGGCCACAGTCGAGTGCTGATGGTCATTTGCAACTACATCATGCTCCTTGGGTTTTGTCCACTAAAGAAGAGCACATTGTGAAGCAAATTATCAAGTCTATCTGCACTCCAAAGGGTATGATGCATTCTCTCATGTACGCGTTTTTTAAAGATGACCAATTATTAAGGCTAAAATCCCATGATTGGCATAAAATATGCCAGGTTTATACTACGAATGCATTGTAAGTGGCCTGCATATTTTGCTATTTGGAGTCTAGTCATTGTTCATAATGCTCCTTTATTTGTGGTAGTTTGTACTACCGATCGCGATCGCGGGATGCCTTACTTCAAAAATACACGGGGCGATTTGCAGGTTGTCAAATTTAGTGCAATGGATCTCACAGAAGGAGATCAATATATCCTCTATTGAATCCGCAAGGCGGGGAGTAGTGGAGACTTTCTGTCTCTTTGAGAAGTACCTACCCATCAGCATGCTCACGATACAAACCCACCTCTTGGTGCATCTTGTAGAGGAAGTGGAGATTTCGGGACCTGTCCATACGCGATGGATGTTCTTCTTGGAGCGCTTCATGAAAACCCTGAAAGGCTTTGTGCGACAATGAGCTCGGCCAGAAGGTAGCATGGCTGAAGGTTGGTTGGTGTCTGAGGCGTTAGTGCATATTTCACAGAGGCTACCAACAGTGGATTCAAACAATAGTATGCTATGGTCGTTGAAGAATGATGATAGATTAATTGGAGATGTGGTGGTTGAAAATGGGATAGAAAAAAGGATGGATACTGCAATGGAGGAGAAAGTGAATTGTTTTTGTAATTGCACTATTCCTCCATGGAGATGTGGCTCGCTAGGTACGAGTAAGCCAAGAAAGATCGAAAAGAAGCGCGATCTGAATTTCGATGTAGTACGTGCCATTGACCGATTCGACATCCTAAGGGCATGGAGGATATGCCGCGGTTTATGTCAACGCGATGGTGTCTCGCGAAGAGGCGGAGGTCTCGATTAAGGAGGGGGAATTCTCTCGAGGATGTAGTCCAAAGGTGATGACGTGTTTAGGGTTTAGGGTTTCTAGATTTTATATGTGATAACTAATTAATTGTTTCAATGTATAGTACAAAATATACAGTGCGATGTGGTCGCGGGATGGCATTTTCGCGTGGAGTGTATCGACAAAATGGGCTTCACAATGGATTGTGATATCATGGCAAAGTTCGAGCAAGCGAGCCAACGACGAGCAACGGATCCAAACACCGTTATAGATTAGATTGAGTATTTTGGGAACTTGCAAAGTATTAGCACGATGGATTACTGCAGCTTCTCTATGATCCTATTCGATGTGCAGTGGTTCAAAGTGGTACTTGAAGGAGTTGGGACAGCAGTTTGATGAGGTCCATTTGGATTTCTCGAAATAGATTCCAAAAAAAGATGGACAGATTTACGTGGCACGTTTGTATTGCCAACACATTGTGAACACGTGCATGAACTCATGTTTTTAAAAATTTTATTACGACATGATGCATGTCACAAAAGTTAAATCTCTCTTATTGGTGCGCAAATCGGATGTCGTATGCGTATGTAGCGAGCATCGGAAGGTCCCCAAGAACAAATAACTCTACTTTTTGCTCAAAATCCAAGAGAATAGACTTACACGATATGAAGCAAGAAGACCAATTAGGTACAATCCCTCCCATGCCTTGTGTGAGCGCTCCACAAAGCATGTATTTAATATTTTATTCATCTCCAAGCTAAAAAATAGCCCAAATTTACAATTACCATGCTTTAGCTTTTGTGTTTGCTTTTGTCCAAATAAAGAATAAAGCGGTTGTGCATCCTAAAAGTCGGGTAGTGTCCAAATATAATGACCAATAATGAATATTTAAATCATGCATCCATGCGTATATAAAATAATAAATATATATCAAGTGTTTCAATAAATAAGTGCATCAAAATAAATATTGGTGCCACACCTAAGGCGCGCGTCCATAAAAAATGATAATTTTTTTTAAATAACTTGAATACATGCTATCGCCCACCAGTGCTTCACAATGCCACCGTCACCTGCTCTACACATCAACTGAAGCATTCACAATTGTTAGAAAATAATACAATTAAACTGAAAAAAGTGAATACCTAGCAGTCTTCAGCTACAAAATAAATAAATAGGTTGGAACTCTATCCTAACCTTAATTTAATACGAGTGCGCACTCTAAACTCATAAACGTCCATTAATTTAAATATATATTTTGCGGAATCACTTGCTATGGAATCACCCACTTGTACATTAAATTAGCGTGATGCCCGAAAAGGACAGGCATCCCCATCGACTTTTCGCACAAGGAATCCACCTTGTGTACGAGCCCCGACAAATAAATATAATTTTACAGAATCCACCGCAAAACCTCACGGAATCCACCGTGGAATATGCCTCCTGGCATCACTTGTACATGATTTTGAACATGTAATTTTCTTATCCAAATCCTCGACAACCTCGATGGTGGTATGTTGTACCTTTAGCTCCTCGAAGTACGAGAGTATATGATGAAAGCAATGTTCCCAGCGTAGATGAGGACAATATGCAAATAGAGGGGTTGATATTGCAAGGGGTGGAGGCCGCCGAAAGCTTGGAGCATGTAGAGAAGCTAGAATCGGGTAACAATGATGGAAAGACAGGAGACCAATAATTTTTTGAGAATGAGGTGGACTCATCATTTTGTGGTGACCTTTCTATCGACCTTCCAATGTATGTAGAGTTGTGTCAGATGATTGACATGGGACCATAGGGTTCGTCATACTTGGAGCATCCATCTACTCAATTCGTTAATGAATCACTTATAAGGGTACATAAGATGTCTTTTAAGTAAGATTAATATTTTTAGATTTATATTACCGTGCTTTACTTGATTTATATTGATTATGCTAACATCAATTTTTGTCTGTGTAGGTGACCTTTGTGGATATTTGGATCCGCACGATGAGTCGAGGGATGAGCAACAATGAGCTATAGGAGATCTTCACACATATGTCTCTAGATCAGATGGCTCGATTTAAAGATATAGCAGACCAGGAGTTGTCTCGAACACCATTAGGCCGTTTTGTTAGATCTACTTCGATGCGCTCCGATGCTTTGGTTTCCAATAGATGAGGTCGACGTTCCAAACTTGGGCTGGACAGAGGGAGTGGTTCTCGGGGATGCTACGGAGATATGGATGCAATGAGCCAGTGATCGGCTCAAGATATAGTTTGTACTCCTCGCTCTCGTGCAAGTTCGAGAGAGCGTGGCTCAAGTGGTTATTGTGGAGGTACCAACACAGTGTCTCCGTCTTGTCATTCTACTGGAGTTACGCCACCTGTGGGATTTGCCACACTTGTGGGGATGTCTACTCCAGTCACTCTAGCTTTTGCTCCAACCATCCGCAGGTGACACACCTATGGGTGCTACTCCAAGAGATACCACCCCCTAGGTACACCAGATGTACATGGGTCTCTTGGATATGCCTAGGAGCACAGTCGCAAGTGGGTGAGGACACATCTTAGACATCTACAGAGGGATATGGATACCTTATAGATGATATGACATGAGCCGTTATTATGAATGATGAGGGGAGGAGGGTGATGGCTAATATGAGAGAGTTGTGCCAACAAGTTTTTCGACACAATGTCTTGGATCATTGGAAGAACATACCGGAGGTGAGCAAGGACTACATAGTAGTATCCTTGCATGAGGAGTTTTCGGTACCCACCGCAGCAGATAGGTTTTCCACAAGCTGGATGATGGAGTACATACGTGCATACATGTCACACATACGATCGGACATACGCAAGGCACTTAAGAATGGGGTCTCAAAGCCTGAGTGGCTAGACATAGATGACTGGCACCGACTTAGGGAGGAGTCTACAGATTCTTCAGGACGTTGGAGATAGCAGCGTGAGGCAGCGAGGGCACGACTAGAGGCAGGAGTGGTCCATCATCTTGGAAGTGGCGACCATAGGACTTATTTAGAGGACTTTGTAAGTTTTTCTTTTGTTCTTCTCGCTTATTTTTTTGCAATATCACTTGTATTGATAATCGTGTTTCTAACAATTATATTTTGTTTTCTTTGTAGCACTCCATTATAAACCACGATTCCACTGGTCTAGAGACTCGATATGTAGAGAGACATGGTCTCACTGCATTGATCGACTGATTGTATGCACACAGCGGCCTAGTAAATCACTCATCTTTCTTGTCTGTAGTTACTAATTTTAATTAAAATGCATTATTGTATAGTGGATTGATGTATAGTTGTTTCTTTTTTTGCAGAGACCGTTCGATGCTCCTTTGTGTCGGGACGAGCTTTCGGATGGCAAGGATCTATAGCTTGCCCTTAGATCCGTGGAGCGCACATCCTCTTCTTTTTTGGTCATGTGATTTATGTAGGCATTTTCTATGCACTATGTTATTATCATCCTTTTGTATTTTGCTATGATTCTACCGTCGCTTTCATAATGCGATCTTGTATTTATTTTATGTATTAGTCTTATAGATTCAAGTACACTTTACCTTCATTTTGACGAGCATTGTACAATTTACTATAGCTCTTTTGTATGGCCCAAATAAAGCACATAGTGCTGCCCTGCCTCAATTTTTTTTCTCTGTAACCGTCGCTATTAGCATCGCAGTTTGCATCACAAAGTGTCACTATTTGCAATGCAAACAACGATGCATATAGTAACACTGATAGCAAGGTTCTATGGTGTCGCTAATACTGACGTTTTTAGTGACGACGGGGGCAAATTTTTTTATGAACATTTTCGTCGCTTCTTTAAACGTCGGTATGAGGCCTGTATCTTGTAGTGATGCAAGTAGATAGATATCCAAGATGGGATTCATTGGACTTTGCTTTGTGGTCAAGATTTATCATGGTTCACCCCAATCTTGAAAAAGAATATGTCAATATTTCATAACTATGAGGCTTTTTTTTTCGAGCTCACCTCTACATTTGGAGATGTAGACACTAGTCCAATAGAAATAAAACTTCGAAAGCTATGACAAGGTAACCGCCCTAACTTTGCTTATGTATCTGAATTTAGGTAATCTATGACCTCACTATTGGAATTATTAATATTTTATCAACCAATTCAAATGGGGTCTTTGAGATGACATCAAGGACTTTATGCTCACTATGCCTGAGGCAAAAACACTCAATGATTATATTATCCAAGCCATCCAATGTGATAATAGATTGTTTGAGAGAAAGTAAGAAAAGTGAGAAGAATTAAGGCATCACCAATGGAACCTAGCCTCAATTAGAGACCCAATCAGAGAAGAAACCAAGACCAAACTGATGCAAATAGATAATACCAAATTCTAGCCCTTGACCCCACAAGAAAAGCAAAGACAAAGAGAGAATAATCTATGCCTATATTATGGAAA
The DNA here is from genome assembly GCF_053477565.2 of Lygodium microphyllum. Classification (NCBI taxonomy): domain Eukaryota; kingdom Viridiplantae; phylum Streptophyta; class Polypodiopsida; order Schizaeales; family Lygodiaceae; genus Lygodium; species Lygodium microphyllum. The sequence continues at coordinate 117,282,765 of NC_141156.1, forward strand.
GCTTGGACACATCCTCCTAAATTTCTCCACCCTCGAGCAAGAAAACGAGGATTTCTAGTTGTAAATGAGACCATACAAACAAACCTTGATATAAGAAAGGGTCTCCTAACCACATGTTTCATTGATGATGGATTTGTGAATAGATACCAGATTCCAATACTCCAAAAGATCAATTCTATAGCAACAGAGCTGAAGTTGCAGATGGAAGACCTCTAGGATCTAGAGATATTACCAAGGAAACCCAACTACTCATGGTAACTCTTCAAGATCACAAATCTCATGTATGCTTTAATGACATATCAAATCCCACAAATCCAATCATCCGTGGGATGCCTTGGCTAAAGAAACACAACCCATCAATTGATTGGGTTAAGCAAAATATTACATGTCATGAAAATTAAGGAAAGTTGATATATCTAAGAGCCAAAGCCTTTATGCACACAACAAGGCAGAACCAATCTACATGATATATCATATACTAGCTCAAGAATCTAGTAAGGATGAGTTAGTCAAGCTTCTAAGTCAATATTAAGAATTCCAAGATATCTTGATCTCTTGGTCAAACACAGAACATATGATTGTGCAATAGAACTCCATGAGGGGGCTCAACCACCTTTTGGATCCATCTACAAGCTATCCCCAGATGAACTAGCTAAACTACGCAAGAACATTGATGAGAACTTAGCCAAGGGGTTCATTATGTACTTGAAGTCTCCTACTGGGGCCCCAATTTTGTTCGTGAAGAAGAAAGACAGGTCTCTTCGAATGTGTGTGGATTATTGAGGACTCAACAAGATAATAGTGAAGAATGGATACCCTTTTCCCTGATACCAAAGCTCTTGGAATGCCTTGGAAAAGCCAAGATCTTCACAAATATTGATCTATGAGAGGCTTACAAACTTGTATAGATCAAAGAAAAAGATGAATGGAAGACAACCTTCTACACAAGATATGGTCACTTCGAGTATGTTGTTATGCCATTCGATCTCACCAATGCTCTTGCACTGTCTCTACATATGATGAATGATATCTTTCGAGAGCAGCTAGATGAGTTTGTAGTTATATACTTGGATGATATCTTGATATTCTCAAAATATCCAAAGGAGCACGAGCACCATGTAAAATTAGTTTTAGAAAAGCTTAGAGAAAAAGGACAGTATGCAAAACTTGAGAAGTGTTTTTTCCATCAGATAGAAGTGGAATTCTTGGGATACAATGTCTCCTAGAGAGGGATCTTCATGGACCCTAAGAAGATAGAGACTATTCTTGACTAGCAGACACCCATATGTGTTTGCAATGTCCAATGTTTCCTTGGCTTTGCCAACTTCTATAAGATATTTATCAAGGATTACTCAAAGATAGTCACACCACTCACCAGACTCATAAGAAACTTAAAGTTCTCATGGACCCCAGAAGCTAAGAAGGCCTTCTAGACCCTGAGGACCGCTTTTACCATTGTCCCTACCCAGATCCTACCAAGCCATTTATCTTGGAGACCAATGCATCAGACTATGCCTTAGGAGCCATCTTGTCCTAGCATGGAGATGATGGTCATATGCATCCAGCGGCATTCCAGTCAAGGAAGTTCTCCCCTCCAGAGATAAACTATGAGATCCATGACAAAGAACTCTTTTCCATTGTAGATGCCTTTGACACTTGGCGTCATCATCTAGAGAGTGCAACCCATAAATTTATCACCTATACAGATCACACAAATCAAGAATACTTTATGACAACCCACATCCTCAATCAAAGGCAATCCCATTGGAGTAACTCCTTATCTAGGGACTTTGTCATCACCTATTGCCTAAGATGCCAACAATGCCAACAAATGCTTTATCAAGAAGAGAAAATAAGCTTTTGATCAACAACGAGCAATACTAATCAAGCCAGAGCATCTCTAGCTAGTAGCCATCTCTAGTTGTCACCAATACGACTCTACTTTAATCTAGTTAATCTATAAAGCCCTGTCGCATGATGATTTGGCCAGCAATGTTAAGAGAAAAATCAAGAGGGAAAAGAAAATGAAGCTTATGAGTTTCAGGAAACTAATGGATTGTTATACTATAAGGATCTACTTTGCGTCCCTCCAAGAAAGCTGAGAATCCAGGTACTCCAACAATCCCTTGACACCTTGGCCAGCAAGACACTTTGGAATTAATAAGACCTTAGAGCTTATTTCAAGAGATTTTTGGGTGGCCCCACATGTGGAAAGAAGTTAATGAATATATAAAATCACGTGATACCCGCAACAGGGCCAAGGTACCTCATCACAAACCACATGGCCTCTTGCAACCCTTGCCCATTCCAACGTGACCCTGGTCTTCTCTGTCCATGGATTTCATAACAAATTTTTCCAAATTAGAAAAATATGACTCTATTCTTATTGTGGTAGATAGGTTCACAAAAATGGCACATTTCATTCCTACCACCAAGACCATCACAGATTCTACCGCTAGACTCTTCCTCATATACATTTTTAGATTACATGGACTCCCAGATGATATCATTAGCGATCAGGGTCCCCAATTCATATCTAGTTTTTGGAAGAGCCTTTGCAACTTCCTTAGAGTCCAAATCAAGTTATCCACAGCCAATCATCCATAGATTGATACTCAAATAGAATGGGTAAATCAAGTATTGGAACAATATCTCTGTTGCACCGTCAACTACCATCAGAATGATTGGTTTGAGCTCTTGTTACATTTATTGCACTTCATTTTTTTGGGATATTTTTTCCAACAATTACTGGCAAGATGTCCCTTATTCTTGCAAAAGGAGCATTTGGTGGAGACAGTATGAACCAAGAGTTGCTCACGGGCTATTGAAGTAGATCCTTGACTTCTTTTCTCCTCATCTAAACAAGACTGGATGGTGCTTTCCAAAGTTGGATCAGGGATACTGGTAAGAGTAGTTACAAGGGTTGGAAAGACCTTCTTTATAGCCTTCAAGAGAATTGCAATGGTATCTTCATCATGAACTAGAGCTTGAACTGAGGCTAGCTGTGCCATAAGCCCCTTCATGTGAGAAATGAACTTATCTAGGTCATCTCCTTATTTATACTCCATGCGAAAAATTTTGATCTTTAGGAAAATTTTAGAGTTCTTTCCCTATAGCACCATAAAGCTTTTCAAGCTCATCCCATTTCTCCTTGGCAGTGGAGAGTTGGTCAATATGATGAATTAGGGACTCATCTAGATGAATCATGATGCTGGCTTGGGCTCTTTCATCATCTTCTACATCAAGTGGGTTTGATGGATCAATAACCTCTATCCCTTTGATGAAGGGCCAGTAGCCCCATTCCATCATTTTATACTTCACCAATACTTGCCACGGATGAAAGTCTTTTCCATCAAACTTATAGATTTGAGGCCTAACATTGGAATAAGCCATGGCCATGATAAGAAGGTCTTACCGATTGCCCTAGGCAATGGCAATGTTTAATCCTTTACACAATGGCCAATGAGTACAAACCAACTAAAGGAAATTATCTATGTGCTCATAAATGCTATATAGCCTTACAACTCTATAGACTTAAAACTGCAAGGATGAAAAAGGTTGAAAATCATACATGCGGAGTACTTCAAAATAAGATTTTGGCAGTCCTTCCTTTGGGCAACCCTTGGTTTAGGTTTGATTGTCTTCCCGAGCTTTAATGAAGTGAACTTTGATTGAACCTTTGGCTCCTCCCAATCTTGTGGTCTAGTGGATGAATATTTGGTTCAACAAGGTCGATCGAGAACTTCGACACTTGGAGAAGAGTCCGAGGAGATTTCAATTACATCCATATTCTTGTTTCATCATAAGGCAATAGTAGCAACTAATGACACTAATTGCATTTCAGTGCTAAGAAGCACTCATCTCAAGGTTAAGACCACTTGAGATGTTAAGTATTCATGTTGGCAAGCTCAGTGATGCCCACCAAATGAAGAATCATCATTGATATGAAGGCTACAGGTCATTAACAGGCTCTACATACAATGATTCAATGATTAAAATCACTGTTAATGTCAACAAAATATGAAAAAAGCAAGAAAGTCAAGCTTTCAAGCTTGTGGCTATGGTTGCCACTCTAACCCGCAATTAGGGTTTTGATTGTAGCAACCAGTAGGAAGGAAACTAGCTCAAACCCTTTTAGGGTGAGATGGCTCACTAGGAGGGCTAACAAAACCCCATGATAGCATGTATGATTGTGCCCACAACAGGCCACGCCATCGAACTGAACTGACCTCAACAAAATCTGCACTAGATTCACGAATTTTGACAATGGCGTCTTCATGGCTGCCCAATGTTGCAATTTGTTGTGGCATCCTGAAGCACTCTGAGCTGGGAAGCGACTCTCTAGAAGAACGCATGGCAAAATATGCTCTCTTTTATTCACCTAGGTCCTCCATTAACAAGTGGTCAAGGCTGGCTATGGTGGAGAAGAAGGTAAAGTGAGAAAGATGAGATCTTCTTGTGCACTTTGGGAAAGATGTAGCTAGAGGAAGCTTGTTGGATCGGAGATGGCTCTGATACCATGTTGCAATAGCAAATTGAGAGCATGAGATTGTGCACAAGAGGGAGAGAGAGAGCTCAAGTACAAGAAGAAGATCTTGCTCAGTGAGTTGTTCACAAGTACAACTAGTACACTCTCATCTACATTGAGAGTGACCTTTAGGCTATTTATATAGCCTCTAGATGGCTAGGGTTAGGGTTTCCCCCTGCGCTCTAGTTCATTCACACCTAGCTACCCTTATCCACCTTTGCATACATAGGGTTCACATGCCTATCTCTTAGCAAGTATCCATGCATCTACCAAGCAAACTTCTTTCTTTGCAAACTATAGCTAGTATCCAAGGATGGATGTATATCTCTCGAATCAAGTAAAGAACCTTGCCGCTCGAGATAAAGCTCAACACTTAGTGGATGTACACTAAGAACTCAAGCAACAAATCCAAAAGGCTCAAAATCAATACAGGCACTATGCAGACTAGATCTAGCATACAAAGTCAGTGATAAATTATGGTTACTTAGGCATAACTTCCAGATAACAAGGCCCTTCACCAAGCTAGACCACCAGAGATTTGGACCCTTCACTATCGTAGGCTAGATCAATCTAGTTGCTTATTGGCTCCAACTCCCCAACACCATGAAGATCCACCCAATCTTCCATGTTTCCTTTCTCCAGCCATACCATAGCTCACCCACCACTGAGGGGGGAGAGATCTAATCCCCCACCACCTGTCCGAATTGAAGATCATGAAGAATTTGAGGTTGAGCGTGTCTTAGACTCGAAGCTCTCTCCAGGTCGATTGGAACATCTTATTCACTAGAAAAGATATGGTATCAATGATCACACTTGGGAACTTGCAGAATTACTCCAAAGAACACATTTCAAAGTTAAAGAATTTCACAAGAGGAATCCAATGAAACTTGGACTAGATCACCAAGTCGCTCCTCGTAGAACTCGTCATTAAAGGAGGGGATGATCTAACAAATATGCCATGATTAAGTGTATAGATAAATTCTTGCTCATGCCATTTGAATCCACACCCCATGCTAATGCGGCCTTAAGAAGATATCCTTGATCCAACCATGTGAACCCACGCTTGCCATATCATCATAGAACCATCTAGAAGACACACTATATCATCGCCTATATCATCGAGGATGTCATCATGGAACATTCTAGAAGATCTTTAGTTTCCCTCCAACACCTATAAAAGGAGGGGCTTGCCATAGAGCTCCTCAATCTTGCCAATGCCAGTCTTGGGAGCTCAAGGAGTCCAAACCTCCAAGTAAGTAACTTTGAGTTCCACTTCTAGTTCTTGTCTACTCATGGTATCTAGTCTTGTCTTGTCTTCCATTATACTCCAGTTATCTTGTCACCTTGTAATCTTGTAGTATGAGATCTGGTCTAGTATAGTCTTGTATCTTGTTCATCCCCATCGGAGGGAGATCTTGTAATCCTAATTTCTTGTATCCATACCTACGGTCTCAGGTTGTGGAATCCTTCATATCCTATCGAGTCCTGTTGTCTATACCTACAGTCCTAGGTTGTGGGATTTTCCGTATCTTGCTAATTTATCATTGTACCTTGTGCCCCTTCGTGGGATTATCTTGTATTGCTCCCATAGCATGTCTTTGTTGTCATGTGGTCTTGAACACTCTCCATCGCAATAGTGTCTTTAGCAGTAGTGTCTTCATTAGTAGAAGGCACATTTCTAGTTTTCCTTCTTCTCTACAAAACCATGAAATGCAAGCACAATTCTCTATTAAATAATGCATGTGAGAGAGGGAGCAAGAGAGGATGCATCAATGCATTGGTAGCCCGATTGAAACAATTGAGACTGACTGGCTCATGGAAGTCATTTTGCAATTGAGTACATCTCCATGATATATCATGTAAAAGACACCATACAATGTGAAAACATTAATCATCTCTATGATAGATAATTGTCAATGTGAAAATACTAAGTATCATGGATATTTCTAGCCTAGTTAGTATTTATGAAAATTTATGGAAAAGAACTATCAATTTGAAAATAGTACAGGATGACATGCACTACCTACTCACGTTGATTGGATGAAGTACACGTGTTGCCCAATGAAGTGTGCATGCTACTCTTGATTGAAACGTCTTCTCTAAGATATCTTCATATTCGAGATCCCTCTCATAAAGGCGATTGTTGTACACTTCCCTTAACCTACAGTTTTCTTTAGTCGTCCTTTCATTAGGTGACAATTGGGTGTCTCTCTAATGCAATGAGCATGTCATTAACATACAGAACCAAGATAATCAGGATGCCATTTGCTGTCTTCTTGGTGTACAACTTGACTTCTTTAAAAGCCCTGAGACTACATGAAAGTATCAAACTTATAATATCATTCCCATGGTGCTTGTTTCAGCCCATACAAACTCCATTTAAGTTTACATACCATCATCTCTTTGCCTTTAGCAACAAAACCCTTAGGCTACTGCATATATATGTCCTCATGCAGATCACCATGTAAGAATATGGTCTTTCCATCCATCTATATGAGCTCCATATCTTCAGCTGTGCAACCGAGCCCAAAATGGTTCTTAGAGTAGTCATCTTGACTACATGAGAGAAGATCTCATCAAAGTTAATGCCATGTTCATGCTTGTACCCCTTTGCAACCAACTATGCTTTGTACTTTGGCGAAGAACCAAAAGTGCCCTTCATCTTGTAAACCCACTTATATGGAAGAATTTTTTGCCCTTTAGGCAGCTACACCAAGTCTCAAGTACCATTCTTATCAAGTGATTCCATTTTCGACAGCATAGCCTTGAACCACTTCTTGCTGTCCGGTCTAGTCATTTCTTCCTTGAAGCATGACGACTCACCACAATCTATCAACATGACATAATCTGCACCATACTACGCACCAAAGGCATCACACCAAGGACAAACCTGTCACTGGGCCTGCAAATCTGCATTTACAGGTTGCTGTCCTAAAATATGGGCTGGTAATTCTACATGTACAAGTTGTTGTCCCAAAATTCCAGTATGCTATTCTAAGTACATGTTTTCGACTGAAACTGTGGTGTATCATGGGCAATACCTTGCTAGTCATTTCCAGTACCATTTCCTACATTTTTAGGAGTATTTACAATAGGTATACGCTATTGTCCAGTGGGCAAAAATGACGGTCTAAAAGGTACATCCTCCCTGAAAACAACCCTCCTGTCTTCCTCAATCTTCTCGGGTTGCTTATGCATGTGATCTTCACAGAAGATGACATCATTATTACGTACTATATTTCTTTTCTTGGGATCCCAAAGTCTATACCTCGTCTCACCCTTGTCATCGTATCCTAGGAATATGCATTTACAGGACTTTGGTTCCAGTTTGCTGCGTTCTTCTTTCTGTATGTGCACAAAAACCTCGCAACCAAACACGCAAATGAGCATAAGAAGGTGGCTTGCCCGACCACTCTTCCTAAGGGACTCTCCCCCCAAAATATCTATTTAGTGACTTGCTAATCAAATGAATGGCTATCATAACAGCCTCTACCCAAAATCCATTGGGTAATGCAGCATGAGATAACATCATTCGAACCTTGTCCTATATGGTCTGATTTATGTGCTCTCTGCAACTCCATTTTGGGGTGGATTATGATGGGCAATGAGCTCCATCTTTATCCCCTTGTCACAAAATGCCTGAAAGGCTTTGGATATATACTCCCCACTGTTGTTAGAGCGAAGATACTTGAGTGTCTTATCAGTCTGGTTCTCAACCAATACCAAGAATTTTTGAAACCTATCAAGCACTTTGTCCTTGCTACGAATAGGGTAAACCCAACCCATACCTTCTGTGTATCAGCATCGATAAATGTGACAAAGTATTTATTTTCTCCTAGAGAACCTTGCCATCTAGCATACATCGAAATGTAATAACTCTAGAGGCAAAGATTTCAGTGAAATAGACCTTTTATGAGATGTCTGCGCATGCTTACCATAAACGCTGTCAAGTGTTTTTCTGAAAACTGAAAACCCCTAGTCTAACTGTAGTTAGGATTGATTTTTGCTAGCTTAGTTATTTGCATGACAGTTTGTTTTTTTATTTCGTAGTTGGATTTCTTGTGTTTGTCTAGCTTAGGATTTGGTTCTGTCATTTTGTTTGATTTGTTGAGTGTGAAACTTGATAGCCTTGGTCGAGCTTGGTATTTTTTTGAACAGGATGAAGCTTGTGTTTATCAATAGCTACTAAACATTGAGAAGCTAGGTATGTTTTCTTATCGAGACTCTTACAGATCACAGGGATTATGTGTTCACGAGCACTTCACGTTGCACTTGTTGATGCACTACACTCGGGGGTCGTCTCCTGTTCTTATCAAATACTTCCATGCCATGGGTTGGGATTATGCACGCTTTGTACCATCGTTGAGCACTAGCACGGCATGAGGTCCACTGCAGCTATATGTAGTAAATTTTAGATGCACATGCACATGAGAGAGCACCTGTCATTGAGCACGTACATTTCTTGCACGCATCATTTGGGGAGGTTCATCACAAAGTTAGGAACCTCTGGTTGAGAGTGTGAGGTAGTTGGGTGAGTTAGAGGGTCATGAAGGACGCCATCAATTGTGAGAAGGGTTGTTCATATTTGGTCAACATCTTGAGAACCATCATTTTCTAGAGAGATTGTGAGATTTTGGATGGGTGGAGCAGAGTATATCATATCTTTTTGTTGAGAGTTGAGAGGTAAGGATAATGAATTTTTAATTAATCAAGAAATTATGTTTGCATTTTGCATGATGCACGATCACATCTAGATAGGCTAGGCATAATTCTTCCAATGCATCCATATTTTTTGTGTGAGCATTGTTTGAATGGTAGCATGTCATGGATTCGATCAATTGCATGTTTTGTCAAATCATGGATGGTTGGACACGGAGTTCATTTTAAAAAACCATATTTCTGTTAGGACACACTGCATAAAAAACAGGTTCATATCTAGAGAATGCTTATTTTGAAGACTCGAGGATCAAAAGAAAAGATCGTATGTTTTACAACATCAATGAGTATTTCTTGAAGGAAAAGAGGACATGTGTGGTGACACTATGTGCAATTACAAGAATAATAGGCCAAGGAAGGGAATAAGTCATCCAAGGTAAAAGATGGAAAAAAATGATGCGATTTACGAAAATCAATATTTTTGCTTAGTTTTGATGAATTTTTGTAATTCTGCCCCCGTAGGCTTATCGACTAGATGCGTTCTGATCGTTTTGAGTACCCAAATAACTATATTCGGAGTTCAAATGACGAAGTTATGATCCAAACAAGTTGCAAATAGGCATAAAGCAGAAAAAACGAAAATAGTGAAAAGCAATAGAAAAGCAAAAGCCAAAAGCTGAAAGCAAAAAGCCTAATGTGTGTGAGTGTGGATAGAAAACTATATAAGGAGAGGAGATTGGAGAATTAAGGGCCTTCCCCCTTGATTACAATTGTATTATGTGAGAGAGGAGAGTGGAGGGTCACATGCTAGAGTGAGCTCTTGTCATGCCAATTTGGAAGTTGGAGCTTTTGGGTGTCAAAGCGTCGAGCATCGGCTCAAGGTTGTTAATGTATGAGAATATATTTCTCTTGGTTTGTTTTCGAATTATTGGTATTTCCATTGTGTGGTTGTGTGATACTCTACTTGCATACGTGTTTTAAATTTTTTGTGAGCTATAAGAGGCATTGTTTTTAGTCTTGTTTTGTGGTGTTTTGTCAAATATTTGAATTTTTCAAGTTGTGTTGTGCATCCAACAAAGTCAATTACCCCAACCGGCACTGCTTAACATCTCGTTATCGGGTTGTGAGTGAGGCTTGCTCTTGATCACTGCTCGTGTAACATCTCTCTTTTTTTGTGCCCCCACAAAGGAGTGCCGAAATTGACATTGTTGTTGTTTTGAATGTGAGTTTGTTTTGATTTCTTGTGATTGTTGAAAATCTCTAATGAATTTCCTGAGTTCCATGGTAATCATATTGAAGATCCCGAAAGATTTTTAGAAAAAATAGAGCTGTGTTATTTGATAGGGAGAGTGACCAATCCTGAGAATAAACTCTAGATTTTTAGATATCAATTGCAGGGAGAAGCACAAAATTGGTTGCTTGACTTTGAGAGAAGCTTGAAATTTAGGAGACAAAATTTGGACTATGAGACCATTAAAAATGCATTTCTATCTAGGTTTAAAAAAAGAAAAAGTCAATGTGATATATGGACAAAAATAGAAACTTGTGTTCAAAACGATGATCAGTGTGTTGAGGATTTTGCTAGGGAGTTTGAAAGATTGTGGAATCAATGGAGTTTAACATTGTTAGAAGGTGAGATAGCCCCAGTTATGTTGAAGATAATGTATTTTGTAAATGGGTTGAAACTAGAAGATCGGAGAGTAAAATTAGAGGTAAAAAACCCTAAGACTTTTGAGGAAGCAGTGAAGATAGCTCAATATCAAGAGAGGAAGACCAAAAGAAAAAAATAGTTAGGGTTTAATGAACCAAGGGAAAGGTTGAGTTCAAAGCGAGTTGAGAGAAAAGTTTTTGAGGAGAAGAGAGTTAGTTATGCCTATCCTGAGAGAGGTATACTATATTCTCTATTTAGGAGAGATGAGTTGACTTGTGAGAAATCAATTGAAGTATGTGAGGAGAAACTCCCTAGGGTGGTTGAGGAGAAAAATACTTATTTGACTGATTGGAGCGAAGAGTCTAGGAGTGTGAATTCATACCCATTGACCACGGATACGTCTAGACTAGTGATTAGAGATTTAACTAAAGAAGAGGAATCGATTGATGATAGTATGGAGCTTGAGGACTTTAGAGATGAGCTAGAGATGGATCTGAGTTATAAAGAAGAAAATGAGAGACCATATTGTTTTAAGGACCAAGATTTTTCATGTTCTTTGGGAGAGGATGAGAGTCAAGAAAGTTTTTATATTTCTGATGAGGGAAGGTTTTATGAAAATCCTGATAGTCATGGCAGTGTTGCAGAGAGTAAAGACAATTTAGAGAGTGAGCTCGTTTGCCTTGGTGATAGTATAGATGGATCTGATGCTTGTAGCACTCTTCTAGGCATACAATTCTTCCAGTTGCTTCCAAATGTCATAAGCAGAATCCAACCCTTCAATGTTAAACAACAAGGCATCAGAAATCGATAACTCAATGGTCAAGCATGCAAGCTCATTCAACTCATCCCGGTCGTCCTACTCTATATCAATTGGTTTTGTTTCCTTTACTTTAATCGGCTTTGCTTGCTTCTTCTGCAACAAGATGTTATAGCATTGTTTTTGCCAAACTACAAAGTAGTGTGATCCTTCAAGCTTCTTGATATGCATAAGATGATTGTCACTATTGCTAGCCATGATTCACAGCCAAATAACTGTATGATAGTAAATGACAGCTAATGCCAAGCAATGAAAGCTCCAAAATCCACTTAGTAGTATGTTAGGAATATCCCCTAGCAAGAACATACATTAGTTCATTGCCCAAAATACCTCAAAAGCATTCAATGATAGTAAACATACCAATTTCCTGACAAAAATAGAGTATAGTCTTGAAATTCTTGGCAATACAGGTGGCTGTCTTGCAATTCAGGAGTGCAATCCCCCAAACATTCATGAAAATTTTGTCCTAAAAATTCAGAATTGAAATAATCTCTGAGACTGTCAGAGATTGAGCTCCACAGACCATGCAAAGTTGCTCAAAACATCAAATTTCCTGACATTGAGGTATGATGTCCTGGGTGGATATGCAGAAAACTATCATGAATGTATAGCAATAGAACTGTAAGTAAAGATGATCCTAAAAATGAGCTCTAATCACTGCTCAAATGCATTCTGAAATAAAATCCAAGCATGTAACATCAACCATAAGCATGAATACTTGGTTTAGAATACATGAGACCAAGTCTAGAAGCAAGACATAATGCATACATAGTCGAAATGTCATTCAACCTTGTTATTCCAGTAGCCAAATATTTGTCAAAAAATTGAGTGAAATCTCAGTCAAAATCAGCCCAAATGCACTTCAGTACATAGGCATATCATTCCTCAATGTCTTGACATCACTTGAGCATGTATATGCATCAACATGCATGCCCAAGGAGCAATATCATTAAAGGTCAGAGAGCTGTCTGTGAATTACAGGCTGTGGACTGTGTATTCTAGCCACAAGCATGTTTGCAAATTGAGCAAGATTAGCTCAAAATGGCCTCAAGACAATGCCACATGATCCTTGAGACATCCAACATTCACCACTGACACCCAATAGCCATCAAATGAGCATGATCTGTATGCACCAGACACACAAAGATATGTGCTACCATGTTTATTTCAGATCTGAATACTGTGTATTTCAGACCTAAAGCTGAATGTATATTAGCCCCAAGTATAATACTACACTTCAATGCTCAATGCTAGGCATTAGATGCAAAGTTTGGAGCACAACCATGATGCCAAATGAAAAGGAGTGATAGTTGTAAGTCTTGAGCATACTAAAAACTAGATTTGCATGCCCATGCCGATGGCGCCTTCAGCCCTGAAGAGATTAGAATGCTAGTCCAAGTGTTGGAGATGATGGGGAGGGTTCCCAAGTGGCCAATGATGGCTGCCAACAACCTCAAAATGAAGAGGGAAGCTTCAAGCTTCAAGAAGAAGCTGCCTTGCCTGCAGACTCTTCACAGTGAACTCTTCTTCCAACTTCAAGCTCTTGCACCTGAAGAAATGCCAAGCTCCTGATTGCTTGAACCAAGATTCGATACCAGTTTGTTGAGTTATGTGCAATGGAGCTTCTGTGTAGAGATGTAGGTTGAGAGAGAGAGAGAAGAGAAGAGATAGAGACATACAATTTGTGGTACTAAAGAGTGTACCTCAATAATGTTTTAGATAGGTATATGTACTATGTATATCTTGGCCCTTACGAGCTGACACGGGCACTGCCCTTTATCCCAACATTTGGTATTGGTGTCTTCTGTGATGTTGGTGGTTTTACTCCAATTCCTTTCAAATATATGATTTGTATTCAAATATTCAAATGTATTTATGTATTGCAAAGTGCAAATTACATATTTCTTCAAGAAATCTAATTGTTTGTGTTTTACTAGATATGAAGGTTCAAAACCCTAATGCCATAGTAGAGACATTTGATAGTTATGCTTTCGAGGTTGTACTATCCACTCCACAAAGTTCTATCAATGTCAAGCAAGCTAAGGAAATTGCCATAGGTAGAGCTATTAAGAGAACCTTGACTAATGTATGCAAAAACCATTGCTCACATCTGGAGCTAGATGGCTTCCTCCCACATGAGCTTTGATGTTGCCTTTGCGATAAGAAATTGAGCATTGTTGTGTAGGCTAGAGAGATCTTGCATCACATTTCTAGTGTGTGGAAAAACAAGACAACTCTTGGAGGTCTGGGGTCAATGCTGCACTTCAAGGCTTGCTGGACATTGCTTCGAATATTCAAAAGGACACCAGTGAGATGTTTGATGAGCTGTGAAGTATGCTATGGGGTGAACCTAAAGGCTTTGTGGTGTACCCCTCCGGTTGCAAGTTGATGTCGCAATATTGGTGTTGGGGGTAAAGGCGCCTCCGCCTAGCCGCCCGAGTATTACTACACTGACAGTCACCACCACTGCACACTGCAGGTGGTGGGCGCCTGTCACCATCACTTTATTCTTTATTCTTTTAGTGACATTTGAATAAAGGAAGGCCTGGTCACACATTGTGACTGTTGGAGTTCCCATTTCTTGTCTCTCTCTTTCTTGCACTTGCTCTCCCGCCATAGCTCTTGCGTGTAAACTTCGATCCTTTTCCCCTTTCAACTAGTATCAGAGCTCGGCTTCCCGACTCTTGAACTTGGTTTGTGGCATTCTTAGCTTCCCATTGACTCCCCATTCGCATTGGGTCTCCTTCCCGGCAGCCATATCCGACTCCTTCGAGCTCCCGTCACTCCCCGGCTTCCCGAGCACCTTCCTGATCCCTTTGGGCACCCTCAAGGCATTCACATAGAGGTATTGCTTCACTCTTTATAGGGTTTACCTCAGTTTTCAGCCCTCTTGAAACATGGCAGCCATTACACTCACAGCTCTCATTTCATATGTGGGCTACTCTCCCCTTGCTGGAGCTTGTTTGAGGCCTTCCTTGGCTTTAACCGGACCCCTCCGAAGCTTGGCCACCATTTTTTGCAGCCCCAGGACCAGCATTTACAGTTGGTAGAATCAGGCAGCCCTCCTGTATGTGTCTTCAGCATTGACAGTCACAACAGCAGCTCCCCCCCTCAATTGGCACTTGGAAAGGCTCCATTTCGGGCATATGAACATGCTTTGATGCTTGGTTTTGATGGTTGATGTGTTGGCATAGCATTTGGATTGATTTAACATTGTTTTGGGACTATCATAACAGTCCACAGGCAGTTTATGACAGTGTTACACTGACATTTGATGCTACAGCTTGTTTGGCATTGTCATTTGATGCCCAGTTGGTCCCATTTGATGCTCGGATGTTAGGGAAATGTATGTCTATTGTTTGGCAACCATTTGGAGCTGATTTTGGTGCTGAAATTCTCAGTTTTGAATAGTAAATCACTGCTGTAAATAGTTGGGCTGAAGCCATTTTAGTCATGTATGCTTATGCCTATGCTTTTCGGGCTATGTTTCGGGCATATATGGTGATGTATTGACACTTGGGGCTCGACATAGAGCTTGGTTTTGATTCGGGATCGTTGGTTGAGCTTGAGCTCGCTTTGCAAAGCATTTGGATGCTCTGCCTTGGATGCACTTATGGCATGTATGTTGCTTATGTGTGACGGGTCTTGACATGCTTAGCCTATGCCATTACTACATGCTAGTTACATTGTATGGAGCCTATTGCTACTGGAGCTCGGTCTTGGCTTGACCTTGGATTCCCAAAGCTTACTTGAGCTATTTATTGGCTTGCCAGATTTGTATCTTGGGATGTACTCGATGTCTTACATGCTTATGGATGCTACATACAGATGCTCTACCACCTACATGTCCAGGATGTACCATTGATGCTTGATCTTGGACACTTGTCATTGGTGCTTGTACATGCTTTGTTGCTTGATATTTATGGCTTTTGTGCCAATGGGAGAGTCTTTGGATGCTTGACAGCCATTGAGCAGGCGGTCTATGCTCTTTGAGCTTTTGAGACTATTTGGGATCTTTTACCCTTCAGGATGATGCATGGTTCATATGTCTCGGTTCCTCTGATGCTTATGAGTTGACTCTTTGCTTTGGGTCCCTCTCTTTGTGAGCTAACACCTACTTGTGTCAAGTTTTGGTAGTGGCAGGAACACTTTGCCCCGTTGACTGGGGGGTGTGCCTACTCATTGGCAGATGTTTGTATGACATGTTCAGGTGTTGGATTCATGGTTATCAACTGTCATATGCCTATGTTATACCCACATGATATTGGCTTTGGTCTTGGCAGTATTTGATTGACTGGGATCCGATTTTGGCACTGTTAGCTCTCATTTATTGAAATTTGTGATTTATTACAGCAAGCATATATGTATGGACTGACATGGATTTTTCATACTGAAATATTTTGAAATGATGTACTTTCACTAGTACTTGGTGGGCAGCAACTTTGGTTACACTTTTCTCGCCATTTTCTCTCGATTTTGGTGATTTTTTGGTCATTTTCTACAGTAAACAGCAAGCAATTTTGAACTGTCTACAGTCTTCCAGCCTGCATTATGGTGAGTTCGTCCACTGAACATGCTATTTTCAACATCACTAAGCTTGATGGTACGAATTACTCTTATTGGTGGAAGAGCTAGATTTGGCAGGTGTTGGTGCAGAAATCACAGATCAAACCTTTGAGGTTGAGTGGGCATCCGCTTGCAACTATGCTAGATGAGGAATGGCTTGAGCTTGATGAGTTATGCAAGTCCACTATTGTATTGTCTCTCACAGAGCAGGTTCATTACAATGTCTTTGAGGAAGAACAAAGTGCATAGCAATTGTGGGATAAAATCAAGAATCTCTATGACAAGAAAAGTCCAGTGAGTCAGATGTATTGGGGCTGAAGCAGCTTATGGATCTGCGCCGCCTGAAGGAGAATGTGACTATGTCTTCTCACTTGAGCCAGTTCCATGCTATACTCAAGAACTTGACTTCGCAAGACATCACTTTTGTAAAGGATGTCACTCCTCTTTTCTTGCTTGGTACTCTTAATGAGTCATGGGATGTATTCCGCACTGCATTATGTGCCTCTACTGCTACCTTGAAATTATCTGATATTGAGAGTGCTCTTCTACAGGAAGAGGTTAACCGTAAGAATTTGGATGCCTCTCGTGTGTCGCATGCTATGATAGTTAGAGGCAGGAATGATGGATATGGAAAGCATGGCAGTGGTATTGGCCGTGCATGGGATTCTCAGAAATCTCATTCCAAGTCTCGTGGAAAGTCACGTAGCAAATCCCGTGGCAAGAATGGAGATGTTACTTGTCACCATTGTGGGAAAAAGGGACATATTAGGCCACAATGCCATGAACTGTGCAATGAAATGCGCAAAGATAAAGGGAAAGACAAAGTGCAGGATAAGTCTTCTGATCGCAGCATAATGCCTGCAAAGTCCAGTGTTAAAATTGAAGAGATCAATGTTATGCAGCCTAAGGATGTTGATGATGATGATTATATCCTTGCAGCTTCTTCTAGTGCTTCGCAAATGACAGAGATACACTCTATGTATGCACAGTGTTGGCTCTTGGACTCAGGTGCGTCCTTTCATGTGACACCTTGCTGAGAGTGGTTTTATTCATAACGTACTGTTTCGGGTTTTGTGCACTTGGGTGATGACAACACTCTTGATATTGTGGGCATTGGCGATGTTAGGCTACAGTTTCCTTCTGGCAGCAGTTTTGTTATGCAGGATGTACGTCATGTACCTGCTTTGACACACAGTCTCATGTTAGCTGGACAGCTTGATGATGCAGGATATCATGTATGTTTTGGAGACTCTGCATGGAAGATCACTAGTGGCAGACTTGTGATTGCAAGAGGTGCCAAGGCTGGCAGCCTCTATCCCTTGATTGTATCAGCTTCTTCCCTTGATCATGTTCTGTCTGTGGGTTCTATCCCCCATGTATCTCTTTGGCATGCCTATTTGGGTCATATATCTTTGAAGGGAATGAAAATGCTTTTTGGTTTGCAGTACTTATCACCCCTTGATTATGCATGTTTTGATTCATGTGAGCATTGTCTTTATGGCAGGTAGACTAGGTCTATGCATAAAAAGCCTGGTAGGCCACGCATGAGTGAGCCCTTGGCATTGGTACATTCGGATGTCTGTGGGCCCATGCCTTGTCAGTCTATGGGTGGTGCCAAGTATTTTGTTACTTTCATAGATGATTTTTCACGAAAAGTTTGGGCTTATCCCATTAAGCTGAAATCCGATGTCTTGGCTATATTTTAGAGATGGCTTGCATTGGTTGAGAACCAGTTTGGGTATAGGCTAAAATGCTTAAGGACAGATAATAGGGGTGAGTATATCTCATATGCTTTTGAGTAGTTATGTGATGAGAGGGGTATTAAGCATCAGTTGACCATCCCCTACACCCCCCTCAGAATGGTTTGGTTGAGCAGATGAATAGAACCATCCAGGAGCATGTATGTAGTATGCTTAGCCACGTAGGCCTACCACAGAGCTTTTGGGCTGTGGCAATTAGTACAGTTGTGCATGTCATAAACAAATCACCTTCTAGTGGTTTGGATTTTCAGGTTGCCGAGGAGGTATGGACTGGAAAACCTCCCTCTTATGCGCATCTCTGTGTCTTCGGATGTGAGGCATTTTGCCATGTGCCCAGGGACAAGAGAAGTAAGCTGGATCCTAAGAGTGTCAAATGCATTTTCCTTGGTTATGGGGATGCGGGCGAGATGGGTTACCATCTCTGGGATCCGTAGGTGCGAAAAGTCATCCGCAATCATGATATAGTTTTCCATGAAGACAAGATGCATAGGCAGCCTGAGAGAGTTGTTGAGATTCGCAGGGTCATATTTCAGGAGGAGCCGAGAGCTCCCGCACAGCTAGTTGGACAGCCTATAGCTGCAGTAGATGCTCATGGTGAGGGTGTTGGACATGCAGTTGGGCAGGCAATAGAGCCTACCATGAGACCGTCTACTAGAGACAGACATACACATGATATATTTTAGTCCTCGATGCATTATGTCTTGGTTACAGATGCAAGAGAGCCTTTCACTTATGATGAGGCTATGCGCAGTTGTGATAGTCACTCCTGGGAGAGGGCTATGCAGTCTGAGATAGACTCCTTGCATAAGAATGAGACTTGGGGTTTGGTTTCCTTGCCTAAGAGCAAGAAGGCTTTGCATGCAAGTGGGTGTACAAGCTGAAAAGTACCCCTGGACACCCCAAGTCGGCATACAAGGCTAGATTGGTAGCAAAGGGTCTTAAGCAGGAGCATGGTGTGGACTTTGATGAGGTCTTTTCTCTTGTGGTTAAGATGACCACCCTACACTTAGTCTTGGCTTTGGTTGCTCAACTTGACTTGGATTTATACCAGATGGATGTCAAGATGGCTTTCTTACATGGGGACTTGCATGATGAGATTTATATGGAGTAGCCTAAGGGCTTTGCAGAACCTGGCAGGGAGCATCTAGTGTGTAAATTGAAGAAAAGTCTTTATGGCTTGAAACAAGCACCTAGGGAGTGGTATCATAAGTTTGATGCCTTTATGCAGTCACAGGGCTATAGCAAGAGTGCTATGGATCCGTGTCTTTACACGAAGAAAGCCCGTGATGGTTCTTTATTGATTTTAGTACTCTATGTGGATGATATGCTGATAGTAGGGAAAGCTCATGATGAGCTAGATGCTCTTAAGGCTCAGCTCAAGAAGAGCTTTGAGATGAAAGATCTGGGACAAGCCGCTCACATACTTGGTATGCGCATTAGACGCAACAGGCATCAGGGACTCCTCTACTTGTCACAGAGGGAGTACATTCATAAAGTCCTTGAGCGCTTCCGCATGCAGGACGTAAAGCCTATTGGCTGTCCATTGCCTTATTATGTGAAGGTATCACAGGTTGATTGTTCGCAGACAGATGAGCAGAGGGCCGAGATGGCCAAGATTCCCTATGCATCCGCAGTGGGGAGTCTTATGTATGCCATGATAGCCACTCCTCCAGATATTGCCTTTGCAGTTGGTGTTGTGGCACGCTATATGGCTACACCTGGCAAGAAGCATTGGGATGCCATGAAGGGTATCATGAGGTACTTGAAGGGCACTGCAGATATGTGCATATGCTATGGCAGCCAGGATACAGGAGTCATGGGGTACACTAACTCTGATTATGCAGGACATGCAGATAGTAGGAAGTCCACTTTCGGCTATGTATTCACATATGTTGGAGGTGCTATTTCTTGGATGTCCAGGGTGCAGAAATGCACGGCCTTTCTACTACAGAGGCCGAGTATATTGCAGCCATTGAGGCTTGCAAGGAGGCCATTTGGTTGGGTCGTTTGGTTGCTGATCTTGGTATTGATGCTATCCCTACACTGCGTTCGGATTCTATGAGTGCTATTCAGTTAGCTAAGAATCCGGTCTTCCATGCGAAGACGAAACACATTGAGATGAGGTATCACTTCATACATGGGATCATTGAGGACAAGTCTGTTGATCTTGTCAAGATCTTGATTGACCAAAATCCTGTAGATCTGCTCACAAAAAGCCTCTCTACAGAGCGCTTTGCCTTTCTTAGGAGGTTGATGGGCATGGGATGAGATGACGTCTTTCCTCATCCTGTTGTCCATGTGTACATGTTGTACTGTCTTTTTCTTTTTCTTTTCACTCCTCACTAGGGAAAATTTGCCTTTAAGTGGGAGGTTGTTGGGGGTAAAGGCGCCTCCGCTTAGCTGCCTGTGTATTACTACACCGACAGTCACCGCCACTGCACACTGTAGGTGGCGGGCGCCCGTCACCGTCACTTTATTCTTTATTCTTTTAGTGACAATTCGAATAAAGGAAGGCTCGGTCACACATTGTGATTGTTGGAGTTCCCATTTCTTGTCTCTCTCTTTTTCTTGCTCTTGCTCTCCCGCCATAGCTCTCGCGTGCAAGCTTTGATCCTTCCCCCCTTTCACTTGGGAGATTCAACTTACTGGGGTTACCAATCTTAGGTCTTATCTTGGATGTTTGACTATGGTCATTGTAAGAATTGAAAATGATACAGTGGCTAGGGTGGCCACGAATGCTGTGCCCATTCATAATACCCATCATGTCGTTGGTAGTAGTAACATGTTTGGTAGGCCATCTAGATTTCATTGTTAGGTTTCGATTTGCAAGGACTACTACATTGTTTTGCTTTACTATTGTTGATGATGGGAACAATTTTGTTGTTATGGTAAATTTGTATTTTCATTATCATTTTTCATGTTTGATGAAGTATATAGCTCTCTCTCTCTCTCTCTCTCTCTCTCTCTCTCATACATATATATTGCATGGTTGTATATGTATATATGAATGTACTTACTTATATGCATATATATTTGTCTCTCATGTTTGTATTATTTTTTGAAAAGTTACACACACACACACACGCACACGCACACGCACACGCACACGCACACGCACACGCACACGCACACGCACACGCACACGCACACACACATCATGTTTATATTATTTATTTGCATACTTCTATGCACACGCATGTATGTATTGTATAGTTATAGATATGCATGTATTTAGATACTTGTATGACTTGTATGCATACATCTATGTGTGTGTGTGTGTGTGTGTGTGAGCGTGTGTGTGTGTGTGTGTGAGTGTGTACAAATCTTTTTCTCCTTCTCATGGCAAAATTTCATATCTTTTGCTCATATCCCTTGATAATATTATTATTCGAGAGGATGGCGCCAAGTTTACGTTTATTGTCAAGGGAGCCAATTCTACAATTGTGTAGATTATGGTTGAACTCAATGAGAGTTAGTTGAAGATACGATGCTAGGCTTCATACTTAACTATGAAGCTTCTAACTAGGTCTTCTTTCTTTGCAAGAAACAAATCAAAATCCAGCTAGATTTATGCTTTTAATGCTATACATATTCCATTGTGTAGACTGAATCAAGTTCCTTTAGCACCCTCCATTCCTCGAAATACAAATCCTAATGAAGCACACAATGACCCAACATTAATTGCACATGTGCATGCAAGTCCAATAGAGGAAGTGAAACATTTTGACTTTAACATTTTCCAAATAATACTTGATACAA
This sequence comes from Lygodium microphyllum, assembly GCF_053477565.2. Taxonomy (NCBI): domain Eukaryota; kingdom Viridiplantae; phylum Streptophyta; class Polypodiopsida; order Schizaeales; family Lygodiaceae; genus Lygodium; species Lygodium microphyllum. The sequence continues at coordinate 117,304,502 of NC_141156.1, forward strand.
AAAATATGGGAGCACTGATTTTTGATCCTAACAATGGAGAACCTCTTTCCATACTCCATGAGATAAGTACTTGATACAGAACATATGGAAGCATTGATTTTTTATCCTAACAATGGAGGACCTCTTTCCATACTCCATGAGATACCTCAGATGGTAATGCATCCTACAATGTGCATGCTATGCTATTGTGACCCTAGATTTCATAGTCTTGCAAGCATAAATATGCTATGCTCTCATTGTCATGCAAAGATTTGGACTTCTAAGTCTAGAGTTGTTGGTGGTTCGCCATTGTTGCAGGAACGGGAAGGTTTCATTGCCACCTCTTTGACAGCCACTTGAGCCCTTGAATGATTTGTTGGTTGTGAATAATTGTGATAATAGAAAGTTTAAGAAACAAATACATGCCTACAATGCTGCCCTTGCTTTTGTCTCATTGGGTGTTGAGATAGATGAGTCATTGCTTGGTGGTGGGAATGGATACACCTTTCGAGTTCAGGGTTCTATTTTCAATACGTAAAATGGGCTTGACACTGGCTCTATGGCACTAGCCAGATCTCTACGTATCAAGCCTCGTGGCCAAGAGCATCTAAGGGGTAAAGTACCCTAACCTTGCATTTATAGTGCTCAAACAATTCTTCCATCAACAACCAGCATTGTGAAGGTGCAAAAATATTTCTTTTCATGCCTTTACTCTAAACAAGTTGCTACATTATTGCATAGGGCCAGCATTGAGTATGCTCATGCTATTAAACCCTCTTAATTTTAAACCACACATCCTATATGCCATGCATCAGAAAAACATCAAAATTTAGCATATTATCAGCCCTTAACACCCCCCTTCTCCCTACCGCTTAAGGTTGTGCATTTGGTGGTAGGTTTATAGAGCATTTTTAATGTACTTTTCCTTCATAAAAGTAGTAAATACCCACTTTAACATAAAGATAGGATTGAACTGAGGCTAAGCATCATGCCTCAACCTTATCATACATTCACAAACACAAATGTGAATTTTTTCTATCTTTCGGATGCAAAAAGCCTATTTTTTTATATTTATTTATTGGTAAATATTGATATTTTTTTATTTACTAATTTGGATTGATTAACCTTGTTGAGAAATATTTTTATATCACATTCCATCCCATATGAACACATTCCTTAAAACTACAATGTTGTGAGTTTTACATGTTTATAAAAAAATTATTACATGACTGATTTTTCTTGATTTCCTTAACATTTTTGATAGATCGCAACATTGAAAGCCAAAACAACCATTTTGAATCATTTACCAATGGAATTTATCTCATAAAACAATTAAATTTACGACTTACTCATAAAATCGTGTCTTATATCATACGCATCTCGTGATTGGAGGCCTACTGACACTTTCAAATAAGTGTTGATGCTCCTTCCAACCTTGATCTATGCTCCTTCATGCTCCAACAACAACCCATGATCAAAATCTCGCATCTCAGTCCACCTCCTTCTCCCATAGAAATCAACCATGGAAACACATAATAAGAAGAGAGAGGGGAGAGGAGAGAGAAATACTAGAATTTGATCTTTCCATTTACTACATCATTTTCTGCATGGATTGAAGCGTAGAAATTGTTCATCTTGTTGTCCTCTCCATTCCTCTTGATGCCAACAAGTATAAAATCCCATTTTTTAATTTAAAAATAGGGCACAAAAAAAGGTGCCCCCCTCCCCCAATCGTTCAATTTTGAGGCATTAAGCCTCCTAACTAAGTCATTAAGTTTCAAACCTTAAAATATCAAGTTCAAATTTTGGGTTTTCACACTGCATGCAAGTGGTTTTTTCCCGAGAACGGAGGCCCAAATGAGCTCCCATTTGAGATTCGACTGGAGAGATGGCTTCATAGCATCAAAATCTAACAATTTGGCCTCATTGTGCACTTTTTGGCTCTCGGATCACATAGCTGCTTTATAATGTGAAGCCTTGCGGGGATTAAATGGGGGGTCAAACAGACTCCAATCAACAAACCAAGACTTGCATTGCGTTCTTGGCATTGAAATCTATCTAGGAAAACTATAGCTCATTGATTTACAATCATTTCATTTTCCATGAAAATTTGGTCTTCTATGCCTCTCGGGCACCTTTCTGCGCTCAAAAAATCTGCTCTCATCTATATATCACCATTTTGGGTCAATGGTACCCGATATTCCCCATCATGGAAGACCAAGATTTGCACAATTGTATGTTTATGATACTAACCATGAGCTTCAAAATAAAATGACTATAATGCCTAGCCTTAATTCATAGATATTGTCTTCCTTGCAATGATGCATTCTTGCAATGTTTACGTGCTTGATGCATTCTTTCGAGCTGTTGGAGGGATATTTCTTGAAAATCCCATTGTAGAGATAATGATGACAATTACGAAGGGTGTGTGACATCAATAAAATACTTTGTGCCAACTAGAAATGAGGTTATGCCATGTCAAGGTGATGATGATAGCTTACATCATCGCAACATAAACATTTACACAATAAATGGCATATGTTGCGGGAAATGACACAAGAAATATGTAAATGTTTGTGGGAAATATGCCATTTCTTGTGTAAATGTTTATGTTGCGATGATGTAAGTTTTGTTGTGTTCATTAGCCTTTTGCATGGCAATGGAGGGTGGGCAACCCTGTACCCCTATTGTGTGTGTTGCAATTTCTAAACCATTGCTTGCAATGTCTCCCAATTCAATGGATGTGTGCAATGCAAAACATGCTAGAAAAACCATGTCTCTACAATGCTTACCTTCTTGGTGCCATTCAATGAGGTTTGCGCTTCTTCTATCTTTGTTTGCATTTCTTGAACACTTTTTTGCTCTATGTTCTGCTTGAATTCTCTTTATAAGGTTGTGATGTGTTGTTTTAAGATCTGTTTGAAAATGTTTTATATACATGTTTCTCAGGACCATGTCTTCTATGCTAGTGGAGGAGGGGTTGACACACCAATGACCAAAAGATGAGGCAAGGCGAGATGCATGACCTTTCTTCCCAAAGTGTCAAAGAACTACAGAGATGATGAATAGTTCTTCTTCCTCTTGGATTTTTCTAAAGTTGAGAAATTGATAGGAAAATTTGGCAAACTCATGCAATCATTTTCGAAGGAAATACAAATGCAGAGTGTATGCCTGCATGGTGTTTGTATGGGAGTTGTGGAGTGCACATCTTCGCTTGCATAGCATTGTTGGAGAGTTGTGTTGTGAGTTGAAAGGTGCACTAGAGGGGGTGTATGAAACAAGGCGATTGGTGGATAGCATGATGACAAGAGAGAGGCATGATTCAAGGGGATCAGAGAGTGAGACAAAGATTTTGGTCAATGAGGAGAAGGTTGAATAAGCTTGAAAAAAGAAGTTGCATCTTTAAAACTCTAGGTTTAATGGCCTACTGATATTGATGAGTTGACGTCTCCAATCAAATTGAGCCATGAAACTGACTCCTCAAAAACAATTGTGAATATCTCTTTGTTGTAGTCTCATGTTATTGCCCCTTTGAGTTTCATTGTTGCAATCATTGCATTGCTTTTGCAAATGTGGATTGGCATTCATATGCATATGCTTTTCTTGACATACCTTTGTAATTTGTAAAATATTCTACAAATCACATCATAGAAATAAATTTTACATTTCGACTAAAATGTTGGTGCCATGAAGAGATTGGACGCAAGGTCATCTCTATGTATATGTTTTAATGTTGATTTCACCAAATACAATTATTATTCAATGTTAGATTTGATTGCGTGTTCTCTTAAAAAGTGATTTTTAGCATAGATGCATTGAGCAGTGGAAAATTTCATTTTGCTTCCCTTGCGATGGGTTGGATGATTTCATATATGTTTCTCCATAGAGTCTTCTTTCAAAAGTTAGACCTTTATTGCTTATTTATGTACTTCTTGCTGTGCTCAGCATCTCACATTTTTTCAATGGCTTCTTTAGATGTTTATGCATGTGTACACATTTTAGGCAATATGAAAAACTCAACCCTATCTCCAAGAATAATACACATTTGTATTGTCAAATCCCATAATGTGTAGGAGCCTTGCTCGTGCTATCGAGCATTTGCCAACTCTCCCATACTTGGATTCTTCCAATCCAACATTCATAGAGATTCAATATAGGACTTAAGTCCAATGTTTTTTTGTTTTTGCCCCATTGGGAGCATTCTAGAGTCAAAAAAGACATTCTCTACACATCCGTGATTTTGGGAGCATCATGAGTTCATGGATCTTTTATGCATGGTTAGGATGCATCAATTGCAACTTGATGTTATTGTGTGTGATGGAGCTGAGATTCACATGCCTTCTTCTAATTTTGGTGTTTGGAAATACATTTTCTATTTTGTTTAAATTCTCCATTCATACAAGTCTCCATTGATAAGTGATTAACATATTTGTTTTAGGTAAAAGAAAGTTTAGAGATTGTGGTCGCTTGCAACCATTTGTGTGGAACAAACATGGGAACATCACCACTACACAATGTCATAGATGCTCCAATGCTCACTAACAATGCTCCTTTGCAAAAAAGATTTTTTTTTTGAATTATCTTATTACTATTCATGTACTTCTTGCTTTCCTTCTTCATAGGCTATGCTGTAGTACACTATTGGATGTAGGGGCCAAATGCACTTTCACCTTTGAACTACTCTATCCATCTATGACATTAATCTAAAATGTGTACTTTGCAATGCGTTTTTAGAGAACATCTACAATTTTTTGAGCATGTAAAATAATGCTTCAAATAAGCCTTTGAGTTGGGTTGTTCAATGGGTGCTTGGTCTTCCTCCCACTAACAATAATGCTAGGGAAAAAAATGTGAAGCGAGCAAGGCATGGCCTCATGAGCTTCACAATGATTCACACAGTGTGAAGCATGGTAGCAGGTGTGGCCGGCCAACTAGTTCCTAATTAACTCTACCATTTGTCTAGAGGAGTACTAGCTTGGGGAGATCTTTCAAAAGCCCTATCATTACTAAGTTGGCAAACGATGCTAAACAAAATATCTCTTGGGGAGTACTAGCTTGGGGAGATCTTTCAAAAGCCTTATCATTACTAAGTTGGCAAACAATGCTAAACAAAATATCTATTGCAGTGTTCCAAAGCTTCATAAATGCTTCATTCATTTCTCCCTTATCACCATAGAGCGCAGCCTTGCAGCCCACCCCATCATCAAACCCCACTTTGCTTATCCATCCCTTGAACTTTCTCCATAAAGTATAAACTTCGATGCATTCCCAAAACAGATGTTGGATTGATGTCGATTCCTATCTATAAAAAACACATAGGGGGGATGTCCCAAAGACCTTGTGTAGTTTCTCGTTCATGGAAAGCTTGTTCATGACCACCCTCCAAAGCTAAAATTTGTATTCTTGGAGGAGGTAGCTTTCCAAACCCTTTTCTCCTAGGTTTTGACTTTTGATATTGATGCCATCTTCTCCAGTAAGTAACTACTCTCAAAAACTAATCCTTTGACCTACGCCTACTGTCTTTCGACTTCCTGAATATCCATAGTAGCTTGATGCTAGATGCCTTTAGGAATTTAGTAGGATTTGCATTTACATATGATTGATGAAGTAGGTCAAGAGGGCTTAACCTTAATAATGACTCTTTGCATGAATTGGGCTTCCCCCTCATTCAGGTTGAAAGTGTTTTGGATCATTCAAACACTTTTGAGCAACATGCTTCTCATGTGATAGATGTCCTTCCACCTCATGTTTCCTTTGGCTACCATGTTCTTGGTTAAGTTAGGCCTATCTTTCCTATCTTCAATAGGGACATAGGGGGGTTGTAGACAAAGTGGCATGTCTAGATGATCTACATCACAGAAGAGTCTCCCCTCCTATCTTGGGCATCAACCCAACTTGCCTCTTTCGCCACTTTCATTGAGACTCTAACTATCTATTGATACCTCTGACTAAGTCAAAATAACTTATTGTCTTGAGAGGACAAGGTCCATCTAACCTATAGCACCATTTGGTAGACCTCTAATCTTGTGATTGGCTAAGCTAGTGCCTAATGAGAGCAATCCAAACGTGATCTTCCTCAGACCTCTTCCTCATTAAGTTGAAAATGAGTGCCTTAGCCCTATCTACTAGTTAAGGAATCCCAATCCACCTTCCACCTCATGCGAAGGTAGCAAAGACTAAGAAATAGGCCTCCATCCCTTTTTACCAAGGGGACTATCCTAGAGGAATGCCACAATTTCTATTTCCAAAGCACTTTAGGAGCTATGGCTAAGATTCAAAATCATGGCAATGAATGTGATCAAAGAAGCAAGCATCACTTTAACTATCATTGTCTTGCCCAATTTGCTTATCAGAGTTCCTTTCCACTTGTCCACCTTGGCCTTGGCTGCCTTATTTTTTTATCAAATCCTCATGATTCCTTTGGCCACCATGCTGATGGTTAAGTTAGGCATATCTTCAATAAAGGCATAGGGGGTTCATAGGCAAAGCGACATGTCTAAAGGATCTGCATTAGGGGAGAGTCTCCCCTCTATCTTGGGCACCAGCCCAACTTGCCTCTTCCACCACTTTCATCTCTAGACCCTAACTATTTGTTGAGTCACCTTTGACTAAGTCAAACTGATGCAATGGATGAGTAGGCAAGTAATACTTCTTAATGCAACTTCCATTGAAGAATATGATTCCCTCACCTTCTAATGTTTCTAACTCCACATTGTATGTTTTGTTTATTTGGTGTACACAAAAGGCCCAAGTCCTTTGAACTTCATTTTTTGTTTGTGGCCTTTGATGGAATAGAGCAACACAAGGTTGCTCTTCTTGAAATCCCTCTATCTAACATACTCCTCAAACCAGGCCTTCCTTCTATTTGCCATTTTTGTCAAACTAGGCCTTCGTTAATGCTTTTTCACAAACCAATCTACATTTGTTGATAAGTCACATTTCTTAGAGACATTCTAGTTCCACCAAATGGCTAGTCCAGGCTTTCTGGCCTTCCCATTTCTCTGAATACCAATTTAAAGTCTTGAAACACAAAGTTCAATTGATAGAATTGCCTCTATCCCATAAGTTAGCTTGAAGGGAGTTTGCCCTATGACTATTTTGTAAGCCCTTTGATATGCCCACAAAGCTACCATCAATTTGTTGTCTCGATCACCATGAGAGGTTGAGATTGTCTTGGTTAGCACATTAACCAAGATCTTGTTCATCTCTTCAACTTCACAATTAGCTTGGGGCTAGTACAATGATGATTTGTAGTGAATAACCAAGAAGGTAGATAGTAAGTGAGCTACCACTTCATTGTTGATGAATAGCATACCTTGTTCACTTAGAATTTCTATGGGGCAGCTAAATTTAGAGATCATTTTCTCCCAAAGAAATCTTATTTTTGTCCTAACATCACTCTTTCTAGTTGCTCTTACCTCAAATCATTTTGTGATATAGTTGGTTGCCACATTTATGTATCTTACTTGTGAGCATTAGACTATGGCTCTAATGGGATCAATGAAGCCAATGCCCCATTTCTCAAATGGTTGGTGTACTATTACTGATGTCACGCTCTTATATTTTCAAATGGGTACTTTTGCATGTTGAAACTTGTCACAATGTTTAATAAACTTTGATGTATCATAAAAAAGCATAGAGCAGCACAACTAAGATTAAAGAAACTTTCTTAAATTCGTGTCTCCCCACTGAAGTATTCATATGTAATTTTTGTGTGTACTTCCATAAGTATATCATGCATCTCATACTCATAGACCCATCTCCTCAATAGACCATCATATCCTAGTTGATATAGCTGATTTGTAATCAATTTTGGTAGGATTAGACTTTAATAATAAGTTGTCCTCTATAGAATTCTTGGATTTCCATGATTTGTAATATTTTTCTAGGATTTCCATGATGCCCTCTATAGAATTCTTGGTGGTTATTTGAGACACATGGTTTGCCTATAATGTTGTTTTCCCTTGAGTATTGCCATTGAGAAATCAAACTCTAGTAAAAGTAATAACCATCTGGCAATGCACCCTATTGCACATGGTTTTTTGACAAGATAAATCAATGCTTGACGATCCACAAAGAAGGTGAATTGTGTTGCTAAAAGATAATGCTAAGATTTCTTAACCACAACACCATTGCCAAACCCTCCCTTTCTCTAGTGGAATAATTCATCTCCATATCAATGAGTTGCTTGCTTGCAAAACTCATTGGAAAACCCATGTTGTGCTCTCCATATTGGCACAATAGCACTCCCATATAGCAAACTTTGATGCATCAATGTGCACATGGAAGGTTATAAACTAGTTTGGGGCTCATAAGATGGGTGCTATTGTGAAAGCCTTCTTCAACATTTTGTATGTCTATTGGCATTTATCAATCCACTCAAAGATAATTAGCAACTTGTACAAAGTTTGAGGAATTAATGCATAGTTTAACACAAATCACCAATAGTATCATATGTGGCTAAGGAAACGCTGTATACCCTTGTAGTTGGTTGGTGATGGGAGATCGATGATCACTTTGACTTTCAAGAAGTCTATCGCAATCCCATTCCTTGACACAACATGCCCTAGCATATATCCATGTTTAACCCAAAACTAGCACTTCAAGGGGTTTAATGAGAGACCATACTATCTACATCTTTTAAACATGAAATGAAGCTTCTCTAAGTGCTCCTCCCAATTGATGTGAATACAGAGGTCATTGGTAAACACTTTCAACTATTGTCTTAGCATGTCTTCAAAGATTGCACATGTAGGGTGTTGGAAGGTAGTAGGGATATTAGTAAAGGCAAAGGGCATGACTACATAGGCAAACACTCCCCATTCAATATAGTGAATGCCATCTTATGCCTATCATTTGGATGGACTTGCACTTGGTTATATCCTAAGAATCCGCCTACAAAAGTGTATGCTTACTTCCCTATTAGCACTCTCTCAAGCATATGCTCATTATACCGTAAAGAATAATTGTCTCTCTTCATAGCATCATTGACCTTTTTGTCATTGAATGCATAATCTTTTTGTTTGCTTTCCTACTAGCACTCTCTCAAGCATATGCTCATTATATCATAAAGAATAATTCTCTCTCTTAGCATCATTGACCTTTTTGTCATTGAATGTATAATATTTCTGTTTTCTTGAGAACAATGACTATCGGGGGTACCGAATCTATGTGTTCAATCTCATAAATGAAAATTATGTGCTCAAGAGTTTATCAACTTCTTCCTTTACAGTATGAGCATGCTTATGATTCATGGCATATGGTCTTTGTCTTACTGGCTAGCATCTAAGACCATAGGAATGTTATATATAATAATACTAGTATCTATTCCTTTAAGTTCCTCCATACATCAGATAACTCCTTTAAGAGACTGACAAGATTAGTCTCCTCCTCCATAGTTAGGTTGTTGGATATGGATACGAGTTTTGCTAGCAAAGTTGATAACTTTGGTAGGTCCTTCAATGGTTTCATTGGTTTGTCCTTGTCTCTTAACTCTTAGAAAGACTATGATTCGGTCATCTTCTTGAACTCTGTGAACCATTTTGGGATATCCTAGGGTTTCTTTTGTCATTAGACCTCTAAATCCTTAAATCGTTTCTTCTTAACCTCCTTTAACATTCTAGATCACAAGCAAACTAGGAGATCCCCCTTGGTGCATCGAGTCCTAGGTGGTTGAGGAATTTTGGGATCATTATCAAAGCTTATCTCAAATTTAGAGTTGAAATTGCATCCTTTGCTAGATCAAGGTGTTTCACTAGGGGGTCATAGTTTCGTAAAGAGTTAGTGGCTCAACCTAGTTCAATCTTGCCTTTTCATAGTCTACCACCTAAATATGCTCTAACCATGATCCAGTAACAATCCACTCATATCACTCCATTTGTTTATAAGCAATGCATTTGTCTCTTGTGGCTTTGAGTCCATGATTATTTTCTCAATCATATATTCCTTTGTATCATAATCGAAGTTTTTTGCTAAATTGGTAGATGTTTTGTCCCAAAGCTATGATCCATGTAATTTTTGATTGAGTCCTCTCGATCTAAAGATCCATCTTTCATTTTCTTGTTGATTACTAGGGTTTCTCTATCCTTTAGAAGGGTCCAATTGCACGAAAGATTTAGGTCATGCACCTTAGTCCACTTCCATTTGCTAGATTCCATGAGATTCTTGAGAGGTTATAGATTGTTGGTTACATGATTGCTTAGCAATGTTCTCTTCAAATACTCAAGGATTCTAACTAGCTCTAACTTGTTTGTTGGGATATGATAGGCCATACAAGAAGATTTCTTTTCTGAGCTCCTTGCCATCTTCTAGAGTGGCACTGAGGGAAAGTCATTGTCTCTAGGTGCACATTCATCCATATCCCTTTTGTAGGTGCTTGCTTTCTCAACCACTTTCTTATAATTATCCTCGTCATTAAAGAATGGCAAGTCAATGATTGTAAGAACATGCTTCCAATCACCCACATCCTCTAGGCATGGGATGTACTTAGTTAGCAAGTTGTAGTTTCTTTTACTATCAGGCAAGGTCTTCAAGGAACCCATTACTATGTAGACTACTTCTATTCAATTACCAAAGAATATCAACTCATTACCCCAATTCTCAAGATTCACTTATACACCTCTCATTCATGGTTTGCCTAGCAAGATGTAATAGTCAACTTCTTTTGTGATAATCAAATTCAGTAAAAACTGGAGACTCTCTATCTTGATTGGCCAATCTTTGAGCATTCTAAATGGTCTAACCTTTGTGCCATTAGCAAGTGTCACATTGAATCAAGCAAACTCCACAAGGAGACTACCCCAAGCTTGTAGCATCACATGATTGAGAACACTCACTCTCACCCCCATGTCCACGATTTCTCTTCAAATAGTGTCTCCCAATGCGATGATTGGGAGAACTACATGCATTTTGGTCCCTTTCTAGAAGGCATTAATTTGTAGGGAAGCTAGCATTGGGATAGGTCTTATACTTGGTCTATGAGTTCCATTGTGTGGCTCTCTCACAAAATTTCGCTAATTTTGTCCCTTGACCCATTCCTAGAAAGTTTTTCATAAGCCAAGTTTTTGTCTCACTAGCTGACCAAGGGGTAGTGACACTTATGTGGAAACTCAAAAGGCCCATAGACTTGCATCTATTTCATTGTTATGACACTCTCTAGGTTGTTTAATATTAGTATCCACACCTTAGTAGGGTAAGAATGGATCACTCTATTGTGCTTGCTCATGTGGGTCATCTTCTCAGCTTTCTACTGATCGAATGTATATCAGAGAAGAGGGTGGCTTGTTGCTTTGACAAATCATGTTCATCTTATTCTAACATAGACTCTCCTATGTGGGCTTGGCACTCTTCATCTCGACCTCTCACCTTCTCAATTATTTCCGATTGGTATTTGGGGTCAAGGTTCTCTAGTCATCACATTCAGTGGAATGGATGTGGCTTTGTCATTAATAGATTTGATACTAAAGAGCCTTAAGGGTACTAATGGAATGCCTGTGTTACTATCAGATGCCTTTATCATTGGATAGTTTGCATATAGATGTGAAACCCCACACTCAATGTAACGTGTCCACCTGTTCGCTTGCAGGACATGTCTTAGCAGTCCATCGGGAAGAGGGTCTAGAAAGCTCCGCCTGGCACTCCCATGGAATGTTAGGGGGTTTGCGATCTAGGTCTTTCCGAGTCTGCCACGTAGTGGAAGTATTCCGGCCGTTCCCACTTAGGACCGACCTAAATCAGGGATTCCTCTAGTGGTCAAATTCCTAGAGAGTGACTAGCGTCTGAACTACTTTACGCAGAAACGTCAGGGTCGAAGCAAATTCATGCTGCACTTCATTCAAGGAGAATGGGAAACGGGAGGGATGCAAAGCTCGACCTCTCTGCCCGTGAGGCATAGTCCCATTCCGTTCCCCTAAAAAATAGCATAAATCGGGATTCTAGTATCCTTGATTCTAAGTCAACGTTCCTTGCTAATCATTTCCTTCGAGAAAAGTTCCCTGCTATCGATTTCGTTTAAGAAAAGTTCCCAGCCAACCGGGACCACCCATCCGTAGGATGGACCCATGGCCACATCCACTGCACTTTCCTCAAGGTTGCTTTAGTTGTCTAATTACCTACCTCATTTAGTTGGACACACATAAAAAAACTTTCTTAATTAGCCAGTTAGACACTGGTTCCTTCACGTAATCTTAACACTTGACATAGAAAAACAGTGTCAAACAAGTTCTTTTTCAACATGTTATCTTATTTATATTTGGAATACATCCATATAATCCAGCTCGTAGGTTGATCCATAATCCGCCCGAAGGCTATCCAGCAATCCACAGGGATTACTAATCCAAGATTCCGCCTGTAGACTAGTATGCGGGCCTCGAGATCCAATCTCGAGTTGCGTTGGCCTCTTGTGCAGGGCCCGTAAGAAAAGGGATTTATGGCTAGAGCGCCCTTGGCACCCAAGCGTCCTCCTGCTCCAAGTAGTGCCCAACATGGAGACCTCTCACGGCGGGTTTGGTCCACATTCCTGGTGCGGCTAACAACCCCCTTGGTTAGGGTCAGGCAGGCAGTCGGGGGTAACTGATGCTGCCTCTCCCTTCAGGCCTTCAACCCGAAGCATTAATTATCTTTCCATCTTTAGTTCCTTGAGCAAACAATGCAAATAATGCTCCTAAATTGTTACAAACACAATCAATCCAGTGGTCGTTTATTTGGCCAACTGCTAAGAAGTGAATCCTTCTCTCCGAATGTATCCAGCATTCCATCCGGGATCAATTGCGACTTGGCAAGATCCCCAAGGGTTTGTTTGTTTACCCTTTTGTCCTTGGGTTAGGGTCATACCCTGTCAACCCAAATTAACCAATACCTTAGGTTTCTTAAGTTAAGACAGTGAATCCTGGCGACCACGTCGCTCTAACTTGTTTGATGCTTTGCTTACTAGGCAAATACATAACTTCCCTTAACTTGGCAAATCAGCCCAAGAAGGGTGATGTAGCAGGATGTCTACCCATCCTCTTGCAAGTTAGACTTGCGCTAGAGCCTGCCAACCTCATTCCAAGGAATGGCAAATCTATCTTGTGATTAAACCACGGGGCCAAGTGACATTTCAACTTGTTGCACAAGTGTCGTACCTAACTCATGGGATCATTTCACCCATTGAATGGCGTTTCCTGGTCAAGGAATTTTGTTTAGACAAGATGCAAGGTTTAGGGTGTCTTCTTACCCAACCCAACCCTAATTGTACTAGGTTGACAACGTTCGATCCTAGGGTTTCCAAACTCAATCTGAGTTTTAACATTAGGTTGATCAATCCTTAGGGTGGAAACCCTAGATCATTGTTTGCATGGGCGTCCAATTGACCCAAACATTCTGTGAATGTGGATAGGACCTTTGGGTTTGAGGTTTTCGACTTGGCGTCCAAGTATGATACTAGCCTGCATTTTTGACGTACCAAGCCATGGCTAGTACTTGAGGTGTCTATCGTATCGACTAGTTATGCCTATACAAATCCCTTGCGGGTTAGGCGATTTAGCTAAATTGGACTACTTGTCTTGCGACAGGGAATGATCCCTTCCTAGAGATGCTAAACTTGTTCTAAAGGTGTAAATAGTTGCAAGACATCACAATACATGTAAACATGTGATTCAATACTTCTATGCAACTATAAGGATTGCAATAACCCTTCTCTTTCCTTGCTAAAGTCGTGACGAATGACAATTTGGAGAATAACTTACATAGGACCTACTAGGATTTACATCAAGGAACTATGCCTACAACCATTTGTCTAAGCATTTGAATTTCATGCTTTGATAAGACATGCAACCTTTCTACATGCAACTTCGATGAAATGAAATTTACGCATGATGAATATGTAACATGCAACCCTTTCCTAGGTACAACATCGTTAATGAAGTTCATACAAGATGAATATGTACCATGCAACCTTAATCCATTCTACAAGCGTCCTCGCATGCAACATGCAGTGTCTGTGGTTTCATTTTCATGCCGTGCAATGAACGTTTAACAATTTTCTCATGCAAGTTATAACAAGGAAGATGTTGATTAAAAGTAAGATACACTTGTTCTTTCACGGCCAATCAAGGATGCACTTAACAATTCCATCTTTTACCCTAAGCAATATGCATTTGGGCACGTTACTTTGGAAATGCACCAAAATGGCAACATGCGACTACACTCGTAAGATGAATAAGCAATTAATATTCGTAGCTTCCCTATGAATTTTAAACATGCCCAACGTGGAATTAAACTTTCAAGAACTTGGGTTTGTGGATCCGTGGGGATGTCCACATGTAAACTTGGGCTCGAATATTCCACGCGTGCACCTTGCGACTTGGACTTTTGAGCCATCGTAGACGTAGTGTGTTTATGGACTCCCCGGATTCCTTCTAGCCTTTATTCTCACTCTCCGAGGCTGCCTGTAGGTCGATACCTTTTCCCTTGCGTAGGAATTGGAGCTATGAGTGTGGGTTATAAGCACCCGAGGTGAAAACCACGTGCACAAGCTTTATGGGCCTTATCCTTAGAATATTCTAAAGAAGCTTCTTTTAGCTTGTCAGACGTGATGTGGGAGGAAAGGGGGTAATGATTGGGAAAGAAGATTCCGATGGGGAAAAGGGGGGTAGTGATTGATGGCAATGGTGGCGGCGGCTGCAAGCATGGTATGGTGGTGGCGTCCACACGGCGGCGGCGTTCCCAGGCAGCACGGTGGCAATCATTCCCCCCTCTCCCTTCGTTCCTCAGCACGGAAATTGTCCCTTGTCCTTTGTTCCTCCTCTCCCTAGCTTGTGCTATAGGGGGGTCACGTGTGGTGGCGAGATGACGACGGGCAGCGGCATATGTCGTCCTCTCCCTCTCTGATTGTGCAGCACCGCAGCTTCTTTCCTTCTCTCTTTGATCGTACCTCCCCCCAAGGCTAAGGGGGAGGTTATATAGTGCTTAAGGGGGGGAGGGGGGGGGGGGGGGAACTCCACACATGTGGAGCCCTCATGCTTCTCTCTTCTCCCCATGCACTCGACCTCTTCACCTCCTTCTCCCACTCCCTCCCCTCCAGCCATGCATCGACTAGGGGAAGGGATAATTAGTAAATTTTTTTTGCCTAAATTCCCACCATTTTCAATTCTCCTTTTTTCCTAGAAGGGATTTCTTACGCGGCTTTGGGGCTTTAATCCCCGATCTCATTTGCACAATGTGGATGGATTCGGTATTGCACGTGCGGGGTAACCACTTGGCCATCGTCATTAGTCGACACGGGAGATAACTTTGCACAGATTTTACACGTCGTGCAGTGACCAAAGCTCTTTAATATTTCAAGCGGAAATATTAAATTCTCTCCCTCTTGGAGGAATCGAGATGTCCTCATTCTCTCCCCCTTGGAGGAATCAAGCGGAAATATTACATTCTCTCCCCCTTCGAGGAATCGAGATGTCCTCATCTCGAGAAGAACTAGGGGTATTGTTGGTTGAGAGTGCTTTCATCCATCCAAGTGGCATCCTCCTCGAGATAATCTTTCTATTGGACGAGACATTCTCTCAAGGTTCTGGATTTGAATTGCCTCTCCCTAACATCTAAGATCCCGTCATGCCATAGCTCAAGGACTCCTTGGCTAGGCATTACAACTTGTTGATCATCAAGTATATGGCTAGGATTAGGTACATACTTCTTCAGTAGACTGATGTGGAATACATTATGAACCTTTAGGTTCTCGAGGAGTTATAGTCTATAAGCATTGGGTCCTAGGCACTTGAGGATATTGTAGGGTCCACAATACCTTGGACTTAGCTTCTTGCATTCTCCTAAGGATAGGAAACTCTTCTTTGGGCGTACACGAATGAAGACCATGTCTCCTTTAGCGAAAATTCTATCTTGACGTTTCAAATCCGCGTATACCTTCTATCTATCCTTGGCGGCTTGGATGTCCTGTCTTATTGACTTCATTTGGTCATCCATATCTTCTAGCATCTGCCTTGAAGCTTCAACCCTCAAGGTTGGATCTGAGAAGTTTAAAGGACTTCGACAGTCGTGCCCATACAATGCTTGGAAAGGGGTCATCTGAATGCTTTGTTGATAAGAAGCATTGTAGGCAAACTCAACCAGTGGCAAGTATTAAATCCACCTTTTTGGTTCACGGCAGCAGTGTGCCCTTAGCATATCCTCAATGACTTGGTTGACTCGCTCCGTTTGGCCATCGGTTTGGGGATGATAAGCTGTACTAAAACAAAGTTGAGTCCCAATGGCTTCGAAGATAGCTCTCCAGAAGTGTGATGTGAAGAGTGAATCACGATTACTAATGATTCTTCTGGGCAACCCATGCAGTTTGAATATCTCCTTGATGAACAACCTTGCAATGTCAGAGGCTTTATAGTTTGTCTTAATAGGAATAAGATGTGCAACCTTGGTGAGCATATCTACCACAACCATAATGGAGTTGTATCCTCCCTGAACTTATTAGGCTAACAACAAAGTCCATACTGATGAATTCCCATTTCATTTGGAGAATGTCAAAGTGGTTGCAACTTTCCTGGCATTTTGACATGTTCGGCCTTAATACGTTAACAAGACAAACACTTAGTGACATATTTGAGAACGTCACCTTTAAGCCTCTCCCAATAGTAGCTCTTTCTGATTGCGTTGAGGGTCTTGGCATAGCAAGGATGTCTTGAGAAAGGGGAATCATGAGCTTCCCAAAGTATCTTTTGCTTGAGTGACTAGCTTGCCGGTATACATAATCTCGTTCTATAGTAGACAAGTCCACTATTGATAGAGAAATCTTGATACTTAGCCTGCAGCTTCGGGTCTCGATCCTTGATAGGGATCTCCCTTAGCATCTTCTGATAGGTTGGATCATGGCATGCTTCTTCTCTAGCTAGGTCAAGTATCGAGTTGTTTGGTAGATACCTTTGTGGCTAGAGATCTAGCTGTTGATGGATCTTGCAAGATTAGAGAATTAAGGAATGCCTTGCGACTAAGTGCATCGGCAACTACATTCTCCTTTCCAGGCCGGTATTTGATTTCAAAATCATACTCCTCTAGCACTTCAATCCATCGATGTTGCCTCATGTTGAGCTCGTTCTGGGTAAAGATCCACTTGAGACTTTTATGATCTGTCACCAGGGTAAACTTGTTACCCAACAAATAGTGTCTCCAAAGCTTTAGAGCAGGGATGACAGCTAACAATTCCAGATCGTGGGTAGCATAATTCTTCTCATGGCTCTTCAGTTTCCTTGAAGAGTATGCTACAGGATGACCTTCTTGCATAAGCACACATCCTAAGGCAAGTGTGCTAGCATCAGTTACTACTTCGAACTCCTTACCAAGATTCGAAAGTTTCAGGATAGGTGCTGACACCAAACTTTGCTTTAGTTTATCAAAGCTGGATTGTTCAGCAGTTGACCATACAATCGATGTTTGCTTCTTCAGTAGATCGGTCAAAGGAGGCGCTGCAATCAAATCATAGTTTTTGATAAAGATCATGTACCATCCTGTCAATCCAAGAAAACTGTGTATTTCTTTGACAGTTGTTGGTATTGGCCATTCCAGAATATCTCTGAGCCGGATCCACTGAGATTCCTTCTGCTGATACGATGAATCCCAGATATTCAATCTGACATTTGAAGAATGCACACTTCTTCATCTTGGCATAAAGCTTGTGTGCCCTCATTGTCTCAAGGACAATGCGAAGTTGGGGTTCACGATCTTCTTCCTGTTTGGAGTAGACTAAGGTATCTTCGAAGAAGACGAGTACAAAGTCGTCAAAATATGGCCTAAAGATATCCTGCATTAACCTGTTGAAGGTGGCAGGTGCATTTGTCAGCCTGAAAGACATGACTAGGAACTCAAAGTGTCCATATCTTGTGTTGAATGCCGTCTTTGGAATATCTTCCTCCTTGATCCTTATATGATAGTATCCAGACGTGAGATCAATCTTGGAGAAGATCTTTGCACCTTGAAGACGGTCAAGAAGTTCATCTATTCTTGGAATAGGGTACTTGTTCTTAATGGTTGATTCAACCCTCTGTAATTAATACACAGCCGATGCGTTTCATCTTTCTTTTCTTGGAACAGTACTGGAGTTCCCCATGGTGAACTGCTGGGACGGATGTAGCCCTGATCTAACAATTGCTTGAGTTGCTCCTCCAGCTCAATTGCTTCTGGGATGGACATTCTATATGGCCTCTTTGCAATTGGCACAGCTCCTGGCACTAGCTTGAATTCATGATCAACTTCCCTTTGAGGTGGAAGTTCTGTCAGCTCTTCAAGAAATATATCCGCGTACTCCTTTAGCCATGAAGGTTCTTCACTAGATTCCTGATTCTGATCTAGCTTAGTCCCTTTCTAGCTCCCTTTATTATCTGAGATGCTTTGGCCAATTGAATTTTCGGCTTTCCAGCCTCTCCTTGAGTTGTAACCAATTCCCCTTTAGAAATTTTAAAAGGAAACTTGACCCTTTCCACAATGAATGTGGGCATCATTAGGTTTAATCCAATCCATTCGGAGCAAACACTCATGGATACCTAGGTTCATAACCCTGAACGACATTCCTCCCAGTAGGAATTACACATTACATTACATGTCCACTTCAGCTTCTAGCCAAGTGACCAAATCACTTTACTTTTAATCAATACCTATAATCAAGACATTTATTGATAAAAAGAGCCTTATTTCATTCATATGGGCATAGCCCTTTCGAAGTACAATTATTCTTGGGGGGATGAAACAAGCTGATACATTAATTTGAGGATAATAAGATTGTGTTACATTCAGCTATCTACAGGAACTGAGTAGTAGTATGGATTGGGATCATGGATTTTCAGGAATCGATAGGTCATTTGAAGATTAGGGTATCTTTTCCTTTGATATCCGTTCTTCTCATGACGTCCCAACACCTTAATTCTATCGAGAGGGATTACTCGAGTCACTTCCTCGTATACATACTTGTTTTGTTTAACCTTTCAACCACTGATATGTAGGGTTGCATTTGCGTGAGTCTCAACAAAGATGAACAGCTTTACGATCTTTAAGTCTTCCATCCACTTGACTCTCTTCAAGTTGGTTCGAAGGTACGCAAGTCAGTGGGCAACTATGTAAGAGATCCCTGAAACACCCATCCATCTTCGTTCCATGTACAAGGGCAATGGATTGTAGATGCGGTCTAGGATATTCATCATATCGATCCTCCATCGATAATCTGAAGCATGCATCGCGGTCATAAACATGACCTGGAACACCAAGCATCTGTTCCATGCTTCATGACTCTGCAAGTCAGCATTGATAAGTAAGCAAGGAGACGATCTTATCAACACATTTTCTCTACTTTTCCTTATTAATTTTTCTTGAAAACACTAGTTCCTCGTTGGTTCGGTCTGATACCAACTGTAACGTGTCCACCTGTTCGCTTTTGCAGGACATGTCTTAGCAACCCATCGGAAAGAGGATCTAGAAAGCTCCGTCCGGAACTCCCATGGAATGTTATGGGGTTTGCGATCTAGGTCTTTCCGAGTCTGCCACGTAGTGGAAGTATTCCGGCCGTTCCCACTTAAGACCGACCTGAATCAGGGATTACTCTAGTGGTCAAATTCCTAGAGAGTGACTAGCGTCGAACCCCAAGCGAACTACTTTACGCAGAAACGTCAGGGTCGAAGCGGATTCATGCTGCACTTGGTTCAAGGAGAATGGGAAACAAAAGGGATGCAAAGCCGACCTCTTTGCCCGTAAGGCATAGTCCCATTCCGTTCCCCTAAAACAACATAAATCGAGGTTCTAGTATCCTTGATTTTAGTCAACGTTCCTTGCTGTTCATTTCCTTCGAGAAAAGTTCCCTGCTATCGATTTCGTTTGAGAAAAGTTCCCGGCCAACTGGGACCATCCATCCGTAGGATGGACCCATGGCCACATCCACCGCACTTTCCTCAGGGTTGCTTTAGTTGTCTAATTACCTACCTCATTTAGTTGGACATGCATAAAACAGCTTCCTTAATTAGCCAGTTAGACACTGGTTTCTTCACGTAATCTTAACACTTGACATAGAAAAATAGTGTCAAACAAGTTCCTTTTCAATAGGTTATCTTATTTATCTTCGGAATACATCCATATAATCCAGCCCATAGGTTTCCATAATCTGCCCGAAGGCAATCCATAATCCGCTTGAAGGCTATCCAGCAATCCATAGGGATTACTAATCCAAGATTTCACCCACAGACTAGTATGCGGGCCTCAAGATCCAATCCCAAGTCGTGTCGGCCTCTTGTACAGGGCCCGGAAGGCAAGGGATTTACGGCCAGAGCCCCCTAGCACCCAAGCGTCCTCCTACTCCAGGTAGTACCCAACGGGGAGACCTCTCGCAGTGGGTTCGGTCCACGTTCCCGGTGCGGCTAACAACCCCCTTGGTTAGGGTCAGGCAGACAGTCGGGGATAACTGATGTTGCCTCTTCCTCCAGGCCTTCAACCTGAAGCAAATTATTTTTCCATCTTTAGTTCCTTGAGTAAACAATGCAAACAGTGCTCCTAAATTGTTACAAACACAATCAATCCAGTAGTCGTTTATTTGGCCAACTGCTAAGAAGTGAATCCTTCTCTCCGAATGCATCCAACATTCCATCCGGGATCAATTGCGACTTAGCAAGATCCCCAAGGGTTTGTTTGTTTACCCTTTTGTCCTTGGGTTAGGGTCATACCCTGTCAACCCAAATTAACCAATACCTTAGGTTTCTTAAGTTAAGACAGTGAATCCTGGCGACCATGTTGCTCTAACTTGTTTGATCCTTTGCTTACTAGGCAAATACATAACTTCCCTTAACTTGGCAAATCAGCCCAAGAAGGGTGATGTAGCAGGATGTCTACCCATCCTCTTGCAAGTTAGACTTGCGCTAGAACCTGCCAACCTCATTCCAAGGAATGGCAAATCTATCTTGTGATTAAACCACATGTTGGGGGTAAAGTCGCCTCCGCCGTGCCGCCCTGTGTATTACTACACTGACAGTACCCGCCACTGCACACTGTAGGTAGCGGGCGCCCGTCACGTCACTTTATTCTTTATTCTTTTAGTGACAGTTTGAATAAAGGAAGGCCCGGTCACACATTGTGACTGTTGGAGTTCCCATTTCTTGTCTCTCTCTTTCTTGCTCTTGCTCTCCCGCCATAGCTCGCTTGCAAGCTTCGATCCTTCTCACCTTTCAACTGGTATCAGAGCCTAACATTCTCTTGCTCGAGCTCGACTCGGTGCTTCCCGACCTTCGCATCGACTCGCTTCATGCATTGGATCTCCATCCCAGTAGCCATATCCGATCTCCCCGAGCTCCCGTCACTCCCCGGCTTCCCGAGCACCTTCCGAGCCTATTGAGGCACCTTCAAGGCATTGATACTGAGGTATTTGATCATTCTTTCAGGGTTTTATTTCAGTCTACAGGTTGCAAACAGCAAGGGCAGCCATGGCTTCAAACCCTTGAAGCTTATTCCCCTCATATTGTGCCTTACACCTATCAAGGCTCAAAGAGGCTTGTCATAGGCCTTTGATAGGCCCTTCTTGAGCCCCCCATTACCCCCTTTTCAGCCCATGTGGAGCAGCAGCAAGTTCAGCACCAACATGATAGATTGCATCATTTTTTTCCAGGCTGTGAGCACTCATCTACTTCAGCTCCACACTTGGCCATTGCTTCTTGCTCTCTACCTTGATCAAGAGGGCTATAGACTTCATGTTTGATGTCATTCAAGCTTTGGGCATTGGTCTTGATCATTCGGGGCTGATTTCTTCAGATTTGGGACTGTCATAAACTGTCATAATAGGCTGGAAACAGGGAAGCCACACTTGGCATTGGCATTTGATGCTTATACTCTACTCCGGTTACCTTATTTGATGCCCGTATGCGGTCTACTTCCTACCCGGATGTATTGGGGATGTATGCATTTGGTTTGACCATGATTTTGGCTTGAATTTGGGGCTAAAATCTACTGTTTAGAACAGTAAATACATGCTGGAATAACAGTGGGCTGAAGGTACTTTACATGCTTTGGCACTTACCTACCGATACCGGATGTATGCTTTGAGCTTTGGCATGATGTATCTGACATTTGGGGACAGCTTGGAGCATATGTATGAGATTATGAGATTCTTTTGAGCTTCCCATTAGCTCCGTCTTCACTGGCATTTGGACCGACTTGGCATGCTCGTGGACCGCCTATGCCTCGTGTCTCTGCTTGACAGTTAGGCTTTTGCATTACATGCTTTGGTTCGTGACATATGCTATTTGGTTCGTGTATGCCATACCGACCTTTGCAGCTTGGATTTGGATGTATTTGAGCATTCCCGGCTTACTTGATCACTGATCTTGGTTGCTATTTGGATGTCATTGAGTTGACCGAGAGCTTATTTGGGCTTATGTATTGCTTCATGGTTAATATGACCGGTGCTTCATGTATGTCATGCTCTCTTGGATGTGCTTGATGCATTGACAGGGTCACTTATCACTGGTGCTTTCTCTGGGTTGTTTGAGCTTCTGAGCTTGCTTTATACGCCTTTTGTGCCAGTGGGAGCATTTTACATGCTTGCTTGACCTTTGACAGTTGCATGCTATTGAAGCACTTACATGTATTTGGAGAAGTTTATGTCTTGAGCAGCTACATACGCATTGAGACTTTGGGATCATACTCCGATCTTTATGGATATGCATTGATGTACTCTTGGTTCACAAGATGCTTATGAGCCGAGTCTCATATTTGGATCTTTCTCTTTGAGTAGACACCTATTTGTGTCAGGTTTTGGCAGTTACAGGAACACTTTGCCTAGAGTGTCTGGGGGTGTGCCTTTCACTGGCAGATGTTATTTTGACATGCTTCGGTGTTGAGCTCATGTTCTTTTCACTGTCATTGGCCTTGCTTATGTCCGTTTCATGCCGGCTTTGGACCTAGCATTGTTTGCTTGACATTGGATCCTATTTTGGGACAGTTTGCTCTCTAGACTGCATACCTGCAATTTATTACAGCAAGCAGTTATTGGTGGACTGAGGTGTACTTTTCATGCTGAAATATCCTGATTTGGTGTACCGCACACTTTGCTCGCCCTTTGGACCCCGTTTTGGTCATTTTTGGGCAGTTTCTGCATTAAAACAAGCAGTTTTGGACTGTTTGGGCATTTCTAGCCTGCATAATGGCGTCATCTTCGCATGATAGTGCCATCTTTAACATTACAAAGTTGGATGGTACCAACTACTCTTATTGGAAGAGTCAAATTTGGCAGGTCTTGGTGCAGAAATCTCAGATTAAGCCACTTCGGTTGAGTGGGGAGCAGCCTGAAACTATGGACAATGACAACTGGCTTGAACTTGATGAGCTATGCAAGTCCACGATTGTATTGTCTCTCACTGAACAGGTACATTATAATGTATTTGAGGAAGCACAGAGTGCATGGGATCTATGGAATAAGATCAAGAATCTTTATGATAAGAAAAGTCTGGCGAGTCAGATGTACTAGTTGAAGCAGCTTATGGATCTGCACATGAAGGATAATGCGACTATGTCTGCTCACTTGAGCCAGTTCCATGCTATACTGAAGAACCTGACTTCGCAGGATATCACCTTTGGAGAGGAAGTAACTCCTCTTTTCTTACTTGGGACTCTGAATGAGTCATGGGATGTTTTCCGTACTGCTCTTTGTGCCTCTAGTGCTACTCTAAAATTGGCAGATGTTGAGAGTGCTCTTCTTCAGGAAGAGGTGAATTGCAAAAACTTGGATGCCTCTCGTGGTAGTCATGCTTTGACAGTTAGAGGTAGGAATGACAGGAATGATCGTGGTAATAACCGTGGTCGTGACTCGCAGAAGGGTCGGTCTAAATCTCGTGGCAAGTCGCGTAGTAAGTCACGTGGGCGCAATGCAAATGTCACTTGTCATCATTGTGGGAAAAAGGGCCATATTAGACCACAGTGTCATGAGTTGCGCAATGAGAAGCACAAGGATAAGGGGAAAGATAAAGTGCAGGAGAAGTCCTCTAACCGCAGCATAGTACCTGTGAAGTCCAGCGTCAAGATTGAAGAAATTAATGTCATGCAGACCAAGGATTCCGATGGTAGTGATGAGTTCATACTTGCAGCTAGTTCTTCTGTTGCTTCACACTTGACTGACACCTAGTATGTATGCACAGTGCTGGTTATTGGATTCAGGTGCGTCCTTCCATGTGATGCCTTACCGTGAGTAGTTTCACTCTTACCGTACTGTATCTGGATCAGTCAGACTTGGAGATGACAGGTCTCTTGATATTGTGGGCTGTGGAGATATTCAGTTGCAGTTTTCCACTGGCAGTTCCTTTTTGCTTAGGGATGTACGTCATGTACCTGCGCTTACGCGCAGTCTTATGTCTGCAGGACAGTTGGATGATGCAGGGTTTCATGTCTGTTTTGGGGATTTTGCCTAGAAGATTACCAAAGGCAGACTTGTGCTTGCTAGAGGCGCCAAGGCTGGCAGCCTCTATCCTCTTGTTGTATCTAGGTCTTCTGTAGACCATGTTTTGGCAGTGGGCTCTATCCCACATGTATCACTTTGGCATGCCCGTTTGGGGCATATGTCTTTGAAGGGAATGAAAATGTTATCTGGTTTGTAGTATCTTCCGCCTTTGGACTATGCACGTTTTGACTCGTGTGATCATTGTCTTTATGGTAAGCAGAATAGGTCTACGCATAAGAAATCGGGTAGGCCATGCATGAGTGAGCCCTTGGCTTTGGTGCATTCAGATGTTTGTGGGCCCATGCTGTGTATGTCTATGGGTGGCGCGAAGTACTTTGTTACCTTCATTGATGATTTTTCTAGGAAAGTGTGGGCTTATCCAATAAAGCAAAAGTCCGATGTCTTGGCAGTCTTTCAGCATTGGCTTGCTCTTGTTGAGAACCAAACTGGGTATAGGCTGAAATTCCTGAGGACTGACAATGGGGGAGAATATGTCTCACATGCTTTTGAGCAGTTTTGTGATGATAGGGGTATGAAGCGTCAGTTGACCGCCCCTTACACCCCCACCCAGAATGGTTTGGCTGAGCGCATGAACAGGACTATTCAGGAGCGTGTCCGCTCTATGCTTAACCATGCAGGCCTACCACAGAGCTTTTGGGCTGAGGCAGTTAGTACGGCAGTGCATGTCATAAACCGATCGCCTTCCAGTGGATTGGATTTCCAGGTTGCAGAGGAAGTTTGGGCTGGTAAGCCACCCTCTTATGCGCATCTCTATGTCTTTGGATGTGAGGCATTCTGCCATGTGCTCAAGGACAAGAGGAGTAAATTGGATCCAAAGAGCATTAAATGCATATTCCTTGGCTATGGTGAGTCAGGAGAGATGGGCTATCGCCTACGGGATCCGCAGGCGCGGAAAATAGTACGCAGCCATGATGTCATCTTCCATGAAGACAAGATGCACAGGCAGCCTGAGAAGGTAGTTGAGATCCGCAGAGTGATCTTTCAGGAGGAGCCTAGAGCTCCAGCATAGCCTGCATCAGTTACTCCACAGGGCCAGGGTGTTGGACAGGCAGTTAGACAGGCAGCAGAGCCTGCGGTGAGACGGTCTGCTAGAGACAGACGTCCACCTGACAAATTTCAGCCCTCTATGCATTATGTTTTGGTTACAGATGCAGGAGAGCCTTTCACTTATGATGAGGCTATGCGCAGGGGTGACAGTCACTCCTGGGAGAGGGCTATGCAGTCTGAGATAGACTCCCTGCATAAGAATGAGACTTGGGATTTGGTTGCCTTGCCTAAGGGCAAGAAGGCTTTGCCATGCAAGTGGGTGTACAAGCTGAAAAGTACCCATGGACACCCCAAGCCGGCATACAAGGCTAGATTGGTAGCAAAGGGTTTTAAGCAGGAATATGGTGTGGACTTTGATGAGGTTTTCTCTCCTGTGGTTAAGATGACCACCCTGCGCTTAGTCTTGGCTTTGGTTACACAGCTTGACTTAGATCTATATCAGATGGATGTCAAGACAGCTTTTCTACACGGGGACTTGCATGATGAGATCTATATGGATCAGCCTAAGGGCTTTGCAGAACCTGGCAGGGAGCACCTAGTGTGCAAGTTGAAGAAGAGCTTGTATGGCTTGAAGCAGGCACCTAGGGAATGGTATCATAAGTTTGATGCCTTTATGCAGTCACAGGGCTATAGCAGGAGTGCTATGGATCCGTGTCTTTACACGAAGAAAGCCCATGATGGCAGTTTGCTTATTTTGGTACTCTATGTTGATGATATGCTGATAGCAGGGAAAGCTCATGATGAGCTAGATGCTCTTAAATCTCAGCTGAAGAAGAGCTTTGAGATGAAGGATTTGGGACAGGCCTCACATATACTTGGGATGCGCATTAAGCACGATAGGCATCAGGGGCTTTTGTATCTCTCACAGCGGGAGTACATTCATAAAGTCCTTGAGCGCTTCCACATGTAGGACGTAAAGCCTATTGGCTGTCCATTACCTTCTTATGTGAAGGTATCACATGCCGGTTGTCCGCAGACAGATGAGCAGAGGGCCGAGATGGCCAAGATCCCTTATGCTTCAGCCGTGGGCAATTTGATGTATGCCATGATAGCCACTCGTCCAGATATTGTGCATGCCGTTGGTGTTGTGGCACGCTATACGGCTACACCTGGCAGCAGACATTGGGTTGCCGTGAAGGGTATCATGAGGTACCTAAAGGGCACATCAGATATGTGTATTTGCTATGGCAGCCAGGATACAGGGGTCGTGGGGTACACTGACTCCGATTATGCAGGACATGCAGATAGTAGGAAGTCCACTTCTGGCTATGTATTCACCTATGCTAGAGGGGCTGTCTCTTGGATGTCCAGGGTTCAGAAGTGTACGGCTTTGTCTACCACTGAGGTCGAGTATGTTGCAGCCACTGAGGCTTGCAAGGAGGCCATATGGTTAGGCCGTCTAGTTGCTGACCTTGGGATTGATGCTACACCTACACTGCATTCGGATTCTATGAGTGCCATTCAGTTGGCTAAGAATCTGGTCTTCCATGCGAAGATGAAACACATTGAGGTGAGGTATCACTTCATACGTGGTGTCGTGGAGGACAAGTCTGTTGACCTTATCAAGATCTCCACTGACGAGAATCCTGCAGATCTACTCACGAAGAGCCTCACTACTGAGCGCTTTGCCTTCCTCAAGAGGTTGATGGGCGTTGGATGAGATGTCGCCTTTCCTCAACCCTTGTACCTATGTACATTTGTACTGTCTTTTCTTTTTTCTTTTCTCTCTCACTAGGGCATATTCGCCTTTAAGTGGGAGGTTGTTGGTGGTAAAGGCACCTCCGCCGTGCCGCCCCGTGTATTACTACACTGACAGTACCCGCCACTGCACACTGTAGGTGGCGGGCGCCCGTCACGTCACTTTATTCTTTATTCTTTTAGTGACAGTTTGAATAAAGGAAGGCCCGGTCACACATTGTGACTATTGGAGTTCCCATTTCTTGTCTCTCTCTTTCTTGCTCTTGCTCTCCCGCCATAGCTCGCGTGCAAGCTTCGATCCTTCTCACCTTTCACCGCAGGGCCAAGCAACATTTCAACTTGTTGCACAAGTGTCGCACCTTACTCATGGGATCATTTCACCCATTGAACGGCGTATCCTGGTCAAGGAATTTTGTTTAGACAAGATGTAGGGTTTAGGGTGTCTTCTTACCCAACCCAACCCTAATTGTACTTGGTCGACAACGTTCGGTCCTAGGGTTTCCAAACTCAATTCGAGTTTTAACATTAGGTTGATCGATCCTTAGGGTGGAAACCCTAGATCATTGTTTGCATGGGCGTCCAATTGACCCAAACATTCCGTGAATGTGGGTAGGACCTTTGGGTTTGAGGTTTTCGACTTGGCGTCCAAGTACAGTACTAGGCTGCATTTCTGACGTACCAAGCCCTGGCTAGTACTTGAGGTGTCTATCGTATCGACTAGTTATGCCTATACGAATCCCTTGCGGGTTAGGTGATTTAGTTAAATTTGACTACTTGTCTTGCGACAGGGAACGATCCCTTCCTAGAGATGCTAAACTTGTTCTAAAGGTGTAAATAGTTGCAAGACATCACAATACATGTAAACATGTGATTCATTACTTCTATGCAACTATAAGGATTGCAATACCCTTCTCTTTCCTTGCTAAAGTCATGACGAACGACAATTTGGAGAATAACTTACATAGGACCTACTAGGATTTACATCAAGGAACTATGCCTACAACCTTTTGTCTAAGCATTTGAATTTCATGCTTTGATAAGACATGCAACCTTTTCTACATGCAACTTCGATGAAATGAAATTTACGCATGACGAATATGTAACATGCAACCTTTTCCTACGTACAACATCGTTAATGAAGTTCATGCAAGATGAATATGTACCATGCAACCTTAATCCATTCTATAAGCGTCCTCGCATGCAACACGCAGTGTCCGTGGTTTCATTTTCATGCCATGCAACGGACGTTTAACAATTTTCTCATGTGAGTCATAACAAGGAAGTTGTTGACTAAAAGCAAAATACACTTGTTCTTTCATGGCCAATCAAGGATGCACTTAACAATTCCATCTTTTACCCTAAGCAATATGCCTTTGGGCACGTTACTTTGGAAATACACCAAAATGGCAACATGCGACTACGCTCATAAGATGAATAAGCAATTAATATTCATAGCTTCCCTATGAATTTTAAACATGCCCAACGTGGAATTAAACTTTCAAGAACTTGGGTTTGTGGATCCGTGGGGATGTCCACATGTAAACTTGGGCTCGAATCTTCCACGCGTGCGCCTTGCGACTTGGACTTTGGAGCCATCATAGATGTAGTGTGTTTATGGACTCCGCGGATTCCTTCTAGCCTTTATTCTCGCTCTCCGAGGCTGCCTATAGTTCGATACCTTTTCCCTTGCGTAGGAATTGGAGCTACGAGTGTGGGTTATAAGCACCTGAGGTGAAAACCGCGTGCACAAGCTTTATGGATCTTATCCTTAGAAGATTCTAAGGAAGCTTCTTTTAGCTTGTCAGAGACGTGACGTGGGAGGAAAGGGGGTAATGATTGGGGAAGAAGATTCCGATGGTGAAAAGGGAGGTAGTGATTGATGGTGATGGTGGCAACGGCTGCAGGCATGGTATGGTGGCGGCGTCCTCATGGTGGCGGCTTTCCCAGGCAGCACGGCGGCAATCGTTCCCCCCTCTCCCTTCGTTCCTCAACACAGCAATGGTCCCTTGTCCTTTGTTCCTCCTCTCCCCAACTTGTGCTACAGGGGGTCACGTGTGGTGGCGAGATGATGACGGGCAAAGGCAGATGTCGTCCTCTCCTTCTAATCATGTAGCACCGCAGCTTCTTTCCTTCGCTCTCTGATCGTACATCCCCCCAAGGCTAAGGGGGAGGTTATATAGTGCTTAAGGGGGGGGGGGGGGGGGGGGGGGGGGGGGGGAGACTCCACACATGTGGAGCCCTCATGCTTCTCTCTTCTCTCCATGCACTCCACCTCTTCACCTCCTTCTCCCACTCCCTCCCCTCCAGCCATGCATCGGCTCTGGGAAGGGATAATTAGGATTTTTTTTTTGCCTAAATTCCCACAATTTTCAATTCCCCTTTTTCCCTAGAAGGGAGTTCTTACGTGGCTTTGGGGCTTTAATCCCCGGTCTCATTTGCACAATGTGGATGGATTTGTTATTGCGTGTGCGGGGTAACCACTTGGCCATCATCATTAGTCGACGCAGGAGATGACTTTGCACAGATTTTATGCGGCGTGCAGTGACCAAAGCTCTTTAATATTTCGAGCGGAAATATTACACTCAAGACATTTGAGTTTAACTTTGTCCTTGTTTGCATATTCCATTTTAGGGCATTGAGATGAAATGTTTCTAAGGTATCCACAATTCCAATAGGTTACAAGTTCTTGAGATTGCAATGCCATCACTCGAATTGGTATGTAGTCCATGAGAACTGGGTTTCCCTCTTCATTGTGTGAAATATAAGGCTTTAGATATGGCTCTTCTTCCAATGAATCTTCAACACAGTATATGAGAGCATCGATTTGTGGAAGTGTTATGATCAGTCTCCAAATCAAATTGCCCTAGGTGTAGTGAGTGAGTGGTCATTGGGTGCTAAGAGAACCAACTAAGCTCCCCTTCCATAATGAAGCTACATGTTCATTTGATATTATTGTTGCTAGTAATGATGGGGATATAGTAGTCTTTGTGGAAATTGGTATTAGATAGCTTCATGCCCAAATCTCCCATAGTTAGTGCAAGACTGCTTGAGGT
Organism: Lygodium microphyllum; assembly: GCF_053477565.2. Taxonomy (NCBI): domain Eukaryota; kingdom Viridiplantae; phylum Streptophyta; class Polypodiopsida; order Schizaeales; family Lygodiaceae; genus Lygodium; species Lygodium microphyllum. Next base: position 117,334,739 of record NC_141156.1, read on the forward strand.
TTGGTGAACTTTGATGGAAGGTGATTCTCTTTGTAATGCATGCATGGTTTATTTAATCATGTGGGATGTCTCAAGGCTTCTTGAAGTTTGACTAATTATAGCTTAAGGTTCAAAATTTCACACTGATGCTGGTGGAAAATAGAGGATAAGAGATTAAGGCTGGAGGGGGGATTTGAGGGGACAGAGGGTTGCGTCCACTTCATTAGGAGTGACTGAAGAACGGCTATCAGAAGTAGCATCATAAGAAGTACAGTGCCGCGCCAACGAGGGAAAGGATCAAGTGTCCGTAATTGTCAAGATCCCCAAGGAGGGAAGTCCACTCCCTTTCCTTTCTGACATGTTTCGAACATGGCTTTTTGCTAGGAATAGTCAACCTTTTGTTATGAAGTATGATGATGCCCACTAGTTGGATTGTCTTTTCATTCATTTTCTTTGGCAAGTTATCAACATGTATAGCTTCATCAAACATATTAGCCAAACATCTCCTACAAGCTAGAATTGCTCATCAAGGCTTTATACAACTCTTCAGTTTTTATGAGATTCATAATGACTATAGATACAACTCTATGCATGGGCCTTGTTATTTTGTAGAGACTTCGAATGTGTGTGATGTAGTCTTAGATCTCTTCCTTGTCTTTTTGGCTCACATTCATAAGCTTGACAATTAGATTATCAATATATCATGCTTTCAAAAAGCATTTGATGAAACAAGTTCTTGAGCACATCAAAGTCATTCTTCTCATAGTATCTAGGCTAATAAGTCAAATTTGGTATTTTTCACCCAATATAACCCAAAATATTGGTCTCTCTTGTTAGCATCGATGAGCACAATATTTGTTATATAACCCAAAATATATACCAATCTTTGTTTGGATCCTAGGTCTAGGTGCCATTCCTAACCCCATTAGGAGTGAGGTGGCTAAGGCCTCGTCATGATGTCTAATTCTAGGTTAGTATCAAATGCTTTTCATTGTTTGTTTCCCAATCCACCCTTCCTTGCCATCTCTCCTTGTTTGTGCGCTCTTCTTCCCTCGTGTGTTGCGTTTGATAACAAGCGGTGATATCCTCGAGAGTACAGACCAGCACGTGTCTCAAGTTGTTTTCTCTTCTTCCCTCTTGTGTGTTGCGTTTGATAACAAGCGGTGATATCCTCGAGAGTAGAGACCGGCACATGTCTCAAATTGTTGTGTATCGAGTTGTTGCATTGGTTGTGAATGCCTCAAGGGCTGGTAGATATTGCCGTGAGGTGGTGGTGGCAATCGCCTCAAGGGGAGATAATCTTATGGCTATGCCTCGAGTGGCAGGGTGAGACTATTGTCTCGAGTGGGCTGAAGTGCCTCAAAACGTAGGGCAGAGACTATTGTCTCAAGTGGAGGATGGCTATGGCAGTCGTGCCATAGCCATCCTCCACTTGAGCAGTGAAGCAGATGGTAATTGCCTTGAGGATGGCTATGGCAGTCGTGCCTCGAGCAGTGAAGCAGATGGTAATTGCCTTGAGAAGAGGTCGGGAATCATATCGACAGTGTTGCCTCGAGTAGGGAAGAGACTATTACCTCATGTGGAGGATGGCCAGGTGATATAAGTTGTACATCAAGCGGTAGGGGGCAGCCTTGTCTCAAGTGGGCGATGGCAATTGCCTCGAGGGTGGATGACCCGGTGGTGGCTATGCCTCGAGTGGCAGGGCGTAGACCTATCTCCAGCACATAGTGGGATTGCTTTGAGCCGAGTCACGTCGAGAGTAGGATGGCCAGGTGCAGGTATTGTTTTGAGCGCCCGGTCAATTATCTCGAGTTGGGGGGATCTCCTTAAGCGGGTGGTGAGGTCTGCCTCGAGAGGCAATATGGCGAGTGCCTCGAGTGGTCTAAGCACACGCGCGACTTGTGTCATGGATTTCGTTGAGGGTGAGCTGCAGCAGAGATGGATCGTGTTAAGTGAATGATGAGATTTCCTTAAGGACATGCAAGAACACATCGACTGCCTCGAGCTAGAGGTAGCGCCTATAGGCATTGCTTTTGTTCTCCTTCAAACAACACAAAATTTTCTTTTTCTCTCTCAAATGTTGCTTTTCTCCTTGTTTGCTAGGAAGCACCTACCACTCGAGGCACTTAAGATTGGCTTGATCAAGGTTAGGGGTTTGTGCCGGGTCAATGAGGGTGATCTTTGTGTCTTGTCTCGAGTAGAGTTGGGTGATAACTTCGAGTTGTAGTCATTGTAAGATTGCCTCAAGTTAAGGGGGTGGATCTCCTCACGCTACAACCCAAGTTGATCACTCAAGATTACTCGCATTGAGTGTATTAGCAAAGTCCACGTCAAGTAGGTTGATCAATTACACCTCAGGTAGGAGAGGTTGGTGTATACCTCAAGTGAGTGGGTGATCCAAAGTTTGCAAGAGGAGTCATTACCTCAAGCTTGTGGTCTCGATTGTGATGGTGGTAAGCAAGTGCACATTCACCTTGAGCAAGAAGTTGAAGGACTACCACAAATGGTCACCTTGAGTGGATTCATAGTGGCATCTCCTCTAATAAGAGGTTCGTTCCTTGAATTGTCAATTGGATGGCCCCACCTAAAGCTAAAGTTATAGCCCTTAGTTTGTGAAGAGCGTGATGATGGGGTTGATCTCATTAATGCTAACCCTTGGGCCCAAGATAGTGACTATGGTGATGTAGATCAAGAATATGAGGATGATGGAGTTAATGAAGACTCCCAAGATGAAAGTGATGATGATGCCTTAGGAGCATGCTCACTATGGTTATGTCTATGAGGAGGGGGCAACTCACGAGTGGTCCTCTCTGCACCTAAGACCCTCTTAATGCATGCAAGAGATGGCTCAAAGTCATACTCTTTAACTAGATGGGGTCAAGGTCGGAAATTTACTAAGATGAATGCCAATAAATTTATGTCTCTTTCACTATGAGGCAAGGGAGGACATAATGCAAAGCGCAAGATGTCCCTTGATGACCCCCTCTTAGGAGCTAAGATATCCACTAGATGGTTGCTAGGCACCCCTCAATTGGTGTTTCCCAAATCCAAGATCCATTATTTGACTCTGCAATGATGTCAAGCTCCCTCCTTCAATACCCAAGATGTTTCAACACATGAACTTAGAGATTTTTTAATCTCAACCAACCAATCACTAGGTCTAAAGTGTTTCAATCCACTCGAGCATTGAAGCAATCAACCCGCACTCTAGAATAGGTCCAATAGGTCATTGCCAAACACTCTATCATGTTTGTTTGGATCAACAACAGGTGTGGGAGTCCATGCTTATTTCAAACCCTACAATTCATGATTTAAAATGCTCGATGGTCAATAATTATCTCAAAAATGTCAAATTATGCATTATCGAGGTCCCAAACTAGCTCACCATTGCCTTGAATGAACCCCAAGCATGCATGCAATTGGAGAAAAACGCTCAATGGACTAAACTAGCCTTTAAATTAGTACTTGCATTAAAAAAACAGAAATAAAAATGCGAGAAACTTCCCTCAATGAGTCCACTTCAAACTCCCCAAACTATATCAAGTATACACCTACAGAGAGGCTAGTTGATAGCCACTGGAAGGCCTATATGGTTTTCAAGTTTGAACCCTTAAAATCTCGATGATTTTCAAGTTTTGGGTCTCTAGGGTTGCAATTTTTGATTGATAAATCAAATTAGCACAACAACTAGTTGATAATCAATTTCTCTAGCTAGTCATGTTGTTTGCTAGCTAGTTTTGGGTCTATTTGGGTGCAATTTTTGATTGATAAATCAAAGTAGCACAATACAATAGCCTTGGTAATCAATTTCTCTAGCTAGTCATGCCATCTACTAGCTAGTTTGGTACAATTCTTTCTCAAAACTCAAGATTGACATGAAATAAAAAATTTAGAAAATATTAGAGAATACCTAGCAAAAATTAAGGAAATTATAGCAATAAATCTCTTCACATTCACACAAACAAGTATCTCAATAGTTTGAAGTCTACCGATAGTATTGATCACTAACTAGTTATAGTGTGCCTATTTCCACAAGTTGTTTATTCTATGACATTGAGATTTTGGAAACTTTTAGCAAACTTTATAGAACTATTAATCTAAATTATGCAAAAAATCATGCAATCCTCAACTCATCCAATTTTGATCTCAAACTTGTCACAATCATTGCGACACAATGCTCTTCAATGGTTGCGAGTACTATCCATCCAGTGATTTGATAAGACCATGAAAAATCAAAACCCTTAGAGCATAACCAAAAATCCCATGTTGTATTTTTTCTCACTTTTTTATGATAATCAAATTAGCAAAAAAAATCCTAGTGATGCACACACATATAGTCTTTTTGGGCTTCATTTTTTGGACCACAACTACCTAGTTGCCATCCAACACTTGGCCCATATGTTAACACTATTGAGATTGTCTATTCCTACTTGCAACTAAAGTATTATTAAAAAAAATTGCATACCTATAGTCATCCTCGAGCAAGTGCAATAGATTGACGAGCACCTTGTTCAGGTAGCATAGTGGCAATCCAAAAAGATATCACATGTAAAGCAATGCTTGAGGATCATCCAAGGCTTTTGTTTATGTAACAGATCTTTAAATTCTTGTGAATGTGCATCCAAGCCCTTCTTCCCCATATCTAGCTCAAATAATTTACAATTTTTTTAGTCCCATAATCTATTATGAAATGCTTTTGAAAAGTGAATTGAAACTCTATTCATGTTTCTTGCTTGGGGCATAGCCACGTCCAAGAAGCATGTGCCTTCCCTTGTAACATGGTTTATAATATGATTTGTATTTTCCTAATACACTGAGTATCATTGAACTATTACAAATCAAAGTACACTATCCATTTTGCTAGCCACGAATTGTTGTTTGTCTCATTACATAGTGATCAAGTTGGAACTAAAGAGGCAACATCCTCATGGCTACATGCACAAATGGAAAATGGGGAGTGCACGTCTCGACTAATTGTCATTGCATGTCCTTGATTTGAGCTTGGAGAATCACCACTAGCAAACAAATCTCCATCATATTTGATGAAACAAGACTCTTTGAGACACTACCCATGGCATGCGGTGTTTAGGTTCAAGGTAGGCATCCTCCATGTGTTGAGATTTGGTAGAAACAAGTACATTAGTTACTCCATTAGAAGTCGTGATGGTGAGAGAGAATAAGAGGATTGAGAGTGTGTGTGAATATATGTGTTGATCATAGTTGAGAGAGAGACAGGATGCTAAGAAGACAAGACTGTAAACAAAAGTGCATTTAATGCAGATTGGCTCAATTTTTTTTTCTCTTGGAGTAGAGGGCAACTTTAGGGGTTTGCTTCAACTTTCAATTCAAGGTTCAAACTATTAGTCACAAAAGAAAGCATCCAAGGAAAGACCCTAAAAAGAGATACGCAATCCCCTAGCTCGAGCAAACCAAGCCCCATGGGCTAAAAATGGTGCTTGCCCTATTAACTTCTCCCACATGGTAAAACTAGAGACACCATAGTCTACTCTATCTTTTGCCCAACTGATCATGGCCATTTGGTCCAGAACCACCATAGGCATGGACCCCATCTCCTTGAACTAATCAATAAATGAATGTCTCCCTCTCTGTATGTCTCTCTTCATCTACCCCTACCACAAATTAGTGAATCTCTCTCTCTCTCTCTCTCTCTCTCTCTCTCTCTCTCTCTCTCTCTCTCTCTCTCTCTCTCTCTCTCTCTCTCTCTCTCTCTCTCTCTCTCTCTCTCTCTCATAACTTCAAATTCTTTCTCTCTCCCCAACATCTTCATAGTCATTCTCTCTCCTCAATGATCAAATTAACATAGACATAATCATTAAACACAATGTTAATATTAAAATTAATATTAATATTAAATGCTAAACTCATTGTAATATTTGATATTACACCAACATTAATATTAATGATAACATCAAAATTAAATTTTAAATTGACTAAAATCATTGTCAATCACCAAAGTATCAATGCCTATACAAGCTACAAGAATTCAGCTTCCAATGATGGTTTGCCATTGCCCTAGAGTGGCAGCTTGCCAAACTCCGATCATTAGAACCCTGAAATTCTTGCACACATGCATCACTCCACTTTAAAAAACCCAAGCATGAGTACCAGACAAGAAACATATATTGTCATATCCACCACTCGCAATACGTTCCCACACGTTGCATGCTTCTCCTAGTACTAATGTCCCATACCACCCTAAACAAGATAAAGGTGTACATGTCATGCATGAACCATCACAATTTCATGAGAAAAAGTGGTTTTATGCATGTCATCAAATCTTGTGTTCAATCGTTGATTGATGCTCTAAAACGAATGAAACATCTCCCTAGGATCCAACTTGCACATAAGACACGACACAAGCCATAGCTGTAAATAAATGGGACAAAGGTCAAACTCATTTCCCATCTATAGGGTCAAATAAGCTCACCCCCGAGCCTAGGAGCTCGCGCTACTCCAAGTCACAACCACATCCCCAGGGTTAGCATCCTATACCACTAGCTCACACCATCTCAGTATACGAATGTGTCGGCCAACAAGCCAAGAGTCCAAGAGTGGTGATCACACAATGATGTGCACAATAGGGCCTTGAGTCCTATAAAAAGAACTTAGTTGCCCTAAGCCTAAAGTGTTATGGAAATTGACTTGTCATTTTGTGGGGTTTTTATAGGTTTATAAGCCTCACAATATGATAGGGATCAACTTACACCATGGGATTGTGCAATGGATTTTATGAAAATTACCGTGAAAATAAAATGAAATTTTGTTTATTTATTTGTACATTCTCATTGTCTATTTGTCACATGTGACACTAGCCAAATTATGCTTGATAGATACATAGAAGAAAACTAGTATGTTTTGTATTATGGCAAGTAGATTATTAGATGGAATTAGGAAAACTACTATTTTAGAAGAATTAACACGTATAAATAATCTTTGGGCAAATATATATAGCAAGTGTAATGTATAACAATATGTATTTACATGAGTATTATTAAAATTATTAGTTTATTTGGAAAATTACAAATTTAAGCTTTGTTAGTGGTAATTTCAACTAAATCATTAATCTTTAATACTATAAATTATTCTTTAATCTCATTACTATAAATAATATTAATGTATTAGATTTAAGATATGCTTTTGGAAAAACGGGCTTTCTTTATGGAATGCTTTGCTTTTTCTTAATGTAATTCATTTTTAGAAAGCTTTCTTAACTTTCTTTATGAAAATAATAAGGTCATGCACCAAATAGGAGAATAGGGTTGAAACCTAATTTGGTTGTTTCTCTCTTATCTAAAGTCTTAATTCAAAGTTTTTGAAATCATTTTCGAGGTTTTGGTACATTCCAATGTGATGGTGATGTCAAAATGTCATGATTTGCCACATAGAATTCTCTGTGGCAATTATACCAAGCTATAGGAAACCTCTTTACATACAAAACTTTCTATTTTGATTTATGTTTGTAATTTCTTTGAATTAAATATATGGTATGACTAAAAATAGCTATCTAAATCAATATTCTATAATGAAGTATGGAAAACCATGGCTTTGTCCACGGGGGAGATTAAGCCCTATCATGTGTTTTTATCTTGTTTGTTTGAAATTTTTTGATTTATTCAAATTCTTTTATATTTCATAAAGTTATATGTATTTAAGATTTGTGATTCTAGATTCACCACGTGGTTCACTTTGCAATATGAAGTACCCTTAGTGTAGTCATACTAAGCCACTTTATGACCACTATGACCAATGCTACTAGCACCCACCCATATGTCCAAGAGTGTAACTTTTATGGTATTTTACATTTGAGTATTATGGATTTTAACATGTGTTTTTCTTAATGATGCACACTTTCTTGTTTATAATGAAAGCTTAATAAGAAGGTTGATGTATGAGATTCCTTATGTACACCTACATCACAAGAAAAATTATGAAACATACTCTTTGGGAAACCTTTCAAGCAAGGTTGCCCAATTGAGTTGATTCCTAGGTGATGTTACTCAACACCCTCTTCTTTGTGCATGAACAAGCTTTTTGAGATGACTTCTTTAGGGTTGAAAATTTTACGATTATTTTAGATAGAATATGGTAGTTGTTGTATACAACCTACAAGGAGAGGATTTTGAATTGGCTTGTTGCTACCTGTTATTATTGGCAAACTACCAACAACGACAAAATCCAATGAATGTGCTAGAAGCAACCATCTACGAGATAGCATCACAAAATCAAAGATGAGCTTGCAAATATTGAGCAATAGTAGGGTTGCATTGAAACTAATCGTCTTAATGCCAAGTTTAACAAACTATTTAAGAAGTATGGCTTCTTGTGCATTGGAAAGACATATAAGATCTATAAATGAGGGGAGCATCAAAGCACCCTTGTGTTTGAAGGGTTCAATAGCAAAATCAAATTTTTGAGGCAAAGCTTACAAGCTCAACAACATTAAGCTATTGGTTGCAAATGAGCTTGACAAGAAGCCAAAAGAGATCACCAAGATGAAGGTAGCTTAGAAAGAAGGCAAGAGGGAGGTATATCAGTCATGCAAAATTCTCATCTAGGGGTTTTGTGAACCCCCTAAGAAGAGTGGGAGCTATATAATACATGCAAAATTCTCCTCTAGGGGTTCCATGAACCCCCTAAGAATAGCACCTTTTTTAATGGGGTTTGATTCTTTTGATTGCAATGTTGCTTTTAAGTTAGTTCTATGCTTTGAACATCTTGAAGTTTGTTGTATCTCTAATTATATTTTATACTAGATTTATATACCCATGAGACATTTTGAATTATGTTCATGAGGCTTTTTTTCTCTTTGCTCTCCTCTTTTCTCTCCTTCACTTGTACAACTATGAAGCATCTTAAAGGATGTTAGTAAGGGTCTCTCTCTCTCTCTCTCTCTCTCTCTCTCTCTCTCTCTCTCTCTCTCTCTCTCTCTCTCTCTCATATTTGGCCTCTTTGTTATGTTTCACACGCCAAGCACATTTACAAATCAGCTCTTGTACAACTATGAAGCATCTTAAAGGATGTTAGTAAGGGGCTCTCTCTCTCTCTCTCTCTCTCTCTCTCTCTCTCTCTCTCTCTCACTCATATTTGGCCTCTTTGTTATGTTTCACACGCCAAGCACATTTACAAATCAGCTCTTGTACAACTATGAAGCATCTTAAAGGATGTTAGTAAGGGGCTCTCTCTCTCTCTCATATTTGGCCTCTTTGTTATGTTTCACACTCCAAGCACATTTACAAATCAGCTCTTGTTCACACCGAAACACACGTACAAATCACTCCCAACAAAAATAATCTTTAATTAAACACTCGTTTTATTTAAATCACAAAAACCTTCAGTATAACCATACATCCTCCCAATTGCACCATATTTCTCTAAACCCAAGCCCAAAACACCACCTTCCATGATCTAGCAATTTTAACTCGTGCCCTCACAGCCTCTATCCTCATACTGTGTACCACTCTTAGTCATCAAATTTCAAAACATGTACATGCTAACGTAAACGTAATGATAACTTGATATTGTTAGCCTGCTCTTATTCAGTCTCAGTCTGTCATCTCCTGGTTGTGAGCTCCTGTCAGAGTCTGACAGGAGACAGAGGAGCTCTGTCAGTGTGTTTTTAGGATGCTTTAGTCAGCATGCAGCCTTGGGCATTTTACAGCCCAGATCTGGGCTGTTTTTGGGGTGACTGCCCATTATTTTGGGCAGTCGGACCAGTTTTGGTCAGTCGGACCAGATCTGGCCATAGTCGGCCAGATCTAGCCAGGTCGGCCAGTTTAGCTCGTCGGCCAGTTTTCTGGCTGGGGGCTATTTATAGCTGCCCCCCCAGTCAGTCCAGTATTCATGCTCTACAGGTACAGCACTGCTCCCTCCGTCTCCGTCTCCGGCATTGGTGCTGCCTCTGCTTCCAGTCTGTCCTGGTTCCCTCGCTGACGCTCCGAGCTGCGTGCAGGGACTGTTTTGTCCATTCCAGTGTATTCAGCATTCATCTCAGTCAGTGCAGACTTTCTTCCTTCATTCTCTGCTTTCTCTCTCCTCTCCTCTGTGTTCGTGTTCTTCTTTCGCTGCGCACTCTCACATGGTATCATCGCCTGATTGAGAGCACAAAGGACAAGAGAAATACCTTACTGCTGCTGCCCACAGTTCCACAACAGCCAGGCGATTCCTTCAGGCGGCTGCCAACAGGTCCATCCCAGCCAGGCGACTACATCAGAAGACTATACAGCCTGCGTTTGCTGTACACAGGGGCTGCCACATCATCCAGTGACGCAGCAACCCTGCGTTTGCTGCTTGGCGACCTCTTCTGCTGCAGGGCGACCCTCCTACAGCTTGCGTTTTGCTGTTTTGCAGGTCGCTTCTTCCCCGGCTGCTCCTATCCTGCAGGCGACCTCTGTTTGGGCTTATTCCCGGTGCTGGTGGTCTCGATTCTGGTGTTCGACATCAGATCTATTTGCGTTTTGCAGATCCATGTGTTTGTAGGCACTCTCTGCCTGCATCTTGGTGGTTGGTGACCACATTGTTGGTCCTATTTCGTCAGCGGCACAACTTTCTTTGGTATTTTGCAGATTGGAAGATGTCTTACCAGTTTTCAGGCTTTGAAGACTCAGAGGATGAGCTTCTTTCTCATCATTCCTCTGAGCGGAGGCGGGACTATCGTGAAGTTCGACATCGGGAAGACCCTCCTCGCACTCGTCCTTCTTCAGTCCATGCATCTCAGAGGGTTCCATCTACTGCGAAGGTTTCTTCAGTGAAGATTGCATCAACAGTGCGGATGCCTTCCTTGATTCCCTCTATCCAGGTGCCGATTCTCCCTTCCTTTCCGAAGGAAGACAAATTGGATGGTTCCAACTATTCCCTATGGTCATGCAAGGTGGCTTGCATCCTTGATACCTTTGATCTATGGGAGCTTGTTTCTTCGCCCATCGACCGACCCCCCGTGGATTCGTCCGATGGCACCTCTATGGACCGTGCAGCCTTATGGGATAGGCTCAACTCACGAGCCCGTTCCTTTCTTTTTATGAGTCTCCATGATTCTGTTCTTGTACATGTTCACAGGTTAAAGACCGCGGCGGAAGTATGGACAAAGCTTGCGTCTTTGTATCAGCACAAGACATTTGCCCACAAGATTTCCCTGGAGAAGAAGTTGCGGATGCTCAGTCTTGATGGTTCTTCTTCCATGAAGGAGCACATCACGAAGATGGAGGATATGCGAGGCGAGCTAGCCTCTCTTGGTCGTCTGATATCGTCTGAGGATATGGCGATGATTCTGTTGACTCAGCTGCCATCACCCCGTTATGATGTCTTCTACACCAGCCTCATCACTACGAGAACCCGTGAGACTCTCCAATGGGAGGAGCTTTCCCCGCTTGTCTTGGAGCATGACGAGCGACTCAAAGAGATGGGAGCCAGTGGCTCCACCAAGGCATTTACGGCTGCCACAGGTGGTGGCAAGAAGAAGAAACAAAAGAAGGAGAAGTCCAAGGACAAGCAGGAGGAAGATAAGAAGGATGCGAAGGAGAAGAAGCCCAAGTGTCCCCATTGTGGGAAGGGCACTCATCCCGAGGAGAAGTGTTGGCAGAAGTATCCCCATTTGAAGCCTAAGGAGAAGGACTCGAAGGCGGCCCCAGCCACAACAGAATCTGCGTTTGTGCATCTCTTTGTTGAGGAAGACACTGCCCTAGCTTCTACCACACAGGAGAAGCCTTGGCTCGTCGACAATGGAGCATCTTCACATATGACCTTCCGTCAGGATTGGCTTCAGGATCTTCGTTCCCGAGGGGGTACAGTCACCACTGGTGACAATTCTACAGTTCCTGTTCATGGAGTGGGGACTTTACCTATGTTTTCTGACAGGCGGTCTTCCTCCGCCAAAGTTCTCTATGTGTCTGATTTGGGCTTTAACCTATTATCTGTGCATGGTCTTACTCAGTTAGGTACCCGAGTCATTTTTACTCAGGATGCAGTCACAGTGGAGGATGCTTCTACAGGTGATGCTCTTTGGACAGGTACACAGGAGGGTGGGTTTTATACGCTCACAGCCTTGGCTGCGCGGACTTCCCATGAGCTTGGGCTGCTCTGGCATGCTCGGTATGGTCATTTGAACCTCGATTCTCGAGGGACTTCCTGATTTCCCTCCCCTTCACACTTTGTGCCCTAGCTGCTTGAGGGGCAAGCAGCACCGGCAGCCTCACCCGCAGGTTGCTTCTAGGAGGGCTACTTCTCCGCTTGAGTTGGTTCATACCGACCTTTGCGGACCTATGGGGATGGCCTCCCTTGGGAAGGCCAAGTATTTGATGCTGATTGTGGACGACTTTAGTCGTTATGTGTGGCCTTATTTCTTGGAGTACAAGAGTGAGGCGTACTCCCGTTTCTGTGAGTGGCAGGTGTTTGTGGAGACCCAAACAACTTCCAAGGTCCGTGGTGTTCAAGCTGATCACGGTGGAGAGTTCACTTCTCACCTTTTCTCTCAGTTTTGCAGGGATCATGGTATTCGGGTGGAGTATTCCCATCCGAACACACCATCAGAGAATGGTGTGGTGGAGCGTGCGAATCGGACCATGATTGAGATGGCCTGATCTATGCTGGAGCATAGGAGTCTTCCTCATTTCCTTTGGGGTGAGGCGGTGGCTACAGCGGTGCATATACGCAACCGCTCTCCGACTTCGGCGTTACAGGACATGACTCCATATGAGGCTTTCTTTGGAAAGAAGCCTTCCGTGTCCCGTTTTCGCATCTTTGGGTGCGATGCTTTTGTCCATGTGGACAAGAAGAAGAGGAAGACGAAGTTCGACTCTAAGTCGAGAAAGCTTATCTTCGTTGGTTATAGTACGACCACGAAGGGATATCGGCTCTACGACCCGACGACTCGGCTGGTTGAGGTGAGCAGGGATGTGATCTTTGATGAGGCTTCGGCCTCTGAGGATCCGATTGATGGTTCTATTACAGATGTTTCTTCATCATCGACGGACCCCCCCTCCACCTTCTCTCCCTTCACTTCCTTCCAGGATCACCCTTAGCACCCCCCCTATACCTCCTCCTTCGGCTTCCCTTTCCCCTTTGGTGGATGTGCCTTCGTCTTCTGCGAGCTCTTCTACCGCTACTTCGGGATCTTCTTGGGATATACAGCCTTCTTCAGATGCGGAGGATTTACCTTCACTCGGTGAGGGGGAGTCCCTCTCCGATTTGGGTGCTTTACAGCGCACTCTCACATGCTGCCCATTATTTTGGGCAGTCGGACTAGTTCTGGTCAATCGGACCAGTTCTGGTCAGTCGGACCAGTTCTGGTCAGTCGGACCAGATCTGGCCATAGTCGGCCAGATCTGGCCAGGTCGGCCAGTTTTCTGGCTGGGGGCTATTTATAGCTGCCCCCCCAGTCAGTCCAGTATTCATGCTCTACAGGTACAGCACTGCTCCCTCCGTCTCCGTCGCCGGCATTGGTGCTGCCTCTACTTCCAGTCTGTCCTGGTTCCCTCACTGACGCTCCGGGCTGCGTGCAGGGACTGTTCTGTCCATTCCAGTGTATTCAGCATTCATCTCAGTCAGTGCAGACTTTCTTCCTTCATTCTCTGCTTCCTCTCTCCTCTCCTCTGTGTTCGTGTTCTTCTTTCGCTACGCACTCTCACAGATATAACAATGTGTCCATGAAAAATGTATTTGGGTTCAAATCTAGATTACTGAACAACATAAATATAAAAGCCATAAATCAAGAAAAAGAGTTTTGGTGCATACTATCTCATAATGTTAAGTTAATGCAATTTTTCCTAGCAAGAAGGTGAGATTCAACCACTAAACATATTCATGCATGATAGAATTCATGTGCACTTTCATAAACCCTAATAACATGGAATATATTACTCATTTTAAAATAAACCATTAAATTATTGGGGGCAATATCATCTAGCTCTATACTTTGCCAACAAGAAAATCATATATTGATGGTAACATGGCCAAGTACTTGGTGGAGCTACATCTCCTCAATGATTGCAAATGTGATGGTCCAAAAGGCTTGGATACATGGATCATAATAGTGTCCTCTTGCTATTACAACCATGAAGACCTACTTTCACATTGATCTACCATGTAAAATATGATTTACAACTATGACCATGTACATAATGCTATCACCACCAACATAGGCAATGTGTGAGTGTGTGGTGGTGGGGGGGATGTTGTCTCTCTGTGACTGACTTTGTTGGATGATGGTTTGTTCTGTTGCATTTTTTGGGGCTACCGTAGCTTTAAGGAAGACCCTCGACACCATATCGGCAATGCGAGGAGTTGACACACGGAGATGTGATTAGCACCTGCGTTCAAAACCTCGTGATGACTCTGGTGTCAAGAGGTCGCCAGGGTTGGGTTTTTGGATTCTCTATGGTTTTTAAAGCTAGACGCCACTGGGCAATCTACAATCATCATTAGCCACTAGTTCTGGACCGAATTCTTACTCCTCCACCAAGTTTGTGCTGCTCTGGCTTCTTCATATAACACGCCAAAGTAATGGAGGAGCATAGCAAGCATTTCATCATGTGGGCACTTCAGTCTTCAGCACAGAAACAGCGCAATATGATCGCTACAAATTCAGCTGAGTTTATACTCCTGCTCTGTCAAATGTGAGGTTGTAAGCATGGGAGATGAGATGATACTCCTACTCAGCCAAGTGTGAGTCTATGCATTGAATATTTTTTTTACTAGAGTCAGTCTGCTTTCTTATCAAAGGAACTGGGGAGAAGACCTATCCTGATCAATTGGCTCGATCAAGGCCAGTTTCTTGTCCAAGAAACACACAAGGACATGTCCATGTGCTATGTGACTTTGTAGGGCAAAGACAACACAAGCACACATCAAACAAACAGCATAAATCACATATTATGTGAGCAAAGGCAAGGATGGAACAAGTTAAGACACATTGAACCAACTAAACAAGCAACTTAAAAACCATGTAGAGAACAAACTAGCCGGTTATTTTACTCGTCAAATATATAGTCACAAAGCTGCTCCATTGACTTCACATTGTTTGTTAGATGTCAACTCCACATCTAGCATCACACTTGAGTTACTAGAAACAAACTAGATGTTTTTCACCACAAACAAAATCGCCCTCGTTCAAATTATATTTAAAGAGCTCAATTTGTGTACTACTAGTAGCACAAATTTATCAAAAGTAAAACCATTGATATTCTTTGGGCTTGCTTTGAAGAACCTCTATCTTTTCTTATTTGTGCTTCTATTATAGTTTTCCAATATTCAAATTAGGTCGGCATTTATTTGTCTCCACTCTTAATAACTTGGGTCTAGCACAGCATTTTTGATGGCCGTATGTTGCTACGCAAAGATAAAGCCAAAGCATTGGTTGAATGTGTAAAATAAATTATACGTCCTCTACAACGAGTAGGTAATCATTCTCACCTAGCTTGCCAAATGGACACTAAGTTGATATGAGATGACACTACAAATTTAAGAACATCGCATGCCCTTACATATCTAAGCATGAAAGCTGTAACAAACTCATATTTCAAGCAAATTCAAGGAGTCTATCATCTTGGCTATAACACCCAACTTAAATTTCAAGCATATTCCATAAGTTTGGCAGTTGACTATCACATACAATATCTTTACTCTTGCAACATCTAAATATTTTCAAGTTCCATAATACAATGGTTATAATACCATCCATAGACCCTCTCAATAATACATGGAGGTTGTAATAAAGAATAGGTCTATGGTTTAGAGGATTTGTTCCTTCTCAGCACTTCACAAACCACTGTTGCTCTCTTATTGGTCTCATGACAAGCCATATTGGTCTCACCACAGGTTCAGGGTTGGATAGTCAATGCAGTAAACTCCAACTATGTATTTGGTAATTGCAAGATCCTCATTTATATCAAATGTTGCATAAAGCAAGGCAAAAGCTTTTTTCTTTTCTTCTGGCAGAGTTGCAAAAACTTGTAGCAATCATTTTTGAGGGGCATCAAGCTGAGGCTAAGAAATAGACTTTGATGACAACTAGATGATTTGAGCTCCCAATTGTGAATGCGAATCCCATATAGTACTTCATATCTTAAGATCTAAGATCACAATAGAGATTATAATCCTGATTTTATTTAGTTATGAGTTTTTTGCTATTTTATACTCTTAAGAAGTTCGCTAATGTTACATATTGGTTTGTACAGAGTCCATGTATATAGCTCAGTGGATGATTAGATGACCATAAAGAGTATATAATTGGCTGAAGAACTTTGGTCCCTGGCTGAGCTAGTGCCTAAATCATCTAAATCTTTTTATTAAGTTTACTGTGAGGTCATGTTAAGTTTTACAGGCCATGTCACTGCAATTAGCTTATGCCCCACTTAACGGTACATTGTGGACGAAAATTCATGGACTGTCGGTCATTTTGAAAATGCCTTTTCAAAACAAGAACGTGTTTAACTTTAATTGAATCTTATTGTCACAACTTTATAGAAACAAAATTTGTATCATTTTTCATTAACTTTTCTATATAATGATTTATTAAATTTGTTTCCTTTGCACTAATTAGATATAAAGAAAAGTGCATTGGAGCTGGCCACTGATGAGTGGTCACAGGTTATGGTGGTCCCACGCGATGGATTAGAGAAAAGATAGATCACATTTCCACCTGTATGGCCTGATTGGGCGCCTGTGATCAGAACTCATGCATATCAGGATTAGACTCGCACACAGAAAGGATTGATGCCTTGAAGTGTAGGCTAGATCCGCTAGAACAAACAGTTACAATCAACAAGATGACATGATCATGAAAATGCTTGTACAAAGTACATGTGTGGGTTGAAAGCTTGAAATGCACATTTCTTTGCATAGAAAAGTCACATGAAGATTCCGATACCGTTTTTGCGATGTACACGGAAAAAGCTTTCATATGACGCCCATATTGAGAGGTCCCTAAACTTTAGGAGCCTCGAATTAGCCTAAAAATGCTAGTCCTAAAAA
The DNA here is from genome assembly GCF_053477565.2 of Lygodium microphyllum. Classification (NCBI taxonomy): domain Eukaryota; kingdom Viridiplantae; phylum Streptophyta; class Polypodiopsida; order Schizaeales; family Lygodiaceae; genus Lygodium; species Lygodium microphyllum. Next base: position 117,351,701 of record NC_141156.1, read on the forward strand.
ATAGGGATGACATTTTAAAAATAGTAAATTCTGTATCTTGACTGTGCTTACTAAATTCGGTTGTTTCTATTCTTGACAGTATTCAACCCAAAAAGGAAGGCCATAGAGAAGAGACAAGTATCAAGACACTTGTTACATAAGTTTTCAAGTGTCTCACAACTTGTCACATCTCATGACATGTGGCTAGACACTTATCTTGTGCTACTCCACTTTACACTTTTGTACTAGCTCTTTCCTCTCCTATAAACAAAAGCTCGTTTTTATTCATTCAGCATCATTTTTCTTTGCTGTAAACTCATATACAGTACCCACAGATAGCCAAAAACTGGTCCCATCCATCCCCATCCTCATCCCCCACTTCTCCATTATCAAATTCCTCCATATCCCTTTTCTATCACTGCTGTTTTACAGGACAGCAAGCCTGTAAATTCATTACAGCACCTCCTTTTTGAGCTCTTTCTTCCATTTTAGCAACAAGAAGCAAGCCCTATCCATGTACTGCTAATCAACGATGGAGAAAGGCTGATTTTCCCTCTTTCTTCTCTCATACTGTGAAGAAATCACTTCTTATCATTGCATAATAGATAATACATGTTTGTTTGTACATCTTTGCATGATCTTGTGAGAGTGAGAATTACTTCTCCTCACTCTCAGGTTGATTGTAACTGAGCTCTTCCCTGAGGGACTTGGTTTGAGCAGAAATACATTTCTTCGGGGGGGGTTGCCCATCTTCAACTCTCAATCTTGTCTCCATTACTTTTACATTTTCATAGCTGAAATTTTGTGAGTAATTTTCATTTTCAGCTTAAGTGTTCATTCTCTTTTATATTAAGTCTCGAAAACAAGTGAATTTCATAATTGTTAAGCATACTACGTTGTTCGGGGCGTTTACACTTATGGAGCAAGAAGGTTCAGCATGTCAATCTGCCCTTTAAAAGAGATCAGTTTTGATAGATTTGCCTTCAAAGCACAAACGAGCAAAGAAACCCATGTTTATTTATCTGTAACTAGAACATTGGCTTACAAAATTCAGTGCTGTTATAGGTAAAGAGATTTAATTTTGATAGATTTGCCTTCATAGCACAAAAGGAGGCATGTGACCCATGTTACCTTAACTAGAAAATCGGCTTACAAAATTCAGTTGCTGCTATAGGTATAGGATACAATGAAATGCCAACACCAGCAGCATAGAGTCTTGAAGGTCTTAACTTACAGTGGCAGATATGCAGTGGTAAGTGACATCCTCAAGGACAGCTGAAGACAACGTTATATGAATGCAAAACTCTGTCACCAAAACATGAGCACTGCTAGCTCACTACCTAGCTTTCTGTTTGGAGCTCAAAGCCCCTCAGTGCTGGTAACCTGCTACACCTTCAATAACTTTCAAAGCCTGCCATGCTACGGTTTCAATGTGAAACTTCTGCCAGTCTGTGTGCTTTGACATGGTTAATTGACCCAATTTTCATAAGCCATGTTTGCTAAACTTCTTCGACCTGCCAGAAAAATGATACAGGTAGGAATGACAATTTTGGCATCTAAATTATGAAGACTCGTGTACTTTCACATGGTCAATATACATAAGCCATGTTTGCTTAGCTTCTCTCCGTGCAAGGCACATATTGAAGGTGATGTTGCTTTGGAATGACCATTTTGGCATCTAAAAGAACTGGCTGGATCCTAAGTTTCTCTGATCCACCTGTTTGCCTAATTTTCTCAAACTGCCTAGTTAGCTTTGTGTGTGCCAACACTAAGTTCATATTTGAGGTACCTAAGAAAATTCCAAGCACTCGGGATTACCTGAGGAAGGCTCATAAGCTCAAGAACTGCCTTCTTTGGTGTTAGTTCATTCTCTAAAATCCGAGCCACAGCTGTCAAAACAGGCATTTGAACACGGTATTTTCGAGCAAGGGCAATCACTGCCCCTGAAGTTGCTACACCCTCTGCAACCTAGAGTCACAATGTAAGATTTCAAGTGATGCGATCTGTCATCAAACATGACTGAACCAGAAAGCTGATTATCATAGATTCAAGATGACAGTAAGATTACCTGATTCATTGAGGATAGTATGTCATTTAGTGATTCTCCTGAACCAAGCCTCACTCCAACACTTCGATTTCTTGAAAGACTTACAAAACATGTCAGCATTATATCTCCTGCACCTGATAAGCCTGCAAGAGTCGTGGATTTTGCGCCCATCTGCAAAGGTGGTCTTGTTATAACAATCCTGATGCAAACCTCATTCATGTAAAAAACTCCCAGTCTCTCCTCTCAATGGTTTGATTTGTTCAGCTCTCGCCATTTTTTAATTCTATAGATACTTTTGTTACCCTTTTTGATGTTAACCTGTATGTTAATGGAGCATGAGTTTGCCTTCTGAATATGTGTCTCGACAATAAGTGTCATGATAGTTTTTTTTTGTAATTTTAACGTTGTTCAGAGCCTTCAATAGCAGACATTACACTCAGGTAATGGATGGATAGAGTTATTTCATTGCATGTTTGATGTATCTAGGTCCAATCTCCATTACATTTTGGTATACATGTAAATAAATATTTTCAGATGTTTCTTAAGAATGAACACTGTAAGAAACACATAGGACATTTCTGAAACTCCTGGCTACTCTGAGAGTAATAGGGAAGCACATCATCAATGGCGAATCATAATTCTGAAATGTGAAGTTGCACTACCACCGCACAAGAGGTAGGAAGCTCATGTTCAACAATGTGACCAGGAGGGTGAAAGGGGAAAGATGCAGAATGGTGGAAGCAGAGTGGGAGAAATGGGGGTAAAGGGATAGCCATCAACTACAGGAGTATCACAAGTAGCCATCTTCAGTAAGGATATAGTAGCTTTCTACCTATTTTGACAAAAAGTTACAGGGTTAGGCATGTTAATGCAGAAAAGCTTTGACCTGATAATCTGATTGCTGTATTTAAAGCCGTGCACAGATCATTAATACAGAAAAACCTGTCTCTTAGCATTTGTTTGAAATCATCACAGGGCATATAAACATAGCTCAGATCCCACTGCCAAAAACAATCTGATATAGTTTTCTTATCCTTCTCCACTGACCTTACAAATCACATCATCATCCATACACCCCAAGAGGTTGTTCTATAATACCTTTTCAGCCAACCAACGTATTTCTGAGCACCCTTGAGCAACAAGGGCAGCCATACAGTTATTCCCAAGCTGCATACCTTCTACAATTCCAGCAGCAATAGCAAGCACATTTTTCAAAGCACCTGCTATTTCCACACCAACAACATCACTGCAACAGCAGAACAAATTTTGTGTTAAAGACCTATTTTCAGGCTTACATACCAATACATGAAAGCTGAGTTCCAAAGTGCGAGCCTAACCTAGATGTATTTATTCTCAAATACCGAGATGCTAAAAGCTGTTGAGCAGCCCTTGCTAGGTCTTTGTCTTTAGAAGCAACAACCATTGCTGCAGGTTTCCAAAGACTGTATCAAGGCTCCCTCAAGTGGACCATAAGAAAACAGATATAATACTCAATTCAGAAGAGCTTGAAATTGACCCCAGCATTTTACTTTGTCAAACCTGTAGGCAGCTCATCCATTAGCTCAATGGAAAATGAGGGTCCAGAGATTACTGCAATAGGTTGCCTTGAATTGCCAAGTGCACGTGGAATGACCTGTGACATCATCTCCAAAGATGAAAGCTCAAGTCCTTTGCTCACAGAGAAGAATGGAAGAGTTGCAGGTACATATTTTGATATGCTCCTTAAAAACTCTGCACTGTACTGTACAAACAGCAGTTACAGCAGTTAATTTGACAGTATGAAAAGCAAATGGAAGAGGACCAGCTCCACTTGCCCTCAGTAGGAAAGGCACAACTACGAATTTCAGACACAGGAGGAATAGCTTGAAGAAACGTGCAAAAATTGAATGGCTTTACCTGTACTGGAACAGCATGAACACAGTACTCAGAGTCTCGAAATGCATCTTCTGCATCTATTGTAGCAACAATATTTTGGGGTAGTCTATGATTTGGAAAGTATTTTCTGAAATTCAAGGAACAATCTTACAAACTTTAATTTATGATTTAAAGACACAGATTAGGTAAGTAACTAAAATCTTACAAACTTGAGTTACATATTTAAAGACACAGATTAGGCAAGGAACAATCTGACAAACTTTAGTTATAGATTTAAAAACACGGATTACGCAAGTAACTAAAATCAATAATTTAAACTCCACACATCTTCCAACAAAGACAGAGACCAGCATAAACAACTGATCATCCTCAAGATACACACATCGATAAACACTTTTGCTAAATTTGAAGTTAGAGTTGAAAATGACAAAGTTTATAAGGCCTTATGGGTTATATATTGCTAGTCATGATGGGTATATATTGCTTGTTATGAACTATACCTGTTCACATGGCTATTGTTGATCAACTCGCATAGAGAAGCGTCTCTAAGTAGTAAGCTAACTTGCATTTCTGATTTATTCCGTGCAAGAAGCACAGCCATGGCTGTTCCAAATGAGCCCCCACCAAGTACAACCACCTGCAGTCACTTGCAGAGAAATGAATCAGGTACACCCATGCTTAGCTTCAAACACTGTGTGGTATGAATCAATGATTTAAATCAAAAAGTGGGAAAATAACTTCATAGATGTAAATTACTGCAGAATATGATTTTTTGAATACGACCTAAAGGCCCACACACAGACACATTGAGCCAAATATCATGCATTTTCGCCTACTTTCACACCATCAAAAAACAGCCCCAAAAGGAATTATTTACGTAAAAGGCATTTTTTTATTTTCAATAGGACAAATGCACAAGAATCCCCTATAGAAGGACATGTTGTGGTCATCCTATCTTCTACCTGATCATAATTGTGCCACCCTACTGGCCAGCCTTGTAGTCTGCTGGTTGTTGCTACCCTACCGAGGACATTGCCAGCGGACATTAACAGCCCCTGGAGATCATTGCCAACTGATCCACACTCCCACCGTGCTGATCACCATCATCTGTGATAGTAGCAGCCTGCAACTTCTAATGCAGCCTACACTTTTTCCTGCTATTCAATTGACCGATGCTTAATCTACTTAGTCTCAATGTTCACTGCTTGATTTGGGGGACTTCTTTCCATGTTACCCTGTATTGAGATTGGTTTCATACCTATCACAACATTACAAGTTCTGTGAGACTGGAAAATGACACTGCATTGAATATCATTGGCTTTTGGGATGTTAGACTGTAGATTGCTTCAAGTAGCTCTTTTGTTTTACATAATGTCTCTCATGTACCAACTTTGACCAAAATCCTACTCTCTGCTAGACAACTAGATGATGCAAGATATACTTTTGCTCGAGGTGCCAAGGCTGGCAACCTCTATTCTTTGTTTGTATCTAGGTTTGTTAACCATGTATTAACTATGACTAATTTACCACATGTATCTTTATGGCATCATTGTCTTAGACACATGTCTTTGAGAGAAATGAAAGTACTTACTTCTTTGCAATATCTTCCACCTCTTGATTGCTTGCATTTTGACACATGCGATCATTATCTTTATGGCCGGCAAACATGTAACGCTCATAAAAAGTTTGGTTCTACACGCATGGCACCTATAAAACACAAAAAAAATCTATGTTTTCTCCAACAAACAGCAAGCTAAAAATTTGTGTTCTTGGCAGTAGGGTGATCTTCACTAAAGGAAACCTCTCTATCATAACTTAGGCAATGATACGATGTGAGTGTATGCAACAAAAGAGGAACATGAACACAAAGAGAGAAGGAGAAGAGAGAAGATGGCAAGAATGAAAGAGAAATTTGCATTGAATCTAGAAAGAATGCTGAGTATAATGATGGACTAGTTAGTCCCTGCACACAACCCAAAGTGTCGATGAGGGCACCGAAGACCATGACAGAGACAGAATATGCAGCCAGCAGCCTTTGCTAGAGATGGAATCGAACACTACAATATAAGTGTGCGGCAACTTGCAAAAGAGAGAATGATCTACCCTAGCCAACCCATGGCTATACATAGCTAAAAATGGCCAAATTTGGCTGACTGTCTAAGATGCTACCCAACAACTATACAGATCACAAAAAATGCTAACATGGTAGCAACATGGAATATTGCCACCTGGGAAGGCTGATCACAACTTGTAGGGGCCGCATAGGCTAACAAGTTCCTAGAAAAGCCAAGAAATACAAACTAAGATCTGAATTTAAGAAGAAATGCAAAGAAATACATGTTCTAAATAGAGTCACCTCCTCTGTCAAAGCATGACAAACATGTCAAAGCTACTAATGTCCCCATCTTGACTCAGACTAAGGCTGACAAGCAAGAGATGACAGTGCATGACAAACATAACTACTAATAGAGACCACACACACACACACACACACACACAGATGAAAGATAATCTCTCTGCGTCTCTCTGCAAAACGCGAAAGTCCCTTGACTATCGCAAGACAAGCACACCTTGCGAGCCCACTGGAGGCTATGGCAAGATGGCTACAATCCATTTAATGTAGTGCACTTGCCAATAGTTTGTCTTAATGGGGCCCGATTGATCTTGAAGGGACAGGAGGTGAGCTATTGCGAAGGTGGAAGACAAGCCGAACCAAAAGGTCTACGTGGCCAAAGGGTGGCCAATTTTCTTTTTTTTAGTGAGGTGATAAGAAAATCGTTAAGGACTCGTTATATATTTTCTCTTCTCCACCTTTAACCTTTAAAATTTAACTAAGCTACCCCCACCCAAAAATAAAAATAAAAATATTAAACAAATCTGCATTAAATGCACTTTCTTTACAATCCTGTTCTTTATAGTGCCCTACCTCTCTCTCGATTTTGATCAACATACCTTCTCACATGCTCTCTCAATCTTTTTATTTTCTCTCACTCTACATTCTCTTTCACCCTCATGGCTTCCTGCGATGTATCTCCTTTCAATGCACCCATTGCTACTAAATCTCAACACATAGACTCTAGAGGATGCCCATTCAGCTTCTCTTAAATCCGAATACACGCACGGATAGCATCCTAAAGCATAATCTTCCTTCAAATTTGATAGTGACTCATCACTAGTGGTGATTCTCCAAGCTCAAATTAAGGACATGCAACGGCAATTGGCCGAGCCACACACTTCCCATTTCCTATTTGTGTCTGCAACCATGAGGAGGTTGCCTCCTAAGTTCCTACATGATCCCTTTGAAGGGGAGAAGAAAGAATGTGATGAGATGAACATCGATTCATGGATGGTGTATTGGCTGGCCGAATGAACAATGTATTTTGATTTATGTCAATTCAATGACGCTCAACATATCGGACAAATACAAATCATGTTACAGGGAAAGGTGTGTACTTAGTGGGCGGGCGTGCACTCCAAGCCGGAGACATGGGCTGATTTTCATGTTGAAATATTTACAATCACACCTACTTCGGTCCCTTTGTGAGAAGCAGTGAGGGCTTAGGACCAGAATCCCATATGCACAGTAAGAGAAAGTACCACCACTCAATTCCTATAAAGCATTGTACTTGCACTCTTTTTCTAATGCAATGATAGTACTCTTTTCTTTCGAGTAAAGTGTCAGGTCACTGTCAATACACAAGATTGTGTTTATGAGTCCAAGTCTCAATCTTGGAACCTCATTCACTTGTGTAACAATTTGTTCTTGTCAAGTTCAATGTCTTCATGAGTTCCTTTTTCCTCTTTCAACCTCCATAGCTTCCGCATCTGCCATGCTCTAGATCCCGCATATTTTAAAATGGTATCAGAGCCCAGTCGAGCATGGCACTGCTCCTCCAACTCCATTCTACTCTCATCTAGCTCAGCTTGAGCTCAATCCAGCTCAGGTTAAGTCTAGGAGCTCATCTTCTATTCTTTCTCTATTTGACCTTGTGGCAGCCATAGCTACCCTGCACCTATCCTGCTTCAAGCTCTTAGATCTCTTCAACGAGACAAGATCTTGACAAGCTTTCTTCTGGAGAACTCTAGCCTTGCTCCTAGAGCTCCTCTCTATCACCTCAGAGCTCAACATTTGGCCATTTCAGGCTCAGCATTGTGATTCTACACAGTTGCTGCCCTATGTGTCTACCATAGCCAGACAGACCCTGCCAACTTTGAGGAGCTAGATCTTGCAATAGAGGGCATAACTCTTCACGGTGTCTTCTACAAAGTTGTTCCCCAACTTCAGACACAGCTCGACGGCACATCAAACCCCAACATTCATGACGATCTGGATCAGCATTGCAAAAAAACGTGGTCGCTGCCTGAAACAGGCGCAATTCTGATCGGGCCATTTTCTCCCTATATGCACAGCACAATCTTGCCCAACTCCATAGGGGTTTTAAAGCCCATCAATCAAGCTTCAATCTCATGTAAAAAGTTCTTGAAATGATTGAGTATACAATGCACACTATGCAAAAAACCAGGCCTGGGTCAAAAACCCTAATTCAGAAGCCATAGCCAAACCTCATTGAAGCTCAAAAATCTCATCACTTTCTCTCCCGCTACTTGGATCACCCTATTGACATCCAAATTCACTGATTTAGTCAGTACCACACATCAAGGAGGGAAAATTCTTGGAGATCTTTGAAGATTGAAAGACCAAGCATTCAACATCAAGCTCAAGCTCTCCTCCCACTCATTTCTCTCACTCCTCTTGACTCAACAAAGCTGTTGCCACTCTGATCTGAGCTCCCAGCTCAGTTTCCAGTAAGGACTCAAGTATCCATCAGTAAGGAGGAGACTCAAGTTAAAGGACAAGACAAGTATCAAGAATCAAGTCAAACTCAAGCAACAAACATCAAAGTTCAAACTAGTATCTTTTGATACTACACTGCCATTGCTTGTGTCTTTTGACACATTAAAAATCAACTCTGCTGCTGAAATCTAGTGCTGATCTGTTGTTGCTCCAACCTTCTAACATGGGAAAAGACTCTCCAACTGCTCGCTTCAAAGGAGTCAAGTTTCATATTTGGCAGATCCACATCAAACTCATCCTGATGAAGAAGGGCCTCTAGGCCATTACCATTGGAAAAGAAAAGAAGCCCTGTAATGCAAATCTTGCTGTCACTTAGCAAAATAACGATGAGGAGGCTCAAGCCATTATCAAACTGGAGCTAGATGACAACTATATCCACCATGTGAATAACTATAAGACCTCACAAAATACATAGAAAAAACTTGACACTTTGTTTGGTACACAGCCTAAATCATCAAAGTATGGTCTCTTGATAGAGTTTTTCAAGCTTGAAATGATGTCCAGCACATCACTTGCCACGTATCTAAATCACATGGAATGACTTCTAACTCAACTTACAAGAATCAATATTAAAATGGAAGATGTTTGCATCGGTGTTCTACTTAAAAGTTTGCCTCCTGAACATAATAATGTATCAATACCCTAATTAATATGCCAAACCTTGAACTTGTTGATATCCAGGTATCACTGTTAGAGGAGGAAAAGAAACTAAAAACTAAAGAAGAACCAAGCACCTCTAGAGATAAACATGCATTATATGTTGGCAAACAGGTACAAAGACAAGAAGGATCAGCTCTTCTATGACTTCTACAAAAGTACCGGACATACCGAGAAGTTATGCCACGCCAAAAAGAGGTCCCAAAAGACCTATCTAGTTGCAGTCAAAAAAAAGAAGAAAACGGAGTGAAAAAAGAAAAAGAAGAAGAAGACTACCAAGAGAAGGACAAACCTCATCAGTCCTATTCAGATAGACTTTTTTAGTTTTGTATTTCCTAGCCCTAATGCTTCAAACATAAACTTGTAAACTCCTTAGTTATCCTTGTACTAAAGCCTTTGTACACTTTGTGAGGCCCCTGCTATAGCCTCTGGATGTCCATCATATTTGTGATACCCACACTTAACCTTTTCTGTAACAGCCTCTGGTATTTTGCCATATTTATGGTGTGCCCACACTTTGCAGGTGTTGCTTTCACTAAAGTCTCTATACGCTTTGTACTTCTTATTGAGATTGAGGAGGGGTGTTGAAATATTTGTAATCACCTACTTCAGTCCCTTTGTGAGAAGCAGTGAGGGCTTAGGACCAGAATCCCATATGCACAGTAAGAGAAAGTACCACCACTCAATTCCTATAAAGCATTGTACTTGCACTCTTTTTCTAATACAATGATAGTACTCTTTTCTTTCCAGTAAAGTGTCAGATCACTGTCAATACACAAGATTGTGTTTATGAGTCCAAGTCTCAATCTTAGAACCTAATTCACTTGTGTAACAATTTGTCCTTGTCAAATTCAATGTCTTCATGAGTTCCTTTTTCCTCTTTCAACCTCCATAGCTTCCGCATCTGCCATGCTCTAGATCCCGCGTATTTTAACATTTCAAACCATTTTTCAAAAGTTTTTTGTAACGGATGATTAAATTGAAAAATTGTTTTATTGCCATCCAGCTTGTTGCTCACCTGTGCAACTTGTCACCATCATCAAACCAGGCTGCATTTCCAGTTTCCAGCCACTTCTCAACTTCCACTAGCTGCTGGTTTGCTTCTAGTGACTACTGATCAGGCCACCCTGACCGCAAGATCATTGCTCCAACTGCCAATTGCTGCATTTTCAGGTTTCTAGCACTTTTCAGCATCACTTTGATCTGAATTTTCACCTACATCAGGTCATTTTGGTGTTTTCAGCACTTTTCCTTTATCAGCCTCTGCTCCAACTGGTGGTTATTACACTCACAATCTATCTGCAAATGGTCCACGCACTTCTACACCTCCCTCAGCCTACTCCCACAAGAAGCATTGGCTGTTGTTGGACTCCTCTGACCTTTGAACATTGAGTACGTATTCAGCATGCATTCAGTATCATCAAATTCTCTTGTACCCTCTTTTGCATTTCTGTCCCAAATATTGCGTTTTAGTCATATTTGTACATTTTGTGTTTTCTCAATGCAAACCCTAGTATATCTTGACAAGATACCTCCATTTACTTGGAATGTCCATTGAGTTTTCATTCCATAATCTCTATTCATTTCTGCGTTCATCTGATGATAGTGTGGTTGATTGTACAATTCGTGTTTGTCTACGATCCTCACAATTGGTTTTAGAGTATGAACAAGTTTCACTTCCAAGCAGACGTTGAGAACTAAACCAGAATTCAACCAACCACTGGCTAGTTAGTGGCTGAGCCTGCTTTGAGAATCCAATTGGGTAAACAAACAAGTAACAAAAGCCTTGTCAAAAGCTCAGCATTTGAATTGAGCAATCAAATTGACACCCAAGTTTTGGAACCGAATTGAATTACACCTTTTCTAGACTCTGAGGATATTCCATCCATTTGTTTCTGTGTCTTCTGTTATCAAATTATGGTCAAACGGATACTTAGATTAAACAGGCAGACATAATGTGCTTATGTGGAATAAGCTCGTTCAGACATCATGACCTCATGAATTATGGTCTAATGGATAATCAGAATTATGGTCTAATGGATACTTAGATTAAGCAGGCACATTCAGACATAATGAGCTTATGTGGAGTAAGAGAAGAGTGCCTTCTTGGTTTTCTGCAGGACATTGGTGGCTTTGCGGGCGTTGAGGAGCTGCCAAGACCTGGACCATCGAACCAAGGCCTCCCATGCCGTCCTCACGGTCTTACTTCTGTCCCTGGTTTGGGCATAGTGGAAGCCGAGATGATTCTGAGAGGAGGTGGTCTCCACTGCGGCCACAGGCAGGCTGTCTGCAAAACCTGCTACGTTTCCTGTCTCGTAAGCCTCGCACGCACCCGATTCCAGGCACGTGCATTCGTTATTGTTGCTCTCTCCCTCCCTCACGCGGTAGACATCCAATTTCTCTTCGAGGCTCGGTCGTGCGAGCGAGGACTGATGGGGGAGGGCATGGAGGAGGTGATCGGAGGCGTGAATCGACAGGGTGATGAAGCGAGGAATGAGGAAGCGTGTAGAGGAAGGAGATGGAGGGGAGGAAGAAAAGGAGTGAAGACGAGGAAGAAGAGGTGGACAGGGAGAGGAAGTTGAAGTCATGATGCGTCTGGGATGATGCGCGTGCGAGAGAGCGAGACATCAGACTGTCGTGTCGTCCCTAGTGTGGTTCTCTCTCTCTCTCCCCCTCGCCCCCGCCCCCCCCTGGTATCCTCGAAACAAGTAGAGAAGGTAAGATAGCGGTGGAATGGCTCATCACCATGCATGTCAACTCCCTATCCCAATCTGTTTCCCTTTCATAGAGGCTACAGCATGCTTATATCGTCATTCGAGAGGGCTTTGCTTTGCGGGGTCCCTAGAAAAACAACTTATCCTAAAGAGCCCTAAAAAGGTTCTTCTTCTTTTCCTAGAGCCTTAGAGAGGAGTCAAAACATCTTCATTGCGTTTAGCACTATTACCCCAAGCAAACTTGGAAGCGTACCAAAAGCCTTATTATGTCTAAACCTCCAAATAAAACTAAGGGCCACAACTAATAATCCTTCATTAAGCTGACCTGTATCTCCAAAAAGCACACTCTTGGCCACGAGTGCAACAAGGAATCTTGAAGCTTCCATCCACTTCCTAAGGGTGGACTATAGTGGTTTGATCTCCAAACAATTCAAAAATAGATGTTTAAAAAACTCCTCAAAACTCCAACGCGAGGGGATCTTGAATCATCCAAAATAGATGTTGAATAGACTCCTTGAATCTCCCAACACAGATGTTAGACAAACTCCTCAAACCTCCGCCCATGTGAGAGACTCCTCTAATCTCCCACACACCCGAGAGGAGGGGGGCTAGGGGGGAGACTTTGCATAGGGAGCTTCCCGTGGGGGCTTGTTTTGCATAAGGTATGAGCCTATCCTATTAAGCAAAAGTTAGAGGTATTACCCACTTTTCAGCACTTTCTTGCTATGGTTGAGAACTAATTTGGGCATAAACTAAAATACCTATGATCTGAAAATGGGGATGAATATGTCTCTAAAGCATTTGAGAATTTTTACGATGAGATGGGTATTAAGCATCAGTTGACTACCCCATATACCCCACCTAGAATGGTATTGTAGAGTGCATGTATAGAACTACTCAAGAAAGTGTTCATTAGTCGAGGAGACTTACCGCATTACTTTTGGATTGAGATAGTTACTACTATAGTTTATCTAATTATAATAGATCCCCGTGCACTACTCTTTGTAGTAGAGTTGCAAAGGAGCTATGGTCTACCAAACCTTCCTTGTATGTACACTTGCGAGTCTTTGGATATGAGGATTTTTGCCATATTCCTAAGAAAAAATGCAACAAGTTGGATCCGAAGTCCATCAAATGCATCTTTCTTGAATATGGTGATGCATGTGAGATCGGCTATTGCCTTTAGAATCCACATGATCTGAAGGTTATCTACAACCACCCTTCGCTTGATATTGGCTTAGTTATGCAACTGGATCTGGACTTGTACCAAATGGATATTAAGACGACTTTTTTACATGGGAACCTACATAAGGACATTGATATGCAAATGCCCAAGGGCTTTGTGGAAAAAGATAGAAAACACTTGGTGTGCAAGTTGAGAAAGAGTCTCTATGGACTTAAGCAAGCACCAATGGAATGGTACCACGTTGTAAGAGCCTTCATGATCTCCTATCGATTAACCAATCCAATCTTCTCCAATAAAGGATTTGTCATAATGGCAAAGAGTAGGGGGGCAATAAACAACCCTAAGACCAAAGGAGTGAGAAAATGACCTATTGATGCCCAATAGCATCAAGAGAGAGAGAGAGAGAGTATTTGTGTGTGTGCATGCGCATGCATGCAACATGCATGTGTGTGTGACTTAGTATGTGTATGCATGCTAGATGAATGAGAGAGAGAGAGAGAGAGAGAGAGTACAAGTGTGCATGCTAAATATGAGAGAGAGGGGGGAGCAAAGAGAGGGGGAGAGATAGAGAGAATTTGTATGGGTGTGCCTATGAGAGAGAGAGAGAGAGAGAGAGAGAGATGGGAATACTTAACTTGTTAGGGTGGGGGGGTCTTATGTTTGTCTAAATGTTGTGTCCATAATAATGTGGAGGGTCATAGGGGAGGATGGCCTTATATAACCCCTCCAAGTTAGTGGAGCATTAAATGCATATTAAGGGGGGAGAGAGAGAGAGAGAGAGAGAGAGAGAGAGAGAGGGAGGGAGGGAGAGGGAGAGGGAGAGAGAGCCATTTCCAGATTTTGATGAGTTGATCTCTCTCATGATTACTGAAGAGATCAATATGCAGGGTGACTCATCTGAAAAAAATGGTGAACAAGTTCGAGCATTTTACTCGAGTTCAAGAAGGGGACGTGGTAGATCCTCTTCGAGAGGCTATGGTATGGGACATACTGGCGATAACCAACAAAACAGGTTCAATCAGCAATTTGATGAAATACAAGTTTCAAGAGGCCGAGGAAACTTTAGAGGCAGGGGGAGCTCTAGAGGAAGAGGTGGATGGTAGAATAGAGGTTCTAGAAATTCTGCCATTGTTTGCCATTATTATGGCAAAACAGGCTATATTGCAGCCCAAGTGTCAAATCTCGGCCAAATATGGGGCCGTCGATGATCCCTTTTTTGGTGAAAATTTTACTAATTCTACTAAGTAATACTAATCATTAAGTAGTTTTAACTACTAATTACTAACAAAATAATAACAACCAAGTTGTAATTTTCTAATACTAACTAGTTAATAACTAACAAATACTAACAACTAAATAAATATTACCATATTTAACAACCATAGTCAATATTAATAATACTAAGTATTTTCAATTAATAATAAAATTTCATTAATAAAAAATAGTTTTATTAACTAGTTAATAATTATTAACATATTAAATATATTTTTAAATTATTAATTAATAGCTAGTATTAATAAGTTAAATTTAATCAATAATTACTAAATAACTAACTATTACAATTTTTAGTAATAATTATTAATTTACTTATTAAGTAGAAATTTTACTTACTAAATAATTATTAATCATGAATAACTATTAACTAACTATTGTTTATTAATTACTATTGACTCATTACTAATGAATAATAATAATAGCAAAAAGCAAACATGTAGGGAGGGAGGGAGTAGAAGAAGAAGAAGAAGAAGAAGGAGGAGGGAGAGAGAGAGAGAGAGAGAGAGAGAGATTTGGGGCCTATAAGTCAAAATTTCTAACACCTAGCAACAACTAGTGCTTGGTATAAAAAGATTTGGAGTTAAAGATGTATGTTGTTAATAGTCGTGTGTGTCTTGTGTGGTCATCTCCTACCTATGAGCTTCAGCCTAAGTCAGACGAGGATATGAGGAGCTCTGACATTGTCTTTGTTTGTCATTTTATGTGTTTTAGACATTTAGATGGAGGGCACATTAGTGTTTTTTTTTTTGTGCACTTTTGGCTATTTTTTAGGGATTTGACCACATTATTCATAGTTTTTTCTCTTTTTCACCTATATATAGGTGGCATGCCCTCCCACTTTCATTATCCATTATCCATCATTGATCTTTCGTGATTAACCAACACTTCTCATTCTCTCGTCTCCTTGTTATCATTCGATGCCCACACTAACATGTAGAGCTATGTGTATTAGGGCTGATTATTGCAACCTTGTACCTTAGTCCATTGCAATCACATTGCTCTCTCTCTCTCTCTCTCTCTCTCTCTCTCTCTCTCTCTCTCTCTCTCTCTCTCTCTCTCTCTCTCTCTCTCTCTCCCCTATGTTCTATCTTTGCCTCATTCTCTCCATGTTCACTTTTCTCTTTCCATTGCACACTCTCATATGGTATAAGAGCCACACGTGGGAGCCAAAGATCTCGAAGATGGGTGTGCTATCCACAAAAAAATGTACTAGGTGTCATCCCCACATGTTGCAAACCTTGTTCTTGGAGTCAAATAGGGTAGGATGGCCTATTTTCAACTTGTTTTTAGGCTATACTTACCATAGCAGATTTGTGTTTTGCTCTTGGGCAGCCTCTACCAGGTTGGGTGGCACCATTATTGCACATAGGCGGCATCAAATAAGCTGGGTAGCCATTCTATTAGCTAGGTGATACCAAAATTGACCTACATTTTTTGCAAGTAGTCCCCCAACACACATGTTATAGAACCAATCCTTGCATTACCTGCAGTTTTATGTAGGCATCCCCTATATCTCTGTGTTTTGTGCAAGCAAGTCATCGGTCCTCCCTGGGGGTACATTTGTAGGCTAGGTGGCACCTATTCTCTATTGGGCAGCTTATTTAGAGTGGATAAATTTCTTTGTTATTAATGTGTTTCATACTAAACAAGTTCTTTTGACCTAGATGACATCATATTTCGTTTGGGCGGTCTCCATTGTAGGCCAATATTTGGGCAAATTTACTTTTATTACAACGACTCGCTTTTTAGGCACTCTTGGTCCTTGACCTGCCCTTGATTGGCCGTGTTTCCAATTTGAAGCCTTGTTTTCCTTTGCATTTATTGCTCCCTCTCTCTGCTTGGCATTGTATGTTCCCTTCAACATCAAATACTCCCTGTCTACCTTGCCCCAGTCAGTCTTGTTTTGTACCATGTCTTGGTTATCCTGATGAATCTCTTATTGGTCACCTTTACTCCAATGGTAGCATCTTCTTTGTTTTCTTGCAAGTATTTCTTGAAGGAAAAATATGGCTAACATGTATGCTATGGGGGATCATGTGGTTTGGGATCATTTAGACCAACCACCATCTTATTACTCTTTCCTATTATATTCTTATGGGGCTTCTAGTCCTCGATTGGCACTGATGGCATCTCCCGAGTAGGTGCTAGCCCTACCCTCTCTCTCCTAGTCCCCGATTGGCATTGATGGTGTCTCTTGAGTAGGTGCCAGTCCTACCCTCTCTCTCCTCGCCTAACAAGCTAGATGGGACAAACTATCCTCTATGGTCATACCGTGTGGATTGTCTACTCAATAATTTGTGGCTTTAGGAATCTTTTTTACAGTCCATATGCCCCAACCTACCATGGATCCTCATGATGATGTGACTATAGATTTGGCAACTTTATGGGATCGATTGAATGCCAAAGCCTGCTCTTCTCTCCCTTTGAGTTGTATAGATTATGTGCTCATGAATGTCAAACACCTTCGCACTACTATAGAGATTTATAGGAGATTGGCGTCTCTCTTTTGGATCCAAACATTTAGGCATTGCTTATCTCTTAAGTCGAAGCTATGACAACTCTCTATTCACAAACTCCCCTATGATGGGGGATCACATCCACAGGATAGAGAAGATTCGAGATGAGCTTTCATTCCTTGGTACAAACATTTCTTCAAAGGACCTAGCTTTCATTCCTTGGTATAGATATTTCTTCGAAGGACCTAGCTTTGATATTTCTCTCACATCTTCCATCATCGACATATGATGTGTTCTACACCAGTCTTCTTACTTCTTGTAATTGGGAGACTCTCACTTAGGAGGAGCTAGTTCCATTGGTGCTTGAGCAAGATGCATGTCACAGTGAGAATTTCTTGCAGAGCCCGTGCACACCACCGTGCTTATGTGATTTTATCTACAAGTATAGGACAAGCCAAGCAGAAGAAACAGAAGCAGAAGAAGTTGGAGTTCTCTTTTGACTCTGATACAACTTTTGTGGGGCAGCATAAAGTATATCCCACATGTCTTCATTGTGGGAAGACTTCACACCTTAAGGAGAAGTGCTAGAGGATATATCCTCACCTTTGTCCAAGAGTGAAGGTTGGATCTACATTGGAGCCTTTATCTACCTCTGCTTCGTCACCTGCTATTTCCATTGAGTCACTGTTTATACACATTTATCATGTAGAGGAGCCTTCTTTAATTGTCACTTCTTGTGAGTAACCTTGGCTTATTACCAGTGGTGCATCAAGTCCTATGCCTCCCTGAGGTGATTTGTTACAGGTTCTTTGTCCATCAAAGAGTATTGTCACTACTAATGACATTTCTTTGGTGCCTATTAGTGGTGTTGGCACCTTGCCTCTATTGTCTAACTGTCCATCGAGCTCCATTCTAAGGCCCTACATGTTCATGACTTAGGCTTCCCTCTTCTCTTAGTTCGAGTTTGTGAGAGAAGTGAGCTTTTTGAGCAAGCATTTGAGAGAGCTTTTCTAGTCAACCTCAAATTTCTTATTCCATATAGTCCACTTATTCCTCCTCTTCTCCTAGGCATATATCAAGCACCACTACTTCCCCTCTCCCCCCACTGCCACCACCGTCTCCATCGACACCACCATCACCATTGCCACCACCAATACCTCTACCACCGCCTCCACTACCATTGTCACTACCACCTTCATTGCCACCACCACCACCACCTCCACCTCTTCCACCACCACCATCCTCACCCATGTTAAGTACCTCAAGTATAAGTCTCTCTCTCTTTATCTATCTATCTCTCTCTCCCCCCATCTCCCACCAATTATTCTCTCTCTATTTTTCATCCTCCCCATCTCTCTCTCTCTCTCTCTCTCTCTCTCTCTCTCTCTCTCTCTCTCTCTCTCTCTCTCTCAAAGAGCAGCTTTTTTCTTTCTTCCCCTCTTACACACAGACACACTCTTACACACATACACATACACTCTCTAGCAACTTCAAACTAAACCTTCTCCTATGCTTTCATCACCCTTGAAATGGGTGACATGATTTTGTCTTTTGAAATCTGATCAAACCATGATGGAGGGGTTGAAGGGTACTTCTATCAATATATTGCTTCCTTGATTTCCTACCATCAAATACCAATTGTAATATACATAAATACATTAGCTGGGTAGGAACAAATCCAAGTACATACTCTCCTATAGAGAGAGACAAATCCAAGTTCAGACTCTCTTAGAGAGAGAGAGAGAGGAGAGAGATATATATATATATATATATATATGAAGAGGGAGGGGGGAAGCCTAGGATAGGTGAGTGTATGTGTGATTGTATGTGAGAGAGAGAGAGAGAGAGAGAGAGAGAGAGAGAGATGAAGAGAGAGAGAGAGAGAGAGAGAGATGAAGAGAGAGGGGGAAGCCTGGGATAGAAAGGTGAGAGAAAGTGCGTATGTGTGACTGAGAGAGAGAGAGAGAGCGACAGGGAGAGAGAGATTACATATTTGGGATAGAAGGTAGAGAGAGAGGAGAGAGACAAAGACAAAGAGCCACACACCGAGAGTCATGGGAATGATTCACAATGTGAATAAGGGGAGGTATTCTACCCAAGAAGGGGCTGTCGGCAACCCCTTCTTGACGAAAAAAAATCCACAAGTCCATTTCACCCCCTTCCAAGCAAAGTGAAATTCCACACATCCTATGCTCTCTCTCTCTCTCTCTCTCTCTCTCTCTCTCTCTCTCTCTCTCTCGTCAATTAATAAATAATATATTAATTACTTAGTTCACAAAAATTCATAATTATTTTTTCAAGAGTACTAATTTAAGTGGTACTAATTTAATTAGCTATAATATTATTAGATTACTATTTTTTAATTATCTTGGTTAACAGTACATTAATGTTGATTAGTAGTATTAATTAATTTCTCATATTAATTTATTTGATTAGATTAGTATTAATTCATTAACTATTAAAATTAATTATTAATTATTATTAAATATAATTATCTATATTTAAAATTAATTATTTATCTAATAATATTAAATAACTAATTGACTAATTAACTTATTAACTTCCTACTTATAATTAATCATTTGTGTGGAGGGAAGGGTCAAAATTTTGACCCCCCACCCTCTCCAAGCAAGAACTCTCTCGCTCTCTCTCTCTCTCTCTCTCTCTCTCTCTCTCTCTCTCTCTCTCTCAAACCAAGTCTGCGTTGTGCTTTTTTTGCAAACTAATTAATGATTAGTTAACTCGTACTATTAATTAGTTAATTACTTTATCAATTAAATAATGAATTGTGCAATTTATCAAATTAATCAGGTAATTAGTTAATCACATATTAGTTAAGTATTCAAATATTTAATTAGTAATTAATAATATTAATTACCATATTGAGTATTATTAACTTATTAATCATTTAACTTTTTTATATTAATATTATAAAGTAATTAAATCATTAACTTGTTTATAAAAAATTTAATTAGTATTAAAATCAATGAATACGTGTAAAAATCATCAAATATATAGTTAACTATTATTAATATTAATTTAATAATTAAATTATAAATTAACCATTTAATTAATATTGAAATTAATTAATGCATATGTAAATCAAGTAATATTTAGTTAGATTATATTAATTAGTGTATCAATTAAAAAATATTAATCAAGTGGTTAATTGATGTTAGTTAGCTTGTTCATTAGTTAATGCATATCAACTACTTTATCACTTAATATGTTATTATATATTTAGATTGATAGTTTATGAATATCAATTATTATATTATATTAATTAATTACATAATATAAGTTAATTTGAATTGATTAAAAAATAGTTAATCAATTAATTATATTGGTTATTATTTTAATGAGATGATTGATTGTATTTATTTTATTATCATCATTGTTAATTAATAAAAAAATAATAAATAGTTTATATTAATATATTAATCAATAAGTATATTGATTAACATGTTAGTATAGTGATCAAAGCAGTCCCTTGGTATATTAATATTAATTAATTTGTAGATTAATTAATATGTTAGTATTAATATTTCATATAAACTAGTGTGTTAGTATAGGAATATTAATTATTTAGTTAATATGATAGTATATTAATATATTAATTATATGGGATTTTTTTTGGAGGGGATAAAGAGAGAGTGGAGTGTGTGTGGATTAGGATCGTTTTGCCACTAAGAAAGGGACTGCCAATGCCCGCATCTATGTTAGCTATTTGGGTTTAAGGTCTAGGGTATGCGAGAGAGAGTGCATGTGGGCCAGGATGGTTGAAGAGATAGACTGCATGTGAACTAGGATCATTCTGTCACCAAAGAAAGGGTCGTCGACACCCCCATGTTTGGTGAATGAAAATATGTCAAACACTCCTCCCCTCCCCCCCTATGACATAATATATCCATCACCCCCCCCCCCCTCTCAGAATCTCTCTTTTTGCCCTCCAATCCCCCTTCTGTGTGTGTGTGTGTGTGTGTGTGTGTGTGTGTGTGTGTGTGTGTGATATCTAGCACCCACATCCACACACACACACACACACACTCTCTCTCTCTCTCTCTCTCTCTCTCTCTCTCTCTCTCTCTCTCTCTCTCTCTCTCTCTCTCTCTCTCTCTCTCTCTCTCTCATATGACATAAACCCCCCCACACTAAGTCTTTCAATGTCACCCATATCTGACATGCATATTCGTACATGTGTAAATAGATTTGGAAATGGATCTAGCATCAAGTGCTAAACCAAATATTGAGGTCACATATATGTATCCTCCCTCTTTGCCACACCTATCATGCACTACATAAGCAATCAGTTCTTGATGTTGAAGAATCAAGACATTTGCAATGGCAATGGCTACCATGTTCTTACTATCACCCATGCGAATGGCCAAATACAAAGTACACCGATCCATTGCAACAATGACATGATACTGGCTAAGTATATGTCTTGGGCACCTTGGTCTCGCAAGACTATCTTGTCAATCAAGGAAATGGGCCTATGTTGCAACCTTCCCCAACTATAGACCTCACCCAAAGCCCTTGCAGCATTGAGAAAACAATAATCATTGTGGAAGCCTCACCACCCCCTTGGACATTGCAAAAAACAAAACCATTCCAATCATGCTTATTGTGGATGTGGAGGGGATATTGCCATCCTCTTATGCTATAAGTGTAGTTGAGTACATAATGTCTTCGAGGGGCCAACACCAAGTGTTACATCATTTGCTTCAAAATATAAGCATTATAGAGAGAGTGGGGGAGATCCCAATTTTGTATTATGACAACGTGGCATACAAGCTTCCACCCGTAGCAAACAATATGTGTCCAATGGAAAGTATGGAGCAAAAGTACGATGGCCATTGTTGGACAAAGCCACTATCAACATCAATGGCATTCCCTGGTACTGTTCCACCAAAGCAAATGTATCAGAGAACTAGAGTTTTCAAACAGAAATTATTCTAGCCGGTCAATTCCTACTCCCCAAACCAAGTGGCGTGGATAGGTACAAGACTCTTCATTTGCTTCACTATCATTAAAATGATTGCAGAGTAGCATGACATGGTTCTCGTACCCTATTACAAGTAAATCATACTAATTAGGTCTCATTACATGCCATGCAAGGAAAACTTAATACTAGCATACTAACTATCAGGATGTCACTTGATGGTCTTGGAAGCCTTGGATGCTTGTAAGAATCCCCCCATCTTGCTCTCCAAGTGCAAGTGTGTAGTGTATTATGTGATGTTAGTGAACATAATGTCAAGACTGTTCATCCATCAAGGCACAGATAACCATGAGCTACAAAGAGGCACGTATAGAGCTAATGTTAAAGAGGTGTGAAAGACCATACAGGAAATGGTAAGAGACTTTAGTGCAGCTGGATCTCGACACTTACAATCGACTGTGGCTAGAAGGCTAGTATGATGAGTGTTCTAGTTCATGAGCAAGGTGTTCCCATGTCCGACGCTAAACACTTGATGATGCTCAAGGAACTCCAACCACTCATTTAGAGGAATAGGTAACATATTATTCCATTCACAATGCATCCCAAAATATCATAAAAAGGTCATGCATATGAAGATCAATATTTCGTATACATAGGTTCAAAAACAAGGTCCATGCAGCATGCATTGAGAGCGATCAAGGGATGGAATCTCGTATTTTAAAGTTAAAGCAAAATTGTGCATACATATTTTTCCATGGTAGCCTATTTCCTGGGCAAGCCATTGACAATGATAGCAGGTGCTTTATATTCAAAATGTTAACGATTGGGCTAACCTCAAGGATTGACTTAGTGAATCGTATGTGAAGCAATGGCACTGGGGACCTATGCAATGGTTGGATATGCCTTGACCACGTGCATTGCATTAATGATCGGATTACCATGGCAGTGCATGTGTATGACCCAAGGTAGTTTCTCTTACATGATTTTACCATCACAATACGAACTTAACAAACATAGTTCTCCTTACTCTTCCATTTCTATCTTGTGTTTCTATAGTGTACAAGAGTTGATGACTCTAGCAATATGTGAGATGAAGGAAGAGGATATAGATGCACATGCACTTTTATGGACAAAGATGAATGAAGTAATGGAGAACTATGGCCGCCCAAGCATTGATTTTCAAGGATTCATGATAGACAAGGTAGCTACCAATTGGAGGGCCATTTGCATAATGTTCAATAGTGGTCTAGACAACATAATGCAAGGAAGGGAGAGATCTTGCTTATTTCATTGGGAACAAATTCTTCGAATACACACATCATAGTATGTGCACAAGAGTTTCCAAGATGAGCATAAGCATTTGTGCTGCATGTGGAGGTGTGCAACCACGAACGATGATGCAACAGTGCAATATTGATTCATTCATGCTTGGTGGGACTCAAGGAAAGTTGCGGATTACAATATACCAATAATGGATTTTTGGCTAGTTGGTGGCATATCAAATATCCATGTTGGAGGCAACACTTTGCCAGGGTAAGACTAATTCGTAATAGTAGGATATGATATGTGGTACAATTGTTTTCTCATGCTCCATACCCTCTCGTGCTAAAATTTGTCCAAGTGGTGGAGGACATTGCTCATATGCCAACCACGAACCTAGCAAAGCCAATGCATGTAAGTTGGTTGGCAAGGAAGGGATTCAAAGGATCTATTAGCTAATCTATTAGCTTTTATGATGCATCTTTTAGTGATTTGGCCAATTCTCTACTATAGAGCGCAAAATGACATGTATTCATTGGCAAAAAGTTCCATGGTGTAGGACCCAATGCAACGAAGTTTTTGAGTTGACTACAACAAGGAATTAGCCCCACACTTCAAGCAATAGCATGGATAGTTGAGAAGGTGGCAAGAGGAACTAAATTGCATCAACGTCCTGATGTTTTAGGGGATAATGTGACTATAGTAGTGAGGAAATATAGGGTGTTGAGAAACCCTTCACTCGCAGTTTGCATTTTTGTGTTTTGCGGTTAGGGTTTGCAGCCCAAAAAAGGGGCGCCATCCTAGACTGATTGTGCCTATTTATAGGCCACTCTCTCATTCATTCCTCACAGCTAATTCATTTAGTCCATCACCTCTTCTCTCTAGCCTCTCCACTACCCTCGCACCCCTTCAGGACACATTGAGGTTCATGGTTCGTGACTGTCTTCATCATCTTCCTTGTGCTATGGCACCCTTGTTCCCTTGTATCACATTCACTCCATGATTTAGATCTTCATCATTCCATTCATCAGAGTTTCTTCTCTCTTCTCATCTCTTCTCCCTGTTTGTCGAGTTCACTTAGTGTTCCTCCCCACCAACCCTACTGTCTCACTGGTACGTTATCTTTTGACATGGTATCAGAGCCGGTTCTGCTCAAACAGTGGCAAAGATCCTCCACTCCAATGACGACAAAGACAAGTGGCGGGTTCGGCATCCACTTCTCTTCTTCTTTCGCTACATCAAAATCTCATTTTTGTAGGTTTCAGGTGTTTTCAGCTTGTTGCCCACACCCCTTTCGCGGAGGACATCGCAGTCTCAGTTGTCCCTTGCTGTCATCTACAGTTTGGCACTTATTTCCAGCATTTCATCCGCAATTCATTGTTGTTTATAGCAGAACGACTATTGTTGATCACTCTCCATTTAGAAAACAATCTTGTTTTTGCAAATTTCAGGTATTTCATCTTGCTGCCCACACCCCAAATGCGGAGGACATCGCGGTCCAAGCTGGCCATTGCTATCTACAACAGTCTAGTGCTTGTTTCCAGCATATTGACTACTGCTGCTATTTTTTTTCTGTGTTTTGTCTTTCTCTCTTCTGCAACCTATGTTTTTAGTCTTTCTCTCCTCTCACCTGCGTTTTTAGTCTTCCTCTCTCCTCACCTTTGTTTTTCTACTGGTTGCAACCTCTTACTGCTGGTCACGTCCTCCTCCCACTGGTAGCTCACTTCTAATCGTCCCACCCCTTGAGGCGGACATTGCGGTTCGTGCTTCACACTGCCCTCACACCCCTTGAGGTGGACATTGTAGTTTATGGTTCATGGCAGTTGACCTCTTCCTTCTTCAATAAGGCACACTTATATCCATGGCTTCTTTATCAATAGATGACCAAACTACTAGGTGCTCCTACTGTGGCATCACCAGACAGACCACCAATGCTTGCTGACTTCAACCTTTACTCCCCGTTCCCCCGGAGTATATGCATATTCCACCAAGCACTCCTTATACCACCTCTCCTTTCTGAGCCATAGAGAACATTCTGCATCGGCTATTAGAGTACTATGCTCAAGGCAATAAGACGCATCCCATGTGCACTAAGTCCTTTTGAGCACATGGAGGATCGATCGGTGCTACAACCTCCTGGAGATTGTCGCAATGCCAGTGGTAGTTTTCTCCCATCTATTTTCAGGTACAGTGGCTACCATGGCCCATGGTTCTGCAATCCGCTCCATCGAGAGATAGCAATTGTTTGATACAGTCTCCTCATTAGTTCGCTCCTTCGAAAGACAGTGGCTGCTCGACTCCTTTCTCTTCTTCGGCTACCCAGTTCGCTCCACTAAGAGACAATGATTGTTGCCCACCTCTTGCTCATTCTGAGCCCTATCCTTCCCCACCCTTGACTACTTAGGTTCAAGAGGCTACCTATCTGGGAGCTCTTCGACATCCTAGATACCTTCTTCGGCATGATCAGCGGTACTTCCTTCGTCATCAAACATTTTTGAGTCCGTGATCCATGAGTTTTTGGATTCCCTATCTATTTTTGAGGGGGATGTTATTCTTTGCCCTTAGAGGGGGCATCTACTTCTTCTCGACTTCAGTGGGGCCCCTCCACCTCCCACCTCAGAGGGGAAATCTACTCCACATGAAGCTCTTCACCCATCCTCTACTTTCTTGGGGTGGCTATCTTCGACCAGTCATCTCTTCTACTAATACCCAGGATCTTCAGATACCACATAGATCGGGACCTCCAAGGTTCAGTCGTGACTCGGTGATGAGGCCTTTGTATTCCTTCCAACATGGATGCACGAAGCTAGTGCCTTCTCTCCCGAGGTTGTGTTTCGAGTTCTCGAGTTCACTCTATCTACTGGTCTTTACTACAGGTTCTCTTTCTGGTGGAAATCTTGGATCTTAGGGATCCTCTACATCTTTCTCCTCTTCTCTTCTTGCCTTGGTCACTTGGTTAGCATGGAGCCATCTTCCGAGATCGAGTATGGGTATATACTTATGGTTCTCAACACCACACAAAGTCCAACATTCCTCCTATGCATTGCATGTTTTCATCATCTTTGTATTAGGGGCGCTTGGGCAAGTGAATAATTTTCCCACGAGGGACACTATCCAAGTGACACCTGCTACATGAGCATTCTTCAACATGTAGCATTGCATCTGCACCTCACTCTTCTCTTGTTCCCCTTTTTGGGCCTGAGAGGGGGTGTTGAGAAACTTTTCACCCGTAGTTTGCATTTTTGTGTTTTCACGTTTTGCATTTAGGGTTTATAGCCCCAAAAAGGGGCGCCATCCTAGACTGACTGTGCCTATTTATAGGCCACTCTCTCATTCATTCCTCATAACTGATTCATTCAGTCTGTCACCTCTTCTCTCCAGCCTCTCCACTACCCTCACACCCCTTCAGGAGGACATTGCGGTATGTGGTTTGTGGCTGTCTTCATCATCTTCCTTGTGCTACGGCACCCTTGTTCCCTTGTATCACATTCACTCCATGATTCAGATCTTTATCATTCCATTTATTTGATTTTCTTCTCTCTTCTCGTCTCTTCTCCATGTTTGCCGAGTTCACTCTGTGTTCCTCCCTGCCAACCCTATTGTCTCACTGATACGTCATCTTTTGACATAAGGTTGATGGGAAGTTCAAAGAAAGCAAATGCCTCTCAAAAGCTTGAGTATGTGATAAAAAACATACCTAGAAGAAAGGGCACAAGAGAACTAAACTTTGAGGACCCTTTACCTGCTAACTAATCAAGGGTAGTATCACCAAATTCTTCAGAAAAAATGGTGGTGGAGACAGTTCTCCATGACACCATTTGGGCTATAAGAAGGATTCTAGCTTGTAGTCATGTGTAATGTCAATAATGGTTGGGTGCTAGATAGGGAAAATACAAAAAACCAATTAAAAATATGACACATGGAGTATTTGCACATTCGTTTTGGGGCATCATGGAGTGTTCCAGCTTAAGAGGAGAAGTTAGCAATTAACATGGAATGCGGCGCTAGTTCGTGTGGTTCTGTAATGAAAGTGTGGACCATACATGGGACATTTGTTCTTCCATTCATCACACACTGCCCAAAGTTCCATGAGTATGGCTAGTGGCACAAGGCATAAATTTGAAAATAGAAGAAATCCACATGTTGGAGAGTGGTGGATTTGTTTTACAAAAGGCGACACGAGGTGGATGCTAATGAGAGCTCATGTAAATATCAAAGAGGTGTTTCACAGGCTATAGGGAAAAGGATAGACTTAGCATTGGCTCTAGATGCAACTGTGAAGGGCCACACAGTAGTGAATCCCGTGAAGCATGAGCTTTTCAAACTAAAGACACCTAACTCAAGTGTCTTACAGGAGTGTTATGATGTGCACATTGCAAAGAATCCAACATGCAATTGCTAGGATTTCATGGACCATGTGGTAGAAGAAAAAGTGTATTAAGTATGCAGGCATCTATACTATGTGTAAAAGTGTTTGGAATGGATGCAAATGTAAACAAGTTTATACACCAACCCACACTCACTAAAGAAAACTTGCACATTGTATTTGGAAGCAAAAGAACTTTTCCAAAACCACCTATACAATGTCCAACAATGTAATGCCAACACTACCTCTTAGCCAATTGTATCTTATTTTGTTGAGAAAATAGTTGCTTACAATTCAATTGGTTAGCTTATGTAAAAAATTTAACAAGCTTTTGGTGACCTTGTCTCTCTTATTTTGTCAAGCAAAAGCATTATTACCAGAGTTAACACAATATAAATGTACATTTGGGTATTGCTTGTATGAATTGTCTTGTATCAAATTCGTTGGGGGGAGAGGTGGAAGGGAGAGAGAGGGGGGGAGGGGAGGTATAGTGGGGGTACCTTCTACTCGAGGCTTGGCTCTCCTTGGGCGTATCGCGGCATGGGGCCGTAGTGCGTGTCGCTTGGGCATGGTTAAGTGGCTCGGGGCTCCCACCAGGAATAGGTGAGTAGGGATGGTGAGTGCATTCAGTGAGTGAGAGGGGGTATGGGTAGTCTTTTTCATGGGGTGAGAGGTGAGTGGGGTGTTGACTCGAAGTTAAGGGTTTCATGCATGAGCCCTTGCATAAGCACGAGAAAAATTCAAGTGCCTTGGGAAAAAAAGCTCATTGCCCGTGGGGGGGAGACACAATGGTGGACTATTGAACCGCGCTGACACCATGCTGTGTCACGCTAAGGCGATGTGTTAAGTTGAGGAACCGTGCCGTGTCGTGGTGCCATGCTATGCTGTGGTGACAAGTCGTGCCGAGGTGTCGTGCTGTGTTGAGGAACCATGTTGGGTGGTGGTGTTATGCCGCATTATGGTGCTGTGCCGTGTTGAGGGGGACCGTGTTATGGTGCGTCATGCTGAGTTGGGATGACATGGAGAGATGGTCCATGGCATGTTGCACGTGATCGGGTCCGAGGGGGATCCACAACACCGTGACGCAGAGGTGACAT
The DNA here is from genome assembly GCF_053477565.2 of Lygodium microphyllum. Taxonomy (NCBI): domain Eukaryota; kingdom Viridiplantae; phylum Streptophyta; class Polypodiopsida; order Schizaeales; family Lygodiaceae; genus Lygodium; species Lygodium microphyllum. The sequence goes on from NC_141156.1 coordinate 117,380,410, forward strand.
CTGGAGGTGGGGGTGACTAAAAGATTCAAAAAATCTGAAAAATCCATAAAAAAATTCAAAAAAATAAAAAATTCAAAAAAATTCAAAAAAAAGGGAAAAAATAAGAAAAGTGGGAGGAAAAAGAAGAGTGGTCAAAAAGAAGAGGAAAAAGTGTGAAACGAAGCCGAAAGGCAAAGAATTGAGAATTTGTATGCTTCAAAGAACAAGATTTTAGCTTAATGATTTGACTACGAAGATGAACGGAGATTGTTACGGGCCACAAAGGTGAATTGGGTGAAAAAAGGGTACATTTTTTCAAAAGAAGAAGAACGTGATGTGCAGAATGGGATATCTAGAGTGAAAGACAAACAAGGTGACATCAAAATACTACTTCGAGCGGTGAATGGAAAAATCAATGAATGGGTTGAGGAACATAAGAGCAATGCAAAATCTAATCTATTACTTATAGAATGGGAATTAAGAATGGAGATCATTGAAGAGTATGGGGAGGGTGTAGCTCAAGGTCATATGCCGGATGAGAAGGAAAATTTTGAGAAACCCTAAGTAGATCAAGCAAAGTTATGTGCTCCAAATCAAGATCTTAGCAATGAGAGTGAGTCAGAAAGTGAAAAGAGCGATGATGGAACGTATGAAGGGGACGACGTCTATGCTGCTATGGAAAAACAGTTGATTATTGCAAAAGGGGCATTATCTAATAGACAACTAAGTAAAGAACAACATATGATGCTACTACAACTGGTGTCTACAGTGGAAAAGGGGCTGGCGAAGCGCAGAGTTCAACATGAAAAAAATGCCAAGCTACCAAAGGCCATGAGCAACTCGGAAGAGGAAGATTTAGAGACCGAGGAATCGAATACATATGTAGAGGAGCCATGGCTAGATGAACAAATAAACTGGGAGGCTGAATGAAGAATTCGCAAAGAAATGCAGAGAGAAGCAAGTCAAAGAGAAAGGGAAGAGTGGGTGGCAAATGCGCCATACCACGATCATTTTGACGAACCTAAAGGGAACTACATGGATGAGGAGTCTGTTGAAGATCAATAAGGACTGCACATAAGAGAAGATGGCCTGTGGGTCGGATCTATTACTGGAAGGGGTAGTCCTTGAAGAGTGCATAATGGGGGGCGAGGCAAAGGAGACTGAGCCCAAACAGATGATTCTTCCGAAGGCGGGATGGATGGATTGGAGGATGAGTGGATTGAAGATGTATGCAGGGGTGAAAGGGAAGACTCCTATACCTGGAGGGAGGATAAAGAAATTGGGGCAGGTATCGAGACTCTTGCACCTAGGGGGAGTATAAATAAACCGGGACAGGTGAAACTATCTTGTGCTGAAGAACAGGTTAAGCTCGATTTTGTGGATGAGGAGATGGTAGGGGATGTGGAAAGGAGTGGAACGGGGCTAGAGGCCCTCTTAATGAATGAAGAGGCCAGGTGGCCAACTCCTGAAGAACTTGTGAGCCGCGAGCCTAAAGAAACGGCCATGTTACAGGTAGAGGTAGAGGAAGAAGATGGATGGGTAACAGCGGATGAAGATGAGGCCAAGTGGCCAACTGGTGATGGACTCATAAGCCGCGAGTATAAACGAATGGCCGAATGTGATGAACTCGTGAGCTGCGAGGATAAAGAAATGGCCGTCTGTGAGGAAAAGGTGGATGGTGAAGAACTCGTGAGCCACGAGTATAAACGAATGGCCGGGTATGAGGAAAAGGATGAGGAGAGATTCATGAGCCATGAGGATAAACTAATGGCCGGCACAATACTCTTGAGCTGCAAGGATAAAGAAACGGCCATGTGTGGAGGAAGGAATGAAGGGGATGGCACAATACTCATGAGCCGCAAGGATAAACTAACTGCCGTCACAATACTCGTGAGCCACGAGGATAAAGAAACGGTCATGTGTGGAGGAAGGAATGAAGAGGATGGCATAATACTCGTGATCTGTGAGGATAAAGAAACGGCCGTGTGTGGAGGAAAGGATGAAGGGGATGGCATAATACTCGTGAGCCGTGAGGATAAAGAAACGGCCGTGTGTGGAGAGAAGGATGAAGGGGATGGCATAATACTCATGAGCCGTGAGGATAAACTAATGGCTGGCACAATACTCTTGAGCCGCGAGGATAAAGAAATGGCCGTGTGTGGAGAGAAGGATGAAGAGGATGGCACAAGACTCGTGAGCCATGAGGATAAACGAATAGCCGAGTGTAGGGAAGATGAGGCAGGAGATAACAAAGAGGTGGAGGAGGATGGAAAGGAGATGAGATGTGTGGAGAAGAGGACAAAGGAGAAAGCCTGCGCTAGGGAGTGGGCCAAATCCAACGATACCTCGAAACATAAGGCAAAGGGTGAGACGGCGGAGTTGACCTCGAAGCCCCAACAAACCAAGTCAACTAGCAGGGGAGGGCATGTACGCTTCAGTGATGAGCTACAGGTGTTCTCTTTCAAAACTGACAAGGTCAGAGATTGCGCTCAAGTGATTGGTTACGAGGGAAACGAGCCCTCATGCAGCAAAGAAGATAGGGGTACTGGGGTGCCCCTCGTGTGGATAGATAGCGACGATTGGATCTTCTGGAATGGGACTCAAGTCGCGGAGGTGCATGAGGCTGGGGACCTTGTACTTCGGATGAGAGTGTCTTTCAAGGAGTCTACTTCAACCTTGAAGTCTACTTGTGCACTCAAGCCCATTCCGGTCTCAGGGCCAAAGGGGTGCAACTTGCTAGGTGACATCATCGTGGTCGGATGGCTTCATGATCGAGCCAAGCAAGTTGCGCGAAGGCTTCACCCTCTAAAGGGTCAGATTCGGCTCAACAAGGAGCCTAACTCATCTGCCGAGGCCAAGTGTGAAGGCTTGGTCTCAACATGTGCCCATAAGGTTTATTTCAGCGGGAAAAGGCCAATGCTTACAGCCAAAGAAATGGACTTGACTGTGAGGGCAAGACGGTATGCGGCAACCCTGCGTTTCGACTTGTGCAAGCTATTATGTTCTTACTTGCGAGATCAGGCCGTTCGGGGCAATTTCGAGGTGGACACAGCGAGAGAAATGGCACTCCCTCTACAAGCTAGACAGTTTGATGGCTTTCATCAAGTCCATCTAACTTACATGCAGGTGACCCAGCTCAATCTGGCCAAGCAAGGCCTTCTAGTGCAAGCTGGTGCAGTATAGCAACCTTATAGCAATGGCCTCTGCATTTATTTGCACATCACCGAGTAGATAGGGCCAACACAAAAGGCTTCAACAGGTGAGTGTGGTTAAGTCAAATCTAGCCAAGCAGGAGCGAAGAAGGGTAAACCATGCGGGGACAATGGACCTTGCCAGAAGAGCACGACGTCATCCAGCCTCTCAGGTACGAGCTGCGCATTTTGCAGGTGGCCTCCCGAAGATTTGTGTCAGACAAAGCAACTCCAACAAAGAGAAGGAAGACAAAGGATGGCGCGGCAAGGTGGGATCAAGCTTTTCACACAAGGCGACATTTAGTTTTCGCAAGGAGACAATCCACGGCTGAAGGAGCGACAAAGTCCAACATCCCATGCATATCACAAAGAACTAAGGCGCGAGGTGGGGGACTGCTTCATGCTAACGCTATGGACAGGGCAAGAAGAGAAAAGAGGTACGTGGCCTTCCAGCATATCGCCACGAAATCCTCCAGCAAAGCTTCAAAGGAAGATCCGGCCATAAGGAGCCTAACCAATGAAGGAGTTCATGACGCCGACACCACACTTCAGCATTGTCAAACTCAACAATGTGGCGGCATCGTGACGAAAGCTTGTAAATACACTTGAGAGCATAATTAAGTAGGGGCATCCTTATAGTTACATTCACTTTTTTGGAAGCTAGGTATGAGTATTGGGTTTATTCTTGTATATAACAAACTCTTAGTAACCACCCAACTCGAAGTGGGCTTCAAGTTTTTTGTGGGGGGGTATGTATAGTGGGGGTACCTTAAACTTGAGGCTTGGCTCTCCTTGGGCGCGTCCCAGCGTGGGGCCGTAGTGCATGTCACTTGGGCATGATTAAGTGGCTCGGGGCTCCCACCAGGAATAGGTGAGTGGGGATGGTGAGTGCAATCAGTGAGTGAGAGGGGGTATGGATAGTCTTTTTCTGGGGCGAGAGGTGAGTGGGGTGTTGGCCCGAAGTGAAGGGTTTCATGCATGAGCCCTTGCATAAGCACAAGAAAAATTCAAGTGCCTTGGGGAAAAAAGCTCCTTGCCCGTGGGGGGGAGACACAATGGTGGACTGTTGAATCGCACCGGTGTCGTGCCGTTGTCGGAGGGGTTTTTGTCGAAAGGTCGAATCCACTAAGGATCAGAAGTAGAAGGAAGTAGAGATAGGAGATGGAAGAGAAGATAGAGAATACCCAAGTGGTAAACACTACAAAAACAAATCACAATGAATTGAATCAATACGTATTGAAAGAACCTGGAATCTTTGCACTACTCAGAAGCAATCTCCAGGCATTAGTTCTCCTGCAGCTCCTTCGTAGACCAAAAAAGTGGATCATAAAAATCAGCTCTTTCTCTGCTGCCCGGAACCCAAATTTGATGGCTCCGTTGGCTCCGAAAGGGGGGTAAAACCTCAGGACACCTACTCATGGATCTCCCAAATCACTCGTTCTTCTTCTTTTAGTTCAAACTGCAGTTTTCAGCTTGTTTACAGCGATCGCGACGCGCACGATTTCATCAATTTGTCTTTTTTATGAAAAATCTCCCAATTGGCTGAAAAAGCAACTAATTTTTTTGCATGCCATCCTAATCTAGAAGCTTTTTCTAAATTTTTCAAAAATTTACAATAAATAATATCAAAAAAATGCTAAAATTATCCAAAAATCTAGTATTTTCGGATAATCCATGCAACTCACACTAGTACTAATGGCTCAGATCACATTGACTCTCTAGATCAATAGAGAAGTCGGATGATGATGCATTCCATACTTTTTCACACTGTGTCCTCATAACATTACAACACCGTGTTGCGTTACCATGCCGTGTCATGCTGAGGCGCTGTGTTAAGTTGAGGAACTATGCCATGTCGTGGTGCCATGATGTGCTGTGGTGACAAGTCGTGCTAAGGTGCCGTGCTGTGTTGAGGAACCATGTTGGGTGGTGGTGTTATGCCGCATTATGGTGATATGCCATGTTGAGGGGGATCATGTTATGGTGCATCGTGTTGAGTTGGGATGACATGGTGAGATGGTCCGTGGCGCGTTGCGCGTGATTGGGTCCGAGGGGAATCCACAACAAGAGGGGAGGGAGCTATCGATCCATTACAATTAAAGTTCTATAAATATAGAGTGACTACATGAGCATTCACATTACGAGAGAGAGAGAGAGAGAGAGAGAGAGAGAGAGAGAGAGAGAGAGAGAGAGAGAGAGAGAGAGAGAGAGAGAGAGAGAGAGAGAGAGAGAGATTTATGATTTAAGGGAAGTGTTTGTTACAACAGATGTTGTAATCCAATGTGAGGCATTATTATACAATGTGGACTAATCGCATCTCGATCGCATGCATGAGAGAAAGGGAGACAAACATATAGAGTAACTGAGTGGCTAAGATTTATACACACACACATGTATGTGTGTGTGTGTGTGGATATTTATGCAACACAAAGAGAGAGACAATGTAGATGGAGAGGAAGAAATTGCATGTATTGATGCCAGGAGGCATATTCAACGGTAGATTGCATGAATTTTTATCCCATGGTGGATTCTGTGAGTTTTGCAATGGATTCCGTAAAACTATGTTTATTTGCTGGGGCTCGTACACAAGGTGAATTCCTTGTGTGAGAAGTTGATGGGGACGCCTGTCCTTTTCGGGTGTCATGTTAATTTAATGTGCACATGGGTGATTCCATGGGAGATGATTCCACAAAATACATATTTAAATTAATGGACGTTTATGAGTTTAGAGTGCACTCGTATTAAATTAAGGTTAGGACAGAGTTCCAACCTATGTATTTATTTTGTAGCCGAAGACTACTAGGTATTCACTTTTATCAGTTTAATTTTATTATTTTCTAACAATTGTGAATGCTTCAGTTGATGTGTAGAGCAGGCAACGGTTGGGAAGCACTGGGCGATAGCATGTATTCAGACTATCTAGAATAAATTATCATTTTTGAGAGGATGGTGGTCAGTTGAATCCTGATAAATGTAAGATAGCAAGAACTAGAGTGATACTCTTGGGTCATGAGGGCGCGCACCTTATCATTAAAGGCGCAGCACTAATATTTATTTAGACACACTTATTTATTGAAGCACTTGACAAATATTTATTATTTTGTATGCATATGGGTGCTCAGTTTAAATATTTCATTATTGAACATTGTATTTGGACACAACCCAACTTTTGGGCCGCCCAACTGCTTTATTTTTTATTTGGACAAAAGCAAACACAAATGCTAAAGCATGCTAATTGTAAAATTGGGCTATTTTTTAGCTTTGAGATAAATAAATTTATAAATACATGCCTTGTGAAGTGGTCACACAAGGCATGGGGGGAAGATTGTACCCAATTTGTCTTTTTGCCTCATGTCATGCAAATCTATCTTCTTTCTTTTTGAGCTTAAGTAGAGTTCTTTTATTCTTGGGGACCTTCCGGCACTCTCTACGTATGCATCCAACATTCGATTTGCACAGCAGTGGTATCAGAGCGAAACTGAGATCAAGGGCTTTCAATTGCTTACCATCTTGCGCGAAGGCAAAGCTCTTGGAACAAATGGGCTCCATAGTCAATCTCGTGAGAACTGTCAATATCAGCATGTTCCTAGCAGTGAAGAACCCCCTGCTGTGCTGTTGGATCGCGAAGGACCACCCTCTGTCAATGAAAGACTACTTGGGAAGTTCCTTTATCAAGTCTTTTTTTTTCCCTAGAGATCAGAAAACTTTCATTAGTCAATTGGGGTTATAAAGCTTAATAAGCTTTATAATAAAGCTTAAGCTCTCCAAATCTAATCAACTGCGGCGAGAGGATGTACTCCATGATATCGACGTCATCCAGGACGTGCCGTCGTCCTATCAAAAAAAAAATTGGATTCTTCAAAAAAATTTATCTAAAGCTTAAGATTTTTAAGCTTTACAAAGGCTTAAAAAAAATTAAGCATAATTATTTTCCTTAGCGGGCATTCACACCAAGAACTACCATTGAAAGCCTTAATAAGCCCGTAAAGTACTTGCACTCTGACATAGCCAATTTCCAGCAAACAAATTGCTATATGCAGTCTACATGGACGAAGTATTCATTGGAAGAAGGACTTCATCAATTTCCATACTTGTAAAAAGAATAAAGATTGTAAAAATCCATATTTATAAAAAAAAACAAGCCTTGTAAACCCAACTTTGAGCTACGCTCATCTCGCTAACAAGATTTTGAGTGTGTGAGGTTGTTTGAAATTTTGCAGGATGTCTGATCAAAATATGGAAGATTTTATGGCCAAAAGTGATTTACCGAAACCAACAGTGGAGCAAAAATTAGACCTAATTATGATGCAGCTTCAAGAGGAACGAAAAGTATGTCAAACTTTGCAAGCTCAACTAGCTGCTCTTCAACAATCTACTGTCGATCAAGATGGACCACAACCCAAAGATGTTATACGATGTACAATCGATGCAACATTCGAAGCACAATCTATCAGGAAAGAAGCCAGGATAAGTAAAATAAATTTCAAATTACATACTTTTAATGGGCTACGTGACAAAAAAACTATTCTCACTTTTATCAGTCAATTTAATGATTATTTCTATGAAGAACAGTATGCTGAAAAAGACAAACTCTAGTGTGTCACTAACCATTTAGTGGACAAAGCATTGTTATGGTGGATTGTTGTCCGCAAAAGTTTTGATTATCCCACTACTTGGGAGGCTTTTCAAAAGAAAATTTTAAGAATTTTCTTCCACCTCAATTCCACGAAAAAGCAATCAAACAGTGGGATCTTCTGCAACAAAGAGATCGTGAGCCTATTTTACAATATACTGAGCGTTTTTGGAATGCTTTATTGCAACTTCGAATGCTTGAAGATGTACCTGAGGCGATCCACAAGTGCAAGTTTATGTCTGGTTTGGTTGGTCACTTCTATACGAGGTGAACATGTTTAAGCCAACGACTCTTGAGGATGTGATTTCTTTGGCCCATGATGTTGAAGACAAAATTCGAGGATGAGAGAAGCGACCACAACAATTCCCAACTAACGCTAACTTTGGTACAAAGTAATTCAAGTCTAGATTTTGAAGATTCAATCAAAATTTCTTTATTCCATCTTCTTTCCGTAAATCCTGGACATGGCCCCCTACTTTACCATCAAACACAAATTCAAATCCTAAGCTATCTTTCCAGCCAAACCCATAGTCTGCTACAAGTGCCATCAACTTGGACATCTAGTGGTGAATTGACAATCCAAAAAGCCAAATCTTCACATCAACTACTTGGGAGCGATTGAAGATGAAGACCACTGAAAAAATGCCAAATTTCTTAGAAGATGATGACGATATCGATACTACTTCAGATACTTTACCAAGTATGCCAAATCCTCATTCATTATTAACGATGAAATACCTTGTGCATGGTAAAGAAAATATTATTTTGCATGATGATGGGAGCACACATGATTTTATTTCTGCAAAATTGGTCAAAGAATTGAATTTACATACTATTCCAACTCATTATCGCATCAAGGCTACATTGTTAGGTACTAAATACAATGGTACACAAGAAGTTCATGATTTAGAAATTAAAATTGGTGATTATGTTGAGTGCAGAAATTTATTGGTTGTGCCTTTGCAATCTAGTGATATTATTTTAGGAAGGCCTTGGCGTCATAAATATAATCCCAATATAGATTATTTCATGCATTCAATGAAGATTCATTCTAATGGAAAACAAATCACATTACATGGTATGCACACTTTAGATAATTTTTCATTGCTTAGTCAAACACAAACTAAATACGCATTAAGAAAATGTAGCAAATCATATTTAGTATGGATGAATGAAATTGAAGCTAAGGAAAATCACATGCATTCTAGGCACACACAATTTCTTTCACAATTTAAAGATTGTTTTATTGCTAGCTTACCACCTGGCTTACCATCTACACGTCCTAAAGATCATAAAATAGAATTAATTCCTTGATCACAATCACCATGTAAAGCACCTTATAGACATAACCAAATTAAACAAAGAGAAATTCAAACCCAAGTTGAAGAATTGTTAACCCGAGGACTCATTAGACCCAGTAGTTCTCATTTTGGTGCACTTGTCCTGTTAGTCAAGAAGAAAAATAACACCTATAGGATGTGCATTGATTATCGTGTCCTAAACAAGATCACTGTCAAGAATAGATATCTGATCCCTAGGGTAGACGACCTCATAGATAAACTACAAGGGGCCACAATATTTAGCAAGATAGATCTCAAATCTGGATATCATCAAGTATGATTGGATATACCTGACATTTTCAAAACTGCATTTAGAACTCAATTTGGTCATTATGAATTCCTTGTTATGCCTTTTGGTTTGACTAATGCACTAGCCACGTTCAATCGTATGATGAATCACATATTTTTGAAGCATCAGCATTGTGCAATTGTTTTCTTTGATGACATATTGGTTTTCAATAAGAATGAGAACGACCATTATGAACATTTATCTTTGGTTTTCAAATTATTGAAAGAGAATCAATTATATGCTAACCCTGAAAAGAGTGAATTTGTCCAAACCCACATTGAACACTTAGGATATATTTTTTCTTCTGATGGTATTCAAGTTGATCCTAAAAAGATAAAAGCAATGTTGAATTGGTCGATTTCTAGAAATGTGCATGAATTACGTTCTTTCTTAGGTCTTGCTAGCTTTTACAAAAAATTTGTGAGAAATTTTTCATTGCTTGCATTGCCTTTGATGAAATTATTAAAGAAAGGCATTGTATATTGTTAGTCTGGTAATCTAGAAAAAGTATTTTGATTTACTAAAACATGCCTTAACACATGCCCCTGTTTTGTAATTACCTGACTTTAATAGACCATTCTTTCTAGTAGTCACTGATGCTAGTGGATCAAAAATAGGAGCTGTCCTTATGCAAGATTCACACCCCATAGTCTACTCTAGGTGCAAACTTAAACCATTTAAACTCAAGTATTCTACCTATGATAAGGAATTGCTAGCTATAGTACAAGCTTTACGTCAATGGAAACACTATCTAATGGGATCTGAATTCATGATTAAAACTGACTAACAAAGTATCAAACATCTCCTTAGTCAACCACAAATCTCTGACCGTCATATTAAATGGGCTGCTTTTATTCAAAGTTTTCATCCACTTATCCAATATCAACCTGGAAAAGAGAATGTTATTGTCGATGCCTTAAGTATAAGACCAAGTATCCATAATATCTTTGCTATATCTTTTGACTCCCTTATCCCTATGAAATATACATATGATCAAGACCCTAGTTTTCAAGCTGATTGGAATAAATTAGTTGCAAATAACTGGATTCCAATTGATTCATTATCTTATTCTAATGGATTTATCTTTTATGAGAAAAGGTTGTGTGTAATGGTTCCATTTAGATCATTTGTGTTGCATGAAATTCATTATCCTCCATATCAAGGCCATAGAGGTATTATTTCTACTTTGCGTACATTGGTTGAAGATTTTTACTGGCCACAGATGGAATTTGATGTTTCTAACTTTGTATATGAGTGTTTAATTTATCAAACAGTTAAGCGACACCATGGTAAGCAATATGGTTTATTAATGCCTTTACCGATTCTTGAATGACCATGGGAACATATTTCAATGGATTTTATAACTGGTTTGCCTAACACCCAAGCTAATCATGATATGATTTGGACTATTGTAGATCGATTTAGCAAACAAGCATATTTCATTCCATGTAATAAAACATTAACTACATCTCAAGCTGCACAATTGTTTTTGAAGACTATTTTCACTAACCATAGTTTGCTAGAAGTTATTATTTCTGATTGTGATTCTAGATTTTGCAATAATTTTTGGACTACTTTGTTTGCTAATTTAGGTACAAAGATTGATTTCTCATCTGCATTTCATCCTGAAACAAATGGGCAAACAAAAGCTACTAACAATACAATTTTAGATCTTTTGTGTGTATACACAATTTCAAAACCACAAACATGGGATACACAGTTGCATTTTCTTCAGTTTGCATACAATAATACACCACATACACCTACACTGAAAGCACCTTTTCAAATCATTTATGGACATAGATTGCCTACAACTATTACATCATTGTCAAACAAAGTTAAAGTTGCTAATTATATTGCCAATATGTATGCTACTATTTTTGCTAAAGTTAAAGACATGATTGTGAAAGCCCAGCAATCATACACAAAACAAGCCAAGAAGAAAAGAAAAGTTATGAGTTTCAACGTTGATGATTATGTTTGGTTATGCATTGAAAATAGAAGATTACAAAGTATTGAGAAACACCCTGTTATTAAGTTAGCCCCTAGATTTTATGGACATTTCAAGATCAGGGTGGCCTCTTGACATCTCGAGTGGAGTGACTTGCTATAGTTATTGGGAATGTGGATTAGCTGAGTAATCATGGAACAAGGAGTTCAATCGAGTCAAGCACTCCAATCAATAGTGGGAATTGAGCCAAACCATTGAATGTCCATTGATCATTCTTTTTGAGTTGTTTGCTTTTGAGTTGAACTATCAAGCTTTACTATTTAAGTGGCTTGTTTGGTTGAGTACTTCCAAGTCAATTGGCCTTGGTTTTAAGAGTGCCATCTATGCATTAATTCTTCATTTACTCCTTCTAGTGCCTACAAGTGGTTTGGTATTGGATGATGATTCTCAATGTCACATTTACACAAGTTTGCATTTTTTAAAAATCTTTCCCTTTTAGTGTATGCCACATTCAATAAAAGCCCCTTTTGAAAATCTATTATTATTTCCTATCTTGACCTTCTCTTATACCACTTCAAGGGCAAGTCTTGTCTTTTCAAAAGTCTACCTTCCATACCTATTACATTCTTCTTGCATGTCACTCAAGAGTCGGGACACCTTCTTCTCCTTGTCAATAGCATACTCGAGTATGATCATCTCTCTTTTCTTTTATCCTCTTGTTTTCACAATCGAGTGCCATCACTTAAGTGCTACCTCTCGAGTCTAGCCCACAAGGTGCTCTAACCAAAATTTTACTTTAGCCCTTTTCTCCTATGCATACCCAACTTCCCATTTTACAAACTTGCATAGCAACAAGTAAAGTCTTGATTAACTAAATCTCTACAACAACAAACCAAGAAGTTTGGAAATTTTTGGGGTTTTAAAGGATTTTTGTATTGACATTGAAATTTCCACCTAATGCAACCTACTCACTTTAATGAATCTTATTTAAATCATTTTCTCATGAACCCAACTTCTTATCCTATATTATCCTAACATGTGGGTTTTGGGTAAGCTTAGCACAAAATCAAGAGATTGGCTCTTTACCTCTTGATTCCAATCTCAATTATGCAAGCCTCCTATTCCATTGCTCATTGGTAATGCAAGTATCCTAGAGCAATTGACTCCCATTTGAGTATTGGAAATGAGACCAAAAATATCGAGATACACAACATGGGGAACTTAGATGGACTCCTATTATTTCAAGAGCTTCAATGCTCATAGACTCAATCCCTCTCCCATAATTGACTCACAATTTGATCTTGCAGCCGTCTACACTCCTCTTACTATCCAAAGTAAGAAAGAAAGCAAACAACTAAATGCTTATAGTAGACTCACCTTCTCGCCTTCAATGTTGTAGTCCGAGTGCCTTAAAAGCTCATTGGTGGTCTAACCATTCAAACATTTGCTATTATTCCTATTATCTAAATCATTTTCTCACAAATCCAACTTCTTACTCTATATTATCCTAATCATGTGGGTTTTGGGTAAGCTTAGCAGCACAAAATTGAGAGATTGACTCCTCACCTGTAGATTCCAATCTCAATTACACAAGCCTCCTATTCCAATGCTCATTGGTAATGAAAGCATCCTAGAGTGATGGACTCCCATTCAAGTCTTGGAAATGAAACCAAAAATATCAACATACATAGTATGAGGAAGTTAGATGGAACTCTGATCATCGTTGCAAATAGGAGAGGGGCTATATGGTAGCCCTAGCACATTGATTTTCTCAGAGGAAATAGCTTAGACAACTTACCATTGATACACACAAGCTTTTGCATTAGCAAAGAGGGTATGAATCATAGAGATGAACTTCACTACAAACCTAGCTTGGAAAGGGTCAATGTAATGAATTCCCATGACACATGGTCATAAGCCTTCTCAAAATCCATGCTCATTAGAATGGACTTTTGCCCACTTACTAGTGCCCAATCAATTGTAGTAGCCAAGTTAAGAATGGCATCTTGGATTCTTCTTTGACAGATAAAATGAATTTGGCAAGGGTGGATCATGCAAGCCAATAAAGTTTTCACGTATAATGATAATGCCTTTGCACCTAACTTACAAGATATATTGAGCATTGTTAATGATCTCCAATGTGTTACCTTAAGCCTCACTACTACCTTAGGGATGACCTTGTTTATCCATGTGTTTACATCATTAGGAAATTCACCCTTGCTAAAGCAATAGTTGATGAAGGTTGTGAAGTCATACCCACAATTTTCCCATTGGCATTTAAAGAGTTTTGCTAGCGTACCATCAATACCTAGGGATTTTCTATCTCTCATATTCATGAGTGCAAAACAGAGTTCATCTTTAGCAAAAGGTACGTTGATACTAACTACCTCCTCCTTAGTAACCATGGGGCCATAACTTTCAAAGAATTCAACCACTTTTTATTCGTAGTTGTAGACTTTAATGTAGTCTTCCCTACAATAATAGCCACATGATGCTCAAAATTTGCCAAACCATCGGCGGCTCCTTGGAATTGCCCTTGGCGATGCCCTCTGCTAAGCTTGGGACACAGCCTCTTGAAGTGTCCAAGCCTTCTACTTCCCAACAACCCCTGATTTGTACCTTTGGAATGTGCACTCGATTATGCTCCTGCTTTGCCAATAAGCTTTGACATTCTTGCTAAAGGGTAACAAGCATAATATCACCATTAGTACCACAAACAACAAATAAGAGATTTGATCTAATATTGGTAGCATTAGTCACCTCTCTTTTTCTTATCATGGCAATAATTTTGCTATGTTATTTTGTTGTTTGGGTTATGGCCTACATACAACTGGCCCACCGTATCAGTGTGTCTTCCCATTCCTCCTTGGCAGCATCCCACAGCCTATGTAGCTTGTATTAGGGGGGAACAATGGTGCCCATCAATAGAATGTTCACATGTGAGAATATGAAAGATAAACTATAAAGGGCAATGATATGAAATTGTGACATCAGCAATCAAGCAAACAATGCTATCAAGAGTACACCATCAACTACATTGATTGTTGTATACTCTATCTAACCTTGTAGCTCTCCAATGCTTCCCTGATTGATGATCATGCCAAGTGCAAGGTGGGGGATTATCATCTAGAGCCATATCATGAAGATGATGAGAAGTTTGTAGTAGATTCCAAGCATCCTTCTTTGCTCCTATAGATGTTTGACTACCTTGTGACTTGTCATCAGTCATTGTGGTCATATTCCAATCACTTAACATCACGGTGGGTTCTACATTTAACATGCCCTATAAAAAGAGCCATTGATTTGCGCCCTGCTCTCACTGAAGTGTTATTAGCATAAATAGATATATGGTCAAGCCGCTACCCACTAATTTAATAGCAATAGTTATTATTGATCCATCACACGAGGAGGTTAGTCATAAATATATGTATGTATCATGTGGGTTCAACATAAGGAATTTTTAAAATACCATTTTTACACATTTTTTACATACAAAAAGGGTTCCATATAAAGGGGTTACTTAAGATTGAATAGAAAAGGGTTATGTTTAAGGGAAAATTCACAGATAAGGATATTTATAAATAGGCCTTGAATGCGTGTGATACGCAGGGTATACATATAGTGAATTCTCCGAGATCCATCATCTCTTGCCCATGCAAACCGAGGCTTAAGATCTCTGTGCACAATCAACATAGTACCACCCCTTTCTCTCTAACAACCTTTGGCAATTGTAGAATAGCTTTCGACTTAAAAGGCAAAAGCTTCCTCCTCTCTAACTTTAATTTATTGTAAAGCAAGGATTCATGACTGAGTATAGAACTTCCTTCCTCTTATTAGAGCATAATCCTTTAACATTCCAAGTAATTGCATTAGTTTTATTGGATTTGTTATTAATTTTAGAATTAGCATTCATCATACATCTCCTCTTGGCCCTTGATCCCTACATAATAATTCCTATCAATTAATGGCAAGCGGGCCCGATCTTTAATTGAAGGTTTCTTCCTATGCTTCTTGTCTTTCTACTTACCTATCTTGGGGTTTAGGGTCTCCTTATTTGGGCATGTGGGTTGCATAGCATCATTGGAAAGCTCCAACATGTTTGGGGTTGTGACCTCCTATCCCACAAAATACAAGCTTTCTTGTTAGGCTCGAGGGCTTCATAGGATGTTGCCACAACGAGAACACAAAGCACCTTACCCAAGGCACTTGCTAGGGCTACCACTTCATCATCAAGCCATACTTTGAGGCTAGAGAAAGTGACCTAGACAGGGCATTGGAACTGAATGATTGATTTTGGTGAAAAAGAAGGGGACTATGGCATGGTGAGTACAAGATTGGCTATGTACCCAATAGTGTAGCCCAAAATCCAATCTTGCTCATTAGAAGAACTAAGCAAATCCATGAAAAAGCCTTTGCCAATAAACTTAAAATTGAACCAACATAGCCTTGCCTTGATTAGTTGCACAAGATTGGTGTTCAAACTCTTCCTTAGAAGGGGAACACCCATGGAATAGAAGAAAATCTTGACTATGGCAAAGTCAATGTATCTTCTTTTGACCCTTTGGAACCAGATGTTAATTGTAGCTTTGAGTGATTGTCTGCCTTCTGCAACTATTTCAGCATGTCTTTGCTTGTTGATGGTGTCTGGCTCCTTCTTGATGGACTTTTCAACCTCTACCAAGTTAGGGCAATTGCCCTTTGCAACAAAGGAATAATCGAGCTCCATTCTAGTAGCATTTCCTTGTTATAGTCTTTTGCCTTGAGTCCTTCAATGCCATTTAGAGCTTCAGGTAGGCGCTTACCCTTGGAGTTGCTTTGCATTCATACAGGCGTAACTAACCATAGTGTTGCAATGTTTGTCTATTAGACGTAGATGGTGACTTCCACGATTGTTGTTATTTTTATTTGAGGAGGATACCCTTGACAAGAGGCATGGTCCCCAAAAGGCTGATTTCATGTTTCGTCCATATTCCAATAGAGGGTCATTTTATGTTTCCACCGTATCGAGGCAGTGTTTGCTTGTATTTCGTTTGAGCCATGTAGGTTGGCCTTGAACATAAACTTCTCAACCTTCCTCCGGCCTCTGCCCATGCCGACACATAGAAAGGGCTACAATCACATTTCTCAAACTTCTTCTTGGTGGAAAACTCCAGTATATAGAGAGCCGTTCGATGAAGGATCGGATGGACGGACAGGATGGGGATCCTGGAGAAATTTGAAAATGGAAGTGCGGGAGTTTGAATGTATATAGATGCCTTGGTATTATCGCAAACTGGTTGACATCAGACTCTCTCTCTCTCTCTCTCTGTCTCTCTGTCTGTGTGTTCGTAGACGATCCAGTAGATACGCAGCGATGGAGTCTGCCAAGGGAGGCAAAGGCGCGGCTGGGCGCGGGGGCAAGGGCAAGCGGAAGGGCACCTCCAAGAGCTCCAAGGCGGGCCTGCAGTTCCCCGTCAGTCGCCTCGCCCGCTACCTCAAGAAGGGCCGCTACGCCAAGCGCGTGGGCTCCGGAGCCCCCGTCTATCTCGCCGCCGTCCTGGAGTACCTGGCGGCTGAGGTCCTGGAGCTCGCCGGCAACGCCGCCCGAGACAACAAGAAGAACCGCATCATTCCGCGCCACATCCAGCTCGCCGTCCGCAACGACGAGGAGCTCGGGAAGCTGCTGTGCGGCGTCACCATCGCCTACGGTGGAGTCCTCCCCAACATCCACGCCGTGCTCCTGCCCAAGAAGTCCGCCGAGAAGGCCGAGAAGGCGCCCAAGACCGAGAAGTCTCCGAAGAAGGCTTAGTTTCTGACGGGTCGCATGGCGCTTGTCCATGTTCCTTCTCCTTTGTATGGTGTTTGTTAGCACCACCTCTTTTGAGATGATCAGCTATCTCTCTGTTGTAAGTTCGACTGCTAGAGCTGCTGTGGGTATCGATGAGTCGCGACAGGTAGTATGAGGGGGATCGGGGTTAACTGTAGTAGTTACAGGCTGTTTAATGGGCGCCTTGGTACAGGCGATCCTGCCATTGTGGCATGATAGCCATGGTGCTGCGGCTTCCAAAACTGTGTGAGGCCATCGTTATGGCTTCTCATTTTGCTTTCTGGTCGAGAAAGCAATAGCCACCGCACGCTCGCAATAAACCAGCATCAAATCCCTCGGCGGTCCCTTCTCCGATGCAACAACGTTTTGGGTTATTGCCAGCAGATATGCAAGTGCACAAGGAACGGCCATCCAGACGCGGAGTCCCTCTTGTACGGCCTTGTCCTTGTTCTTGGGAAAGGAAAGGAAAGTAAAGAGTCCCAAATTAATTCTGACCGTTATCTAAAGGATGGAAGCCATATGGTAAGGGACTAATCTTGTCTCAAGCATGAATGATGGTGATAGCTATTGGTGTAATTTTCTTATGTAGTACTAGGTGCTCCATACCTAGACTTGTTAAGGCAGGTGTGATTTTGTGGTGAGGGTTGGTGTTGGATGCATGGCACTTGCTCCCATGTTTCTTTGTGGGGAGGTTGGGGGTTGCTATGTGGCACTTGCTCCCAACCTCCCCTTGACTAATTGTAAAGATGAATTTTTTATTAGTTATCTTAGATATAGGAGGAAAAGTGAGAATACAATGATGATTATGGGATTGTGCTTTGTTTTTGTTGTTGTAAAAGATATGTATTAATTAGTGCTTGTAATGGTTTAAATGTAATAGTATGCTTGTAATAGGATTTTGAAATAAACTTAGAAACATTATGAGAATCTTAAATGTGTAGGAGGAAGAAGTTAAGAGTGTAATTGCATTTGGTCAAAAAATTGTGGTATATGGTTGACATGAGGATGTTAAGCCCATAGAGAAAGTGCAAGATAAGGATTATGATTTGTTTTTGATATTAAAGTAAGATCTATATGAAAATAGAATAAAACACAAAAGTGTAAGAGAAGTGGAAGCAATATGTTTGATGAGAGAGTGATTTTGAAGGTTGGTACAAATATTGAATGAGAGTTGATGAGGAATGATGAGAGTATTCATGTTGTCTACTTAAGAGATTGATAAGGTTTGTTATTTTCTTGCTACTAAACTATTGTCCAAAAGTCTTGAAGAACACAATTTAGTAGAGAGGCCACTTACCATGTCTTCTTGGGTCTTGAGGTGTAGAGTATATAGGATGTTCTCTTTTTTAATTGTTGTTTCAATCAAGATAGAGATTTTTATTTTTAGGATGCAAGAGAAAAGATTGTCATGGGTGATAAATATTGTAGTATTGAAAGTGACCATGAAAGTTAGTAACATATTGGGATGGATAACTTGAGAGCATGAGAGTATAAAATGAAAGAGCCATGAGAGAGATGTGGGTATAAGGGGCTTGCCCTTGGTAGATGATTGAGGTTGATCATCAAAAACTTTTGTAGGTATTCTACTAGTTTGAGAGTGAATAATGGACTTAATGGAGGATATAAGCATGGAATATGTGTTGCATGATGTGATAGAAATATCTTGTGATAAAGACTTTGGATAAGGGAGAATATTTAAAGTTTAATAAAAGAGGTAAAAATAAACATGTGATAAGGGCAAGGAGCTAGGAAAATATGTGAATTATATATATATTGGTATAAAGTAATAAGGTAGTTAGTGAGAATGAGATTAGAGATAAGTTTGTGGATAAGGATTAATAAAAGTGAAGGAAAATGGGAGATAATGTAAAGGCTATGTGTCATACTTTAGTCATTTCTAATCTAGCTTGTATTTTCCTAACCACATGTATTTTCTATTCTTTCTCAAACTAATCTCTTGTTCTAGCTTGTTTGTGTGATTCACAATATCTTCTTTTGGACTCGAAAGTTTTGAATTCAATTAGGTGGTTCATAAAGGCCTAAAAATAATAGTTTAGACTTGGGCTTGTTGACCATCTCTTTAGTTACTTTTCCATAGAGATCAAACACTTGATGGCTTCAATACTAGCCTAGTTTGGTGCTACAGTACTTGAATTATTGTTTGTAAATAGCTATTGTAAAGTTGCTCACCATTTGGAAGTGGTAGGCCTTGAGTTAATCCACATCGGACTTTGTAATCTAACATACATAGTACAGGATCTACAACAACGCTTGAGAGGGACCACTCGTTAATATGTATGTTATGTGGGTTAAAAAAAAAGAAAATTTAAATATCATTTTTATACATTTTATTGTATATAGAAGAGTGTCATATAATGGGGTGTTTTATAGATTGAATAAAGGGTGTATCTTTTCCAAGAAAAAATGGGGTGTTTCATAGATTGAATAAAGGGTGTATCTTTTCCAAGAAAAAATTTAAAGGATATTTTAGAATTGGCATTGAACACAAAAGCATATTTTAGAATGCTTCAACATAAAATCATGAGACATGAATCCATCAACACCAATCTTAGTTGATGCATTAAAAAAGAGTTGCCATTATATTTTAAAAACATTAATCAAATCCTACATTTATAATCTCAAATCTTGACTTTTTAATGATCATAAGTAGAAAACCCCACCTTAGTCTATAATAGGCTTTATTTAGATCCATATTTGATAAGACAAGTTGTACTTTACTCTCTATAGCATGTTCCACAACCACTAATGTATTGAGAATCACATCTTGGTTTTGTTTATTGTGCTTTATGTAATATCTTGCCTAGTAGGAATTTAAGTTGTGCCATGGCTTTAGATATAAGCTAGGTAGGGGTTTTATCTTGCATTGAATTTTCCAAGGATTTATTTGTACAAGAGTTAGCAAAGGAGCAAAGGTCCTTGCTATATGTCCCACAATGCCTTGTACACCTCTATCAAGATAGTGTTTGGCTCCAATGATTTTTTCTTTATTTTCTTTTTAGTAAAATGAATATTCTCATTAGAAAATGATTGAGCTAGTAGTGTTGCAATTTCCTCTCTACCCACTTCATTTCATGGTTTTAAAAGTTGGTGCAAATTTCTTGGTAGTCTAGCTTAAGTGTCAAAGATGATCCAATAATACTAGATAGATGCTTGCTAAACACTCCAATTATGGACACCATCGTTGGCCTCCTCATCTTCAATCATTTGAATAGACTCTTCTCTCTAATGTTGGATATATGCTTGTTAAACACTCCAACTATGAACACTCCATCATAGCCCTCCTCATCTTTAGTCATTTGAATAGTCTCTTTTCTCTCTACTTGTTTTGGAGAGCCCAAAAATATGTAGTAGGGATATCTTTTCCAATAGACAATTACTCGTTAGTTGCATTTTGAAAATTGCACAATGCAACTTTATAATCTTCCTCTATTTTAATGAAAGCTTGTAAGATTCTAACAAGACATTCATCATTAGGATGATCAACAAGAGTAGATAGCACATATCTTCTATATTTGATAACTTTATCAAGATATTGGATTTAGGGTTGTAGGAATGTAAGTACATGATTTGGAGAAGAAGCTTGAGAGCACAATTCAAAGTGTATTGAGAAGAATCAATAGAGAAGATTTACAAGGCAAAGTATGCTCTACATGAATGCCAAAAGCTAGTGGATCGATCAATCCACAAAGGGAAGTAACCTCGAAGATTTGTAGAAAGCTTCAAACTTCTCATGAGGCAAAGCCTTTATGAAAAGATCTATAGGGTTGTCTTGTGTTGGTATATAGGCCTTGTTGATCTCTCCAATAGAGACTCTCTCCTTGACATAATGATAGTGCACCTCAATGCGTTTACTACATTTATGGAACATTGGATTCCATGCAACTGCCAATATGCTTTTACTGTTAGTGAAGTTGATTGGTGGTGGCAAATGACTTTTTAACCACCCAAATTAGCCAAGAGGTGTTTCAACGAAACACTCAACTATAGTTATGAAAGATGTCCTATACTCGGCTTCATAGCTAGAAGTGGCCAAAATGGGCCTTCTTGCTTAGAGCTGTCAAGCATGAAGCAAAAACCACTTGTGGATACATGAGTGTCATAACAACTAGCCTAGTCAGAATTTGAAAAACCATGTGAATTTGGCAGTAATGCCTCCCCCCTCCCCCCCTCCCCCAACCCTTGGGGTAAAACAATTCAAGGTATCGAATATCACTCAAGTATTGAAAAGATTTGCTTCACTACTAGTGCCAATGCTTAGTGCTTGAGCTATGCATAAAGTTGCTCGTCTATGAGATTGTGAATTGAATATCACGCCTTATAATGCACATACAAATCAAGCATCCAATAGCCTACTGATAGAGAAAGATATCAAAGTAGTCTTTGGTATCATGAAGGCTCCAACTTCAAACTTATCTCCATAGGGGTAGTAATAGATATGAAGTCTTCAAGATCAAATCTTTGTAGTAATGTCTCAATATACTTTGTTGGGCACAAAGGAATACCTCCATTACACTACTTAAATCAAATGCCTAAATAATGATGTAGCCGGCTTACCTTTGACATGAAAGAAAATTGAATTCAACTCAATTTTAAAATTAGAAATATGTGTCTCATTAGGATAGTGAGCAACATGTTATTAACGTAAACCACTATTATCAAAGACACATCACCCTCATGTTTAATATATAATATGCTCTCAATGGGGCTATTTTGAAGACCATGTGTAATGAATGATATATGTATATTCTCATACTGAGCCCAAGGTGCTTGTTTTAGACCATACAAAACCTTTTTAAATATGTATACTTTGTTTTCTTACCTCTATTATACAAAACCATGGGGTTGATGGGGAAGCTCTCGCTCAACTACCAAGACCACCGGCTTGTTTATTATTTCAAGTGTTCCAAGCCAAGTGCAATGGCTACCTCTTAAATAGCATTGTTCACTCTCACACATATGAGGATAGTGAGCTTACCTTCATGCTTGAAAAAGTTGCCTCCTCTCATGAGCTCTCTGGTATCTCCACGATCTAAGTTGCAAGCTAAAGTAAGCCCGGTCCTTGAGCTCCAAGCTCCAAGCTCCATTGCCGTGCACCACGAGACAAGAGAAGAAGAAGAGAGGAGAAGATGGAGAGTTTCTCCACCATGGTCCCTCACCCTCACACACACTCTCTCACTTTCTCACACACTCTCAAGCACAAGCACAAGCGAGAAGAAGAAGAAGAAGAGGAGAGCTAGTTTTGGCCACACACAAGAATGAGCTTCTTCATTCACATTTTTCTTTTTATACATGCCCTACTCTTGGCTGTCCATCCTCTTTTTACATGATCGACCATTTTAGCCTAGTTCCTCTTTTCCTATTCCTTTTCTATTTACATTGTTCTTTCACCCATGTCCATCTACATATACAAATTGCACAAGAGGGAGCCTGGCGCTCTTTTACAGGGATTTAGGGTGCACTTTTATGTTTGAAATATGCATTTTTTCTTTTGCACTTCCCTTGGACTTTTAAGCTTGCTTCTTGCGCTTTTGGCTCTTTTCCTCCTTTTCCATTGGGTCATCTTTTGTTGCTTATCATGTGTCTTTTTGATTTTCTTTTACTTTATTTTTGCTTTCTTTGCATTGGGGTTAACATTACCCTTCTCCTAGCCGAGTGCCAGTCCCATGGCACTTATTGGTGATGGCTCGGGTGGTTGAAGGATTTCCATGTGGATCAATGATGGGGCTTTGGGGAGATTGGCTGTGGAGAAAAAGCATAACAAAATGGACGAGAGGTTGTTGAACTGGAGAAGAGATTGAGTGGATGATGGGATCTCTGATGTCGGTGGTTGATCATGAGTTGTCGAATGTACCCGAAAAGGAACTCTGTGCATCTGCCTTGGTCAATTTTCTAGCCAACCTTCTCTATGTATCTATGGAGATTGCATTGATCAACTATTTGCTTCACCTTGCCTTCTTTATTCACCAGCTCTTCCAAATTGTTGACGTTGTTATATTTTAGCTGGTTATAGACTTGTGTCTCAGTGGCCAATCGGTACCTATTGTGCTCTTCGTTTGAGAACGGAAGTTGTCCTATCATATCGAGTTCCTATGATACAATAACTTACAATTAGCTCATTTGAGAGTACCTTTTGCATGAAAAGAAAAAAATTAAGAACAAACACTATGGAATGGTGCAATGTTCTAGTATGGAATGGAATTTTTTTATACTTCAACTAATCTACACATTCCAAGCATGAATTCCATAAATTTTTTTCTTCAAGTACAAGTTCACTTTATTCATCCTTTTTTTCTTTTGAAGTTTGGTTTGAAGTTTTGAAATTCAAGTCAAGTTTTCTTTCCCATCGTATCCCCTCCCCCTCAAGAATGATGAAAATGCTTCCTAGGATTAGAGGATGAAGGGTTAAGGGTATTAAGCACCTCCTTGTTGTGCTTTATTTCTTCATGAACCAAGCATAGAATTGTGGGTTATACTCTAAGTGGACGTGAGGGTCCATGTTTTGAGGCCTAATGCCTATGTGTGTTATGTAGACAAGGACATCAATTAAGAAGTCACCATCTGCTATAGCGATGTGTAGTTCTTCCTCAGTAGGAGTTGATCAAAATAGGGATAACATGCTCTTCTAAAGGTTGATTGTGTGTGATGGCTAATACTTTGAATGAGGTAGGAATCACATAGGTTGATCATACTCTGAGGTTTTGATTGCATGTCTCTACTCAGTTGGTCATAATTTGGTAGGCCTCTTGTTCCCATTGGAGACAGAGTATGCTATTTTTGCAAAAAGAAGAGTTAGTTGGTCATAATTTGGTAGAAGTCTTGTTCCCATTTGAGATTGAGAGTATGCTATTTTCACAAAAAGGAAGAGTCAAAGTTGGCTAATTGTTTTAGCTCTTCTTGTTCTTGGGTTGTTACAAAGACTTTACTCTTGCTATAGGAGGCGAGCAATCACTATTTTAGAGCTTGCTCTTGAGGAATCTTGTTGGCAATCATCAGCCACTTGGGGAATTTTAACAAACACAAATTTATATTCCTCCCAAGTGCATGGCAGGGAACATACTTCTATTGCTAATGGCTTGTTGAGGAGATCTAACTCCATCCATTCATAGCTTTTAGAAAACATGGTGAAGGTGCTATCTAAGCATGTGATGTAAGTGACCAAGTCTTCGCAATAGTTTGAGGCCAAAGTAAGGATAGATCTTCGCTTATAGGAAGGGTCTAAGGCTTACGGGAGGTTAGGGTTTGGTTGGTGGGTTGGATAACTTAACTATTGATGTTTATTGCATGGGCTAGTCAGTAGAGTATCTGGCAACCATTTGTGCGATGGATTGGTCTTGCGGCTTAGTTGACGTGCATGTTGCTTTTTGCTTGTGGAGTAGTTGGAACAATGGAAGTATCAGGTTGAGTCGGTTCGGATGTAGCAGATCGTGGTTTTGATCGATAGACCTATTGAGTCTCAATGGGTTTGGTTCCTCTAGGTCAGTTCGATTCTCATACCTAGTTGGCTTACAATCTCGTGGAGATGGGTTGGAAGGTGGTGGCCGAGGGATACGCGTGCCACTCGTGGACTTGGGCAATCAAATCCAAGTGTTGCCTTTGTAGTAGCCTTGAGCACACAGTGCGTTGGAGGATAGTACTTCTTGAGGTGACTTCCATTAAAGAAGCCTATGCTCTCTCCCTCTAGAGTCTTGAGCTCTACGTTGCTAGTGTTCAATTAATATTGTGGATCTTGAAAGGTCCCAATCAATTGAACCTAATTTTTTCTTATGGCCCTTCATTGAGTATAGGAGTACTAGGTCACCCTGCTCAAAGTTGGGTTGTTTGACATGCTCGTCAAACCAGCTCTTGTGTCTCGTCTTTTCGCAGATTAGTGCATGAGTTGCTGGGAGTAGGGCTTCAGAGAGGTGTTCTAACTCCACCATGTGTTTTTTCCATGCTTCCTTTCCATCCCATCTCTCTTGTACTGCCACTCTCAAGCTTGGAATGAAGAACACTATGGCAGGATTGCTTTGGTTCCATAGGTTAGCTTGAATGGTGTTGTCCTCCTACACTCATCTTGTAAGCTATCCTATAGGCCCATAGCGCTGCCATGAACTTATTGTCCTAGTCACTGCGCATGTGATGAGGTGGAGACTACCTTGATTAGGACATTCACTAGGATCTTGTTTATAGATTTCCCTTGACTATTGGCATGAGGGTAATATGGTGAGGATTTTCTATGGATGATCAAGAAGGTGGATTGCAAATGGGCAATCACCTCATTAATGAAGTGTGTGCCTTAATCACTAACTAGTTCGATGGGGAAGCTAAATCACAAGATCACTTGCTCCTAAAGAAACTTAGTTATAGTTCTAGTGTCATTCTTTCTAGTGGCCCCATTTCATGAGATAATCCATAACCATAATTGTATACTTTGCATGTGAGTACTACAGTGTGGGCCGATTGGTCCAATGAAGTTGATTTTTCACTTTTCAAAGGGTCGCGGTGCTATCACTAAGGAGTCAACTCCATCTTGTCCTTTACGGATGGGGACTTTGGTCTCTAGCACTGATTGGAATCCTTTACGAACTTAGCTATGTCGTGTAATAGAGTGGGCCATCATAGTTGGGATTGCAATACCTTGCATATTGTAATATCTCCACATGAAGTGTTCTCTAGCAATTCCACCATGCGCTTCACACAAGTTCATCATGCATCTCATGCTCACACATGCATCTTCACAATATCCTATTCTGTCCTAGTTTATAAAGCTGGCAAGCTATTAACTAACAGGGTTGAACTTTGAGAATAAGGTGCTTTAGCCTAGCCCTATCTATAGATCTCTTAGGCAATCCATGCTCTAAGATTTGGACTATATCATCTGCCTAATACAGTGTTAGATTGGCCTTGAATAGGTCTCTCTCACTAGACATGCTAAAAAGGTGCGCATTTGGTAAGTCGTCTATGATGCCCTAGTTAGTAGCTTCTCCTGTGGGTATGTGGGACATATGGTTTGCTATGTAGTGTTGCTTACCCTTCTGTATAACTACAGAGAAGTCAAACTCTAGATGTAAAAGTAACCATCTAGCTATAGTGCAATGTTTGTTTACTAAATAAAGCAAAGCTTGATGGTTAATGAAGAAGGTGAAGGGTGTACCTAAAAGATAATGATGGAACTTCTTCATAGCGAATACCATAGCTAGGCCTTCCCTCTCCATCGTGCAGTAAATCATCTTTGTATCCGTGAGTTTTCTGTTAGCAAAGCTTATAAGATAATCGAGATTATGTTTGTAGGGTCGATTAGGCACAGAGATCGAGGTAGACAATCATTGCGCCCAGTGAGAGACAGGGAGAGAGCAGACTAGAGAGTGAGCACGTTTTTCGATACAATGATGAGTGTACCACTTTAGGTTTTTAGATAGATATATATATGAAAGTACAATCTGCTAAGGGTGTGTTCACACCTGTGCACATATAAAAGGCATGATGTCCCTTCATTCCCAACAACCTCCTACCTAAAGGCAATGTGCCTTAAGAGGAGAAAAGAATCAACTAAGTCTAGGTATGTACAAAGTTGAAATAAATATATCTATCCAACTTGCATCATCCGTCGTCGGCAATGAGCAAACCGCTCTACTGGAAGACCCTTCATGAGAAGGTCTGTAGGATTATTATCTGTATGCACTTTGACAAGCTCAATACTCTTGCTGTCAAGTACTGTGGGAGCTTTCGCTCAACCGCCAAGACCCACGGACCTCTTATTGCTTCAAGCGTTCCAAGCGAGCTCTAATGGCTATCTCTCACCTAGCCGACGTGCCGTTGGTGGTCCTACGAGTGTAGTGAGCTTACCTTAGTGCCGGTATGAGTTGCCTCCTCTCTCCCACACACCGGTAGCTCCACGATCCTAGATGCTAGCTCAAGCATCCTCAAGCCTCCTCCACCTCCAAGCTCCATCCTCCATAGCCGTGCACGCAAGAAGAGAGAAGGAAAGAGAAGAAGAGATGGTGAAGAGCTTCACCCTCTTGATCCCTCACTCTCACACACACTCACTCCCTCACTCTCACACTCCCTCTCTCAAGAGCACACACAAGCAAGAAGGTGAGAAGGAGAGAAGAAGAAGAAGACTCCTTTTGCCACACACCAAAGAATGATCTCTTATTCACTTTTTGAACTTTATATATACAAATCCTAAAATCCCATGGGCACCCATCCCTTTTTTACATGACCGGCCATTGTGGCACGGTCCTTTTTCCATTTTTCTCTTTTAGCCTTATGCCTTTAGCTTACACCCATCTAATATTTTACAATTGGCATAGGAGGGAGCCTGGCGCTCTTTTACAAGAATTTTTCGAGTTTTTTGAGGCGCCTTTTTTATTAAGGTTGCGCTTTTTGCTCCGATTCATCTTTAGAGGCCGCATGCGTGTCTTTGCTCTTTTCCCATCTTCCTTTTGCTTTTTCCTCCATTTTTTTGTCATCTCGACTTGGGGTTAACATTACCCCCCTCCTAGATGGGTGCGAGTCCCATGGCACTTTGGCGTGGGTGTAAGGGTGAGGGCCACATGTAGACTCAGGTGCTTGTGAAAGCTCAAGAATAATGTTCATCGGAGCAGGTCACTGGATTGCATGGGTGGACGAGGTCCTTTGAAGTTGGTGGTTGGGTGTTTTTGGTGTACCTGAAGAAGAAGGTGCGGTGTTCTACCTAAGGGGAGTGCTGTCCTAAGTGTGTTGGTGCAGTGTGCTCGTGCTAGTGGAATGGGGAGGTGGGTCTAACCGCAGGTGAGCCCAGGTGATGTCCCACACTTAAGGACCTCATTTGTGCCAAGGGGATGTGGTGTCAGTGGCTTAGGGTGACAGGTCTAACCATAGGTGAGTGTTACCTCCCTAGGTGTGTCCTGCCGTTGATGTGCCCTAAGCGTGATGTGGGGGATCAAAAAGGGCTAGGGGGTTAGGAGCGGAGATGGCCAACCAAAGCAACCAGACACGCCTAACTTAAGGACCCCTAGGTGCAGTGATCGTGTGTTTTGTTGCTTCATTTCTTGTCTTTTTTTTTTTTCTTTTTGTTTGTTTTTTGTTGGATACATTTCGGGATAGTATTACATTAGGAGCAAGATAGCCAAGTCTAATTCTCATCGTCGGAATGAGGGGGGGAGGGAGGGTAGATGGATTTGCGTAAAAATTGGTGGCTTTGCACGTACCCTTTCAGGTTCATGCGGACATGGAGAGAGGTGGTGGATAGGAAGGGGTAATTACACCTAGTGAATTGGCTGTCGCTCATATCCTCTAGGAGAGCTAGGCAAAAGGAAGGTAGTAGGCTAGCTCTCATCATTAAGCGGGTCATAGCGCAGCTATCAATAGCATTAGGATCAAAAAAGAGGGGAGGCAAGCCATTTTCTTGCGGTGCCGGATCTTGCTTAAGTAGGAGCTCAAGGAGCCCAAGGTAATTACAGGTGGTTATGAAAGCAGGATCTGGACAGGAGGAGAACTCAGCGAGGAAGCACGTCATGGAGGCGGGTAGGCTTCCTAGATAAAAAATTAGAGCATCCTTAAAGGAGGTGGCGTTGGAATTGTAGATGACGGGGAAGTCATGCCTCCCATGGAGGGTGGCGACAAAATCCAGGCCTACCCTACGGGGAGACGCCATGAACGTGGGGTCGTTCCGCTCATAGGGTAGGGTGTTACAAAATGCCATCCAGGCGAGCATGTTGGTATTACATATTCGCCTTCTCCAGAGGGGTTGGCAGTCGTAGCCCCTTACCGTATGTGGCACTTCGTATACTTTGTCTTACCAAAATTTGGCATCCTCCGTGCCCCACAAAGTGGGGGTCTTTGCCCTTTCATCTAGCCATCTTTGGCCTAGTCGGCTGCTAGCCGCGATCACCTCCTTCATCACTTTGATCGGCAGGATCCTTCTCAGGCTATCATGCATAAGGAAGCTGAAAGAGAAAGGGTCCTTTTCGATTTCCTGCCGTTCCCAGACCACTAGTTCTGTGTGGAATTGCATTGGGAGGTCTTCGGGGCATGGTGGGAGGGATGCGGATGGCTGCACGACTGGCTTGGCTTGCAGCCTTTTTCTGGCTTCTTCCACCAGCTTTTTCCGTCGCTCCTTGAGGGTGGCCTATCTGTCTAGGGGCGGGTCGGGTTTTTGCTGATCTTGATCGTGTGGTGAGAGGGATTGCGGGATTACATCTTCTCTGAATCTATTCATGTCGACTTCGAGTTCGACTTCCTCCCCCTGCCGGTTTTCTTGTGGTGCTCTTTCTTCAAAGCCGAGGGCATCTGCCTCCTGGGGGGTTAGGCTGGCCAGTAGTAGATACTTTCGCTGCTCCTCTAAGCCCAGCCTAACCTCCGCAGGTTGGGGTGGCATCTATAGCCTCGCATGTAGGGCTCTGCATGCGATGCTTAATTTCTTCTTCACCACCTCCAACAGCTCCTTTCCCTCTAGTTGAGTTGTATCCAGTAGTGTATTGAGGAAGCCGCTGGGCAGTGAAGGCTGTCTGGGCAGCGTCCGCTTTGCTTTCTGCCAAGATTTTTTCCTTCTCCACCAAGGCGAGGCGCCACGCTAGTGCCTTCACCCGTATCTCGTTTTGCGTAGCCCATTCCTTGGCCCTTTTGCTCATTCCTTCCATGCTCTCTCCCTACTTTTGAGCTAGGGTTGCGAGCTTCTGCTCCTGGGCCCTGTGCTCTTTGCTCATGTTGTCTTGCTCTTTCTTCTCGAGGCGTAGCTGATCGGTCATGGACTCGATCTCCTTTTGTTGTTGCTCCCTCTCTTGTCTTCTCTTCTCTTCTTTCGCGCTCAGCTCCTCCATCATTTGCTCAATGGTGGTAGTCTTTGACTCCAGTTCCTTATATTGCATCAGGAGGAGCTTGTACTCCCGCTGTATCTGCACGAGTTCCTGATTCTCGTCCTCCAACCGCTACTTATAGCTTTCTTCCTTGTCCTCTTTGGCTTTCAATACTTGCTTGAGTTCGAATATTTGGCGTTGCTGCATGGAGATGATGCAGGTTTTCTCCAGTTGGAAAGCAACCACTAACTCTTTTTTTGTCACCAACTCAGCCACCGCCATTCTTTTTTCCTCCTTCGCTCTCTCCAGTTGGGAGAGCAACTCAGTGACGTATTCGTCGTAACTGGTTGGTGGCGTCATTGTTGTGTGGGTGGGGGTGGTTGAGGCCTCCATACGTGGACGCTTTTGGTCCTGCCTCGATTCTACATCCGCAGCTGGCCTTTTTGGTCCCATGGTCATAGTTTTCATGCTTTTCCCTTGGGCCATTTCCTTGCCGATGAAGTATTGCATCCAGGCCACCAGGTTGGACACTTCCAAGCTGGTGGGGATGCTAGGGGTGAGCGTAGTGGGTTCAATGGGGGGTGCCATGAGGGTGGGGATAGGATGGAGGGGTGCTTTGTCTTTTCCTTCTGGAACTACGGGGGGGGGGGGGGGGGGGCGCGGGTTCTGGTGCCTGCATGCTGGAGCTAGGCCTCTTTTCCCTTGGCTGGTTCCAGGCTTCTGGGTCATCCACCCTGCACTGCTACTCGATGGACCGGCGTGTAGCCTCGGCCAGGTCCTCCTCCTCCTTTCTTCTTAACTCCTCTTCCTCCTCCGCGACTCTTCTTTTCCTTTCCTCTTTGGCCTTTTTGTATTCTTCCTCTAGCTTTTCTTTTTCCTCCTGCTCTTCTCTTCTTCTCCTTTCAGCCTCTTGCTTGGACTCCTTTTTAGCCTGCCTGACTTGCTTTGTTGTTTCTTCTTCCTGCTTCCTCTTTCTTTCTCTCTCCTCTGCCTGCCTGAGGGATTGTTGTTTCGCTTTCTCCAAGTCTTTCCTCTCCTTTCTATAGCCTTCATCTTGTTTCTTTTTCTTTCGCGTTGCTTTTTTCTTGGTCTCCTTGACCTGCTTTTTGCTTTTCTGTTCTTCCCCTTCTTCCTCGGTCTCCGTCCTATCACTGGACCTCTCCTGGTGTTGATGAGGAGGTGATTTGTCGGGTGTTTCTCCCTCCCCCTCTTCTGCTTTCTTCACGGCCTCCTGGATAAGTGCCATTAAGATACCCCCGTATACGATGAACGAGGCTTTGGAGGAGGCCCTCTTTCTTTTTGTGGCCTTCGACATTGGGGATTCTCCTCCTGCTGGCATGCTTCCTAAGGCTAGCGCTAGAGCTGCCTGGTCGATAGTCTTGCGCACGTAGCCGTTCCAGTCGACTTCGTGCAGGGTATGGGCCGCTACATTTTCAATATTAGTACGCTGATTCGGTGCATCAACGCGTTGTAGCGCTGGCTGGAAAAGAGCGCATGTATGAGCTTCGCCTATAGCCTAGTCTTTGCATTGGAGATGTCCTGGATACTGATGCCGTCGTTTGTCAGCACGTCCTCCTTTCTCATCCCTAGCATGGCGTATACGTCCCTCTTTTGCTTCTTTTCCACCTTTGGTTCCAGTCCCAGTGCCTTCTCCACAAAGGCCGGGGTTAGACGAACCAATACTTGCTTAGCATTCTGTCCTCTTTCCACTGTGATAGTGCCGCATTCGCTGTCGGAGTTGTAGGACCTAAGAAATTCCACACAGCTCGTGTGATTGGGTTCTTGTGCGAAACTTTCCAGGTACTTCTTGAGGTTGTAGCTTTCTACGATGCTCCTAGCCGCCTCTTCCTTGGCCATTAATTCTTCCAAATTGTGAATAGTTTGGAATTTTAATTGATTGTAGGCGCGGCTCTCCAGGTTGATGCTGTACCACATTCTCTTCTTCTCCGTAAAGGGGAGTTGGTGGGCTCGGTCCTGCTGCGACATTTTTTGTTCCTGTCATAAACCGTAATTTTTATTAGAGCTTGTGACATAATAATTGCTGAAAAAGAAAAAAAAACTCTATGCTTTTGAATGAATTCATTAAGGTATAATGCAGATTCCCTTTTTCAGACTTTGACTTTTTGCCCTTTAATTCAAAGTTTTCGTGCCCTTTTCCTACCCCATCCGTTTTTCACAATGTATGTTTACGTGCTTCACTGACTTTGATTTGATTTACTGATTTTGATCTGATTCACCTTACCCCTCCCCTTCTAGTTTGAGAAAAATCATTCATAGGATTGAGGGTTAGAAGGTGAAGGGCTTTCGGCATGGAGGTGTAGGGGCTACTTGTGAAGGAGCCAAGTATAGAAATTGGGGTTGTATTCCAAATGGGCTTCGCGGTCCAGGTCGGAGGGTTTAATCTCCATTTGGGTGATGTATATGAGAACATCAGTTAGGAAGTCACCCGAGTTGACTCGGCTAGCAATGTGTAACTCCTCCTCGGTCAACAAGCAGTCGAGGTAGGGGTGTCCCTTGATGTGCTCTTCTATAGGACGGCCCCGCAGCGTGGTTAACACTCGATATGAGGTTGGTGCGACGTATGTGGAGTCGTACTCTACTGTTTTGATAGCGCGTCGTTGCTCAACGTTGGTCATTATTCGTCATCCTTCAACTTCCCATTGCAGTCTAAGAGCGTACCAATGCCTTAAGAACTGGGATTTCGTCTTAGCAAGTTTTGACAACTTTGCGACTTCTTGGTCAGTGATGGCAGAAGTGGTTCGCTGATCATACGACGTGATGAGGCGCTGTTTGATTGCTTGTTATTTTGAGATCTCACTACTAAGCAACTTAGCAACGGAGGTAGCGGCTTTTACAAATGCGAATTCAAACATTTCCCAAGAATAAGGCATCGTTTGAACTTCAGTTGCAAAGGATTAATCCAATAGGCCTAAGTCGAGGTGATCGTAGCTCAGAGCTAGCGACACAAAAGTGGCGTCCAGTCGCTTAATGCAATCCACCACGTCATCCCCTGTTTCCTTAGCTAAATCAGCTGCTAGTGAGAGAAAATATTTCCTCTCGTAAGAGGGCCTAAGGCCTATGGGTGGTTGGGGTTTGGTAGGACTTGAGCCTTTGGCGATGGAAAGTTGCGGTGATGAGTGTTCTTGAGCTTGCGATTGGGTTGCTGGGATGGAGGCTGGGTTAGTAGCAGCCTCGAATGATGGCCTGCTGCTTCCAGAATGGATTTGGAAAGTCGGATTGACGCTGACGGGTGATGACTTCTGTGACGGCGGTTGTTGCTTGGGTCGATAGGCGTGGGCAACTCTCTTGGGTTCGCGTGTGGATGAACTTGATGGTTGTGGGTTGGGGCTCTGTGGTGTGTGGTTTTGAGATTCTACGGTTTTTGGGATGATCAAGCTTGAGGTTGGTGTACGAGTGGTGCCTCTGGCCGTGTGGGCCTTAGGTATCCATAGCCAAGCATTGCCCTCATAGTAGCCTTGTGCGTGCAAGAGGGCCTTGGGGACCCATCTCTGACTGATTACACGTCTATTCTTGTAACTACGTTTGGGCCTCCTAAGTTTAGAATTTCTAGTCTTATGAGGGTAGGAGCGTCGACTCTTAGGCGGCTGTTGCGGTTGTTTAGGCATCCATTGAAGGCGAGGTTGTGGGGCCTTAGTTTTGGCTATTATGGGTTGCGGTCTATGAAGCTCGGGGAGTGGTGGCCGCGCACTATCCCCCTCCTTAGACTTGCCTACAGGTGTTTCTATCGGTGGCTTGGTGGCTCGTGATGAGGTTGCGCAGCCCTTGCTGAACGCTGATGCGAACGTTGCCTATTGCGAGGTGGATGTGCTGCGACGTGTAGTCAACATTGTAGTGGGTCTGCTTTTTGAAGGTTTGCCCCAACAGTGACTCTGTGCCTGGATTTTTAGCATTTGGCAACATGTAAAAAATCATTGGAACAGTCTCAGACTCGATAGAAACGGCTGCTCTGCACTTGCTGAGTAGTGCATAGGAATGGGTCCCATATGGGCT
Source organism: Lygodium microphyllum (assembly GCF_053477565.2). Classification (NCBI taxonomy): domain Eukaryota; kingdom Viridiplantae; phylum Streptophyta; class Polypodiopsida; order Schizaeales; family Lygodiaceae; genus Lygodium; species Lygodium microphyllum. Next base: position 117,414,389 of record NC_141156.1, read on the forward strand.
TAATTTTGCAGTGGTGGGTTGAAGTTGTGGTTGGCCAAGTTGAATCCAATGATCGTAGGTCAAGACGTTGAAGTCTGCTCCCTCATCGATCAAGGCAGTGAAAGCACATGTTTGTTTTGCCATGACCGTGATACGGAGGTATGCGGGTTCCACGGCTTCCTCGTCCTCATCGTCGATTTCAGTGATTGTGACTACTCGTACTTTGACAAGAGGTTCTAACATCGGTGGCTCGTACAAAGGATGCTTAGGAGGGTAGTACTTCTTGACACGACTGCCATTGAAGAAACCTAATCCTTCACCGTTTAGGGTCTCAAGTTCGATATTGCCTGTTTGACTGATTGCACGAACTTTGAAGGGTCCAATACCTCGAAATTTCATTTTTTGCTTATGTCCCTTAACTGAGTAGAGGAGCACTAGGTCACCCTGCTCAAATTCGCGCTGCTTGACGTGCTGGTCAAACCAGCTCTTGCGTCGGGCTTTCTCACAAATTAGTGCATGGGTGGTGCCACGAGAGTCTCCGAGAGGCACTCGAGCTCAACTAGTCGTTGCATCCATGCCTCCTTCTCTTCCCATTGCTCTTGAAGCGCTATTCTTAGGCTAGGAATGAAGAACTCTAATGGTAGAATCGCTTCTATTCCATATGTCAGTCTAAAGGGGGTTTGACCGACAGCCGTTTTATAAGCAGTTCGGTAAGCCCACAGAGCTGCTATCAACTTGTTGTCCTAGTCGCTGCGTGAAGCAGAGACAACCTAGGTTAGGACATTGATAAGAATCTTATTCGTTGATTCGGCCTGGCCATTTGCCTGAGGGTAGTATGGCAAGGATTTGTGATGGATGATGAGGAAGGTGGACAGGAGATGCGCGATCACTTCATTGATGAAGTGCGTGCCTTGGTCACTGACCAGTTAGATGGGGCAACTGAATCATGAAATTACTTGCTCCCATAAGAAGTTAGCCGTCGTTCTAGCGTCGTTTTTTTGTGTGGCTCGCGCTTCTGTCCATTTAGTGAGGTAATCTGTGACCACAATGATGTACTTAGCCTGCAAATATTGTGCCGCAGGACTGATGGGCCCAATGAAATCAATTCCCCATTTTTTGAAGGGTTTTCGAGTAATAACAGGGGTTAATTCCATTTGATCTTTGCGAATTGGGACCTTCGTCCGCTGGCACTCATCACAGTGCTTGACGAATCGTGCTGCGTCGCGGAAAAGCATGGGCCACCACAGTTGAGACTGCAACACTTTTCGTGCTGTCGTGTCTCTACTAAAGTGCTCTCCGGCAATGCCGCCGTGCGCTTCTGAGAGCACATCGTGTATCTCATATTTGCACACGCATCTACATAACAATCCATCTTGCCCCAGCCTATAGAGTTGGCTTGCAATCAGCTGATAGGGTTGGATCTTAAGGATTAATCGCCTAAGTCGGGCTTTTTCTATTGGTCGGTCAGGTAGCCCGTGCTCAAGCACTTGGACTATGTCTTCTGTCCAATACGGCGTTAGATCAGCCTTACACAGATCTGTCTCATTGGAAAGGTGAAACAGATGGGCATCGGGTAGTTCATCAATAACACCTTGTCCAGTGGCTTCTCCGGTGGGAATGCGCGACATGTGATCAGCCATGTAATGCTATTTTCCCTTCCGTACCACTACGGAGAAGTCAAACTCTAAAAGCAGAAGGAGCCATCGAGCTATGCATCCTGTAGCGCAAGGTTTGTTTACTAGATAGAGCAAGGCTTGATGGTCCACAAAGAAGGTGAAGGGCGTGACCAAAAGGTAATGCCAGAATTTCTTCACTGCGAATACCATGGCTAATCCCTCTCTTTCCGTCGTCGAGTAATTAATTCATTTTCGTCTCAGTGAGTTGCCTGCTAGTAAAGCTCACTGGATAGTCTAAATTGTGTTTGCCAAGTTGGCACAACACTGTCCCCACGGCAAACTTAGAAGCATCGATATGCACGTGGAAGGTGATGGTCCAATCTAGGGCTCGTAGGATTGGTGCTGTGGTTAGAGCCTTCTTCAACTCTTCGTATGACCGTTGGTATGCTTCAGTCCATTCGAAGACAATAAGTATCTTGTACAATGGTCTGGCGATCAACGCATAATTGAGTATAAACCGCCGATAGTACTCAGTATGGTCTAGGAAGCATTGAACTTCCTTGTAGTTGCTTGGGGATGGAAGGTCAACAATGACCTTGACCTTCGAGAAGTCAGTGGTAATGCCGTTCTTCGACACCACGTGCCCTAGGATGCATCCATGCTTCACCCAAAACTGGCACTTTAAAGGGTTCAAGGAGAGAGAATATAAACGACACCACTTGAAGACTACTCGGAGTTTGTCTAAGTGTTCGATCCAGGTCGTGTGGACACAGAGGTTGTCGACAAAGACTTCTAATTCCTTGCGAAGCATGTATCTAAAGATGGTGCACATGAGGCGTTGGAAAGTGGCCGGGACATTAGTCAACCCGAAGGGCATGACTATGTAAGCAAAGATGCCCCACTCAGTGGCGAAGGCAGTCTTATGCCTGTCTGCAGGATGCACTTGCACCTGGTTGTACCCTGAGAAGCCATCCAGAAAACTGTAGGCTTCCTTGCCGGCCACTCTCTTAAGCATGTGCTCTGTGTATGGCAACGGATAGTTGTCCCTCTTGGTGGCAGTGTTTACCTTCTTGTAATTGACACACACTCGGATTTTTCCATTCTTCTTCATCATAATGACTATGGGCGATACCCAGTCTATGTGCTCAATTTCATAAATGAATCCTGCTCTGATCAGCTTATCAATCTCTTCCTTGATAGCATGAGCATGTTTTGGATTCATAAGGTACGGTCACTGCTTGACCGGTATTGCGTCTGGTGTCATGGGTATGTTGTAAGTCACGACACTTGGATCTACCCCCTTAAGCTCTCCTAAGGACCAGGCGAACAAGTCTATGTATTCTCGCAAGAGAGTGACAAGACTCGTTTCTTCTTCATTAGTAAAGTCATCAGCAATGAAGACTGGTCGGGTTGGTTCCCCTTCTTGGGCTAGGTCCACCTCTTGGTCCCTCGATTGGTTTGCTTGTCTGTGCTGCTTGATGTTTGACACCTAACAGAACTACCATCCTATCCCCTTTTTTGAATTTCGTAAATTGCTTAGGGAGGTCCTGCAATTTTCGCTGTTCCTCTGTTCGAGTATCCCTGGGTTGTTTTGCCTTTTCCTGTCTTAATCGTTTGCGCCTCAGGTGGACAAGTAGGTCCTCCTTGGTGCGTCTGGTTGTGGGCGGCCTAGGTATCTCTGGATCACTATTCGAACTAACCTCAGATTCAAAGTCGAATCCCCCGCCTTCGCTAGAAGAGGTGGTCTCCCCTGGTGGATGCAGTTCAGATGGCGATTCAGTTCTAAATACTGATGTCATTTCTAGCTGGGCTAGTCCTGCTTGCTCAAGGTCTATGGCTCCTACGTGTTCCAACCAGGCGCGGTCACATTTCACGCGCATGACTCCTTGCTCCATCCTGAAGATACTCTTTCTCTACGGCTTGGAGTCTGCTCGTATTTGCTCTATTTCTTGTCCTTTAGTGTCGTATTCCATGGTATCTACCTCACCCTCACTTTCATCACTGAAGGATTAGCAGTCTTCATATTCGCCGTTAGAATCCCCTTCATCAGACTGCTCGTCGTCTCCTAGGACTCGGTCTATCTTTGGTCGTTGGTCAGGCACCAGGGCCCAGTTATACATGAGGTTTAAGTCATGCACTCTAGTCCATTGCCACTTGGATTCATCTAAGAGATCCTGGAGTGGTTTGAGATTTGCAGCTGGATTGCCAGCTAGCTTGTGTGATAGATATTCCAGTACCTCCTGGAGTTCCCTTTTGTTGACTGGGATGTGGGAGTTGACGGGCTTCGGTTTTCCCTAAAGGCTTCTTGCCATCATGCAGACTGGTACAGAGGGTGCGTTGTTAGCCTTGCCGATTGTTTTGATAGCTTGCTCATATGCCTCATGATCAGAGAACGGCAAGTCGATTGTAGCAAGGACATGCATCCAATCCCGCTCGTCCTCTGGGCATGGGATATACTTGGTCAAGGGCCTATAGGACTCTTGACCTGGGTGTTACCCTTGAGCATAGCAGAGATGGCATCTAAGTCGACTGGTGAGGTCTTCCAGGTGTCCATCTCTACTCTCATGGTGTCCGTCCTATTGCCAAGGAAGATTAAGCCGTTACCCCAATCTTCGATGTCTCTAGCGTTGCGCATCTAGGGGCGGCCTAATAGGATGTCGTAGTCCACTCCTTCATGACTATAAAGTCATCGGAGTACTGGATACCTGCGATCTTCACTAGCCAATTCTTAAGCACCCCGAATAGCTTGACTCTCATACCGTTTGCTAGTGTGACATGAAACCTAGCAGTCTCAACAGGTGGGTTTCCCCAAGTCTGAAGCATTGCATGGCTAAGCACACTAACCCCAGCCCCCCCCCCCCCCCCCCCCCCCCCCATGTCTACGATTCCCTTCCTCATTGTATCGCCTAGGGCTAAGACCAGTAAGACTGCATGCATCTCGGAGCCTTCCCAGAAGGCATTGACGTGCAAGGATTTAGGCCTAGAGTGCAGCGTCAAACTCGGTATTTGCGTTTCTGCCTCATGGTTGTGAGGGTTTGTCGTGACCTGCTCTCTTGTGACCCTTCAACCCACTGCTTAAGATCTTGCCATAGGGTGGGGTGCTGCCTAAGCAGATCTCCTAGGCTAAGTGTTACAGGGGTAGTCACCAACGTGGTTAGGAGATCGTTGGGTGTTCTAACCTGGATTGTCCTGGCCAGTGGCTGTGACTGAACCGCGGCCCTATAGCAGCACCGAGGCTTGGCCTTAGCGGCACCGCTTGTGGTGCAGTTGCTTCTCTTGACTTTGGTTGTGGGGGCGAGGGTGGCATGCTCATGCTAGAGAGATCATTAATCCGATCCTCTATGATGGGCTTAACATCTTTAGATGTTCTTGGGCTTCCTTCACCCATTCTTTCACCTTTTCTATGGCCTCTAGTTGTTGCTTCGGGTGTGGGTATTCCCCTACCTTAGCGCTTCCCTTTTCGGCCGTCTTAGGGGTTGATGTCTCTGCTTCTGCATCAGAGACCTTCTTTTCAACGGGCAGAGTTGTAGCACTCTCCATTTTTAGTGCGATTTTAGCTTCCGACCTCCTCCTCCGCCGTCTAGGGCTCTTCTTCCCTATCGAGCTTGTATCGAGATTGCTAGGCCCTGGCAGAGAGATGCCGGCTTGCTTCGTTTAGGCAGAGGTCATGACCCGTAATGGGATAGGCGTGGCCTCCCCATCATGGTTCTCGACACCAAACAGCCCCAATGGGACAGATGCTCGTTGGCTGAGCTAGGTGACGGCTTCCGCCTTGGGCAATCGATGAAGAGATGGGTGATTCCGCACTCAGTACACCTTTGGTCAGCCTTGTCTATGTTTTGCTGCTCCCTTTCAGGGTAGCATGATGAGACATGATCTGGGTGGCCACAAGTCCAATAGGTGATTGGATCCTGCGTCTACCCTCCTAGGCCTTTACCTCATCCTCTTCCTAACGCCATCATCGGTATGGGACGATAATCCATGAGGACAGCATTGCCCTCGTCGTCATGCGAAATGTAATGGCATATGTAAGCTTCCTCCTCATTTGGTTCTTCCACATAGTGGATAGGAGCGTCACTCGGTGGGTGGGTTACGTAAGGACCAGGAGGCCTAGGAATGCATGTAGGATTTATTTCCATCCTAGGAACGGCCGACTTAATGTCGTTAGGCGCAGGGAGGGCCAATGGGGCTCCCCTTTCGAAAAATGGCTGCGGCCTATTCACTAGGTAAGGCTGGCCATATGGTTGTGAGTATGGAAGTCTCCTTGGCAGTCTACAATGCGCAATGTCATGACCGAATCTACCGCAGTTAGCACAAGGTCTTGACCTAGGGTCTTGACACTCGGCTGGTAGGTGGTTTTCGCCACAGTACACGCATTGGACATGTGGGCGCGTTGGTCATCTCAACATATCTTGCAACTTGGCTAGTTCCATCCTAACGTCAGCCAAGTCTTGGTTCGTTTCGGTGGTTTTCTCCTTATCCTGGGATGATGGGGCTGATCGCTCACTCGAAGCTGACGCTCTTTCTGAGCTTCGCGAGTTGGTCTCTTCTAGGTTCGTGCTTCTAGAGCTTCGCTCCTTTAGCTGATCGTCAACTCGGATGGCTTCTTCAAAGACCCTGGCTAGCACGTCTCGCTGCAAGCTCAAGTTGCTTGCCAAAGCCTTGTATAGTTTCTCATTTTGAATCCCGCTGATGAATACAATTGATACTGCTCTTTCAATCGGTCACTCTCCAGTAGGGATTCTCTTAAAGAGACTCCGCACATGGGTTACGTAATCGCGAATGTCCTCTTTCTCTTTCTGCTTGACGTTCATCAAGCGCACTAGTAGATTATTGGAGTACCCGGGCTCGGCAAATCTCTTAATGAAGAGATCCTTGAGGCCATCGAAGTTGGCTCACTCTACGTTATCTAAGCTCGTATACCACGTTCTACCCTTGTCGCCCAAGCAAAGCCCGAATGCTTGAGAGCGTTGAGTCAGGTCGTTGAGGCCGTTGGCTTTGTAAACTTGCTCGAACTGCTCAACAAAGCTGTCAAGAATCGCGTGGTGGGGGGAATTGCTCAAGATGCTGCGCCGAACACACACAGAATGCACAAGGAGAAGCTCACTCAAGAGACAATAAGAGAGATGGAGGCCAAAACGTTTTCTTTCTGATTTCTTCTTCTTCTTCCACACTCTTTACAATGTACACAAAGTATAGATAAGATACAACATAAAGGAAAGTGGCCTACTAAGTCAAACAATGCATAACCGACTACACTAGTCGACTGGTGCTATAACTATGCCAGTTGTAAATAGGTGTAATAACCTGAATATAATAAGTAATGAGTTAGTGGCCATGTGAGAGTCATAATGACCACCGACGTGCTAAGTGTAGATGTGTGGAAAAATCTAACTAGGCGGTCCATCATCAATGTCCACATGTGTTGAGCTTGTCATCTCAACACTCCCCCTCAAGCTCAATTGCATCTCTGCAACTCCAAGTAAGCTTCGAAATATTTGAAGCTTCTCTGTACCCAATGCCTTCGTGAAGATGTCAGCTATCTGATCCTGTGTGCTCATATACACCAAGTTAATCTCACCTGCTAGTACCTTCTCTCTCACAAAGTGGTAGTGTATCTCAATATGTTTTGTCCTGGCATGGAACACAGGGTTCCTAGCCAACTGTATACTGCTCATGTTGTCACAATAAATGACAACTGGACCTTCCACCTGCACATCCAAATCAACCATTAACTTTTGTAGCCATACTACCTCACATGCTGCAACAATAGCACCTCTATACTCAGCCTCTGTACTCAATAAAGCAACTGTAGATTGCTTTTTGCTGCTCCAAGTAACTGCTGCATACCAAGAGAGAACATGTATCCACTGGTAGATCTTCTATCAGACATACTACCAGCCCAATCTGCATCTGAGTATCCAAACACCTATACATCTGTACCTGCCTCATAGAAAAGTCCATAATGTAATGTGGACTTCACATATCTCAATATGCGTCTGACTGCATCCAAATGTGGCTTTCTAGGTACTTGCATAAATTGACTCACAAGACCAACAACATAGCTCAAGTCTGGCCTTGTAATGGTCATGTAGATAAAACTCCCCACTATCCTCCTGAACATAGTAGGGTCTTCTATCTCATCCCCAACATCAGCACTCAACTTTACATTCTGCTCCAACGGGACTGAAAGTGGTTTGCATGCTGTCATACCATACTTGGACAACATATCCAACCCATACCGTCTTTGGGATAGCCATATAGCATCATCACATCCGATCACCTCAATGCCAAGGAAGTATCTTAGCTCACCTAAATCCTTCATCTCAAACTTATTCTTCAAAGAATCCTTGACTTCAGTAATCCCACTATCACTATCACCTGTAATAATCAAGTCATCCACATAGATGACTATGATGACCAAACCTGCATCTTCCTTTCTCACATAAAGTGAGTGATCAACATCAGAAACATAAAAGCCAATATTGACAAGATACTCTCTGATCTTGTCAGACCATGCTCTACTCTAGGTGCTTGCTTGAGTCCATAGAGCACCTTCTTCAACCTGCACACATACGTGGGATGCTCTAAATCTTCATAACCTGCTGTCTGATCCATATACACTTCTTCATGCAAATCACCATGTAAGAAGGCATTCTTCACATCCATTTGCTGCAACCTCCAACCTTTGGTTGCTGCCAAAGCAATCACACATCTGACAGTTGCCATCCTAGCAACTAGACTAAAGGTTTCATCATAATCTATGCCATATGTCTGGGCATAGCCTTTTGCAACCAGCCTAGCTTTGTACCTAGTAATAGAACCATCTGCATTGTGCTTAATCTTATAAACCCACTTACATCCAATGGATTTCTTGCCCTTAGGCAATGATACTAGATCCCAAGTCTTATTGGCCTCCAATGCAGCCATCTCCTCGTCCATTGCTGCATTCCAATGAGCATGACCAACAGCCTCCTCAAAACATGTGGGCTCAACATCCTCAACTAGTTTCACCATATAAGCATAATGGTGAGCTGCATAACCTTCAAAACCAAATCTTTTAACAGGGTATCTCACCTTGCTAGACCTGCGTACCACTGGATCACTCAATGGAGTCTTTGCATTAACGCGTACTCTTTGCACACCTGGAGTCCTCATTGAAGGAATGCCAAGCTCATCATCCAAGCTCTCTAAGCCACTAGAGTCTCCATCAAGAACTGCATCAATGCCTTCTGACACTTTATTCTTTCCTTTGTCTTTACCTGTAGTGCTTCTAGATGCACCTGAAGATGTAGAGGTACTCCTTAGTCTCCCAGACCAAGGACTACCAGATGATGTCTCTGGTCCACTAAGAGTCCGTGATTCTTGCTTTTCAGCCTGCACATGAGTGTCATGATCATCATCATCATCCAATGCATCACCAGTAGATACATACCAATTGCTCATTTCATCAAAGATGACATCCCTGCTCACTCTGAACTTACATGTGATAGGGTTGTAACAGCGATACCCTTTCTGCTCTAAGGAGTATCCAATAAAGACACACTTTTCAGCCTTTGGATCCAGTTTCTTCCGCAACTCATCTAGCACATGAACATACACAATGCAGCCAAACACTTTCAAGTGTGAGACATCAGGCTTCTTACCTGTAAAACATTCTTCGGGAGTCATCCCATGGACTGCAGCTGTGGGAGTTCTGTTCATAATATAAACAGCGGTATGAACAGTCTCAGACCAAAAATGCTTAGGCATATTCTTTTCAGCCATCAAGGCGTGTGCAACTTCTGCAATATGCCTATTTTTCCTTTCTGCAACCCCATTTTGCTGTGGGGTATACCTGCATGTGAACTGTCTCTTTATCCCATGAGACCTCAGAAAATCATTGAACTCATTTGAGAGGTACTCTCCCCCTCCATCTGATCTCAAGCACTTTACTTTCAAGCCTGTTTCTCTTTCAACTGCAGCCTTGAAAGTTCTAAATTACTCAAAAGATTCACTCTTTTCCTTCATAAAATATACCCACAGCTTCCTAGAACAATCATCAATAAATGTGACAAAGTATGAACTGCCTCCAAGAGATACATTTTGTGTAGGCTCCCAAATGTCTATATGCACAACATCAAGGATATTTCTGCTTACATCTCTGTCATGTGAAAAGGGTTGTCTTGCCTGCTTACCAAACTGACATGCTTCGCATACCTTATGAAATTCTGCAACTTTAAATGTAGGCAAACCTGTAACCAACCCTTTGGACTGTATTAATTTCAGCCTTTGTACATTTGCATGTCCAATGCGTTTGTGCCAAATTTCAATATCTGCTACAACACCTTTTCCTTTAGCATATATAGCAGCATTCATAGTAGGAATTCCAGCATCTAGAGTAAACATACGTCCAACTCTACTTCCCTTTGCTACCAACCTGCACTTGTCATTGACGTCTTCTACAAAGTAGCCCTTTGCATTAAATCTGACTTACAGTCCTTGCTCTACCATTTGATCGATTGACACCAAGTTCTTTGTAATAGATGGCACATGTAATACATCTGAAAGACTCTTTGTCTTACCATCATGCAAGGACAAGGGAACTTTTCCAATGTGTGAAATTGGGTGGCATGAATCATCACTCGTCTGCACATAACCTGCATTCAGCAAATCCTGCATCTCTCCAAACCATTCTGCATTGCTAGTCATATGATTGGATGCACCTGAATCAACATATCAGACATCATCATGTGTTCCCTTTCCTGTAACAACATTCAGCATATGCTGCATAACAAACAGACGTTCATTTTTGTCTTCATTCTGTTGTGAAGACGATGCATAGTTTCCTTATTGCAACTTACCACTGCGAATATAATCTTTCTTAGCATAACATTGGGCTGCAATATGACCTGTTTTGCCACAGTAGTGACACACAATACCAGAGTTATTAGAACCTCTGTTTTGCCATCCACCTCTTCCTCTAAAGCTCCCCTTGCCTCTAAAGTTACCATGACCTTCTGAAACCTGCATATCGCCAAATTGCTGATTCAATCTGTTTTGCTGGTTGTCACTACCACATCCTATACCACGGCCTCTTGAAGAGAACCTGCCACGTCCCCTTCCTGAACTGGAGTAGAAAGCTTGGACCTGTTCACCACTTCTTTCAGATGTCTCACTCTGCATGTTGATCTCTTTAGTGATCATAAGAGAGACTAACTCATCGAAATCTGGGAATGGCTTTCTAACATATACGGAAGTTACAAAAGACTTCCAAGCCTTTTCATTGTTAAGTCCACCCAAGGTAGACGACACCAAATCATCATCATCGGGCATCGCATCAATCGCTGCCAAGGCATTTGCAATGCTCCTTACCTTCAGTGCATACTCATTGATAGACATCTTCCCTTTCTTCAATGTATTCAACTCTTACTTGAGTTGAATCTTTCGTGCCTTTGTATTTACAGAAAACATACTTTCAAGTATGGTCCAAGCTGCATATGAATTCTCTGCATTTCTAACATGTCCCAATATATTATTGTCAATTACTGCAGACAACCAATGCATGAACTTTTTATCTTTTGCATTCCATTCCTTCCGTGCCTTTATCTCTTCTGCAGTTGGAGGATCACTCACCTCTGGCTCATTTTCTTCACCTGAAACAAACTCGTAGAGGCCTTTTCCAATAAGGAAGTTCGTGACACGGAACTTTCATGATGGGTAGTTGTTCTTGTCGAGCTTCTCAATGATGGGGCTTCCACTGTTCTCTACCATGATCATAAAACTAATACCAACAGCAAGCAAATCTTCTGCAACCTTCGACCTGTAGTGCACAGCAATACACCAGACAGCCTTTTTCACTATCTGCTCAACAATACATGTAATCTGCAACCTGTTTGTAGATAAAACTTATGTTTGCTTCTTGCAAACACCTCAAGAATTACAGATTCGCAATCTGTAACCTGCGCACCCACTTTCGGTCAAAATAGCACAAATCACAGTGTACCTTGAAACTGCTGTCCACAACCTTGCGGCTCTAAAACGGGGCCTGAAACAGTCTCAGATGCCCAAAATAACTGCGGATAAGCTCGAAAGGGCTTATCTATAGAATACACATCGCTCTTTGCGCACATCAAATCTCACAGCAATCTGAGATTTTTGCTCTGCCGTGCTTCCGGTGCCTCCACAGGCACTATCCAAGAGAAAGAGTTGAAGGATGGGAGAGCTTCTTACCCGTAGCTTGCTTGCTCGAACCTTGCTTCTTCTCCTTTACTTCAGCCTTTGAAATTAGCCTCTCTCAGTGGTGCGGCTCTGATACCATGTCAAGAATCGTGTGGTGGGGGGACTTGCTCAAGATGCTGCACCGAACACACATAGAATGCACAAGGAGAAGCTCACTCAAGAGACAAGAAGAGAGATGGAGGCCAAAACGTTTTCTTGCTGATTTCTTCTTCTTCTTCCACACTCTTTACAATGTACACAAAGTATAGATAAGATACAACATAAAGGAAAGTGGCCTATTAAGTCAAACAATGCATAACCGACTACACTAGTTGACTGGTGCTATAACTATGTCAGCTGTAAATAGGTGTAACAACCTGAATATAATAAGTAATGAGTCAGTGGCCATGTGAGAGTCATAATGACCACCGACGTGCTAAGTGTAGACGTGTGGACAAATCTAACTAGGCGGTCCATCATCAATGTCCACATGTGTTGAGCTTGTCATCTCAACAAAAGCTGTATGGATCGTCATGGGGTTGGTACTTATCGAGTTGCTTGGCAACAATAGGGATTTTAGCCTTGCTCTTTGAGCCCTGATTTGCTCCTAATCCTACGAGCAACGATGTCACTAGAGCCGTGGCACTTTGCTCTGTAGCTGTGTTATCGAGCACCCGCTTCATGAGAAGCTCACTCAGCATTAAGTCTCCTTCTAGTGCTCTCTCATGGTCCGTTCGCCAGCCAAGTTCAGTACCCGTTGCACCTCTCGCAACTCCATGCCTTGCCTTTGGCTCCTAGCCTGCTGATCCCAATTGTACTCAGCCATGCTTTGCAATGCTTTGCGGGCCAGCTTTCTCTCCTCCTCTAGATTTGCGATGATAATGTCTGCTGTCCTACCGTGGTGCTTGTACCGAGCATGAGCGTCGTAGCTACTGAACAGCATCTGGAAAGGCTTCTAAGTCGAATTCCTCGTTAGATCTGTGGTCTGGACTTTCTTCTGCCATTGTCGTGTTGTCGTGCTCCACCAAGCTATCGATCAGGTTCACTAGACTTGTCAGATCCACTTCGTCGACGTCCCTTGCTTGGTCCTACTTCTGCGCGTTGATGGTTTGTCTATGTATTGGGTTCTCTCCTACTGGTGGGTTCCTTGAGTGGTTTATCTGGGTGAGTTCCTTTAGTTATTTAATACAGTCCTCAATTTATGGCCACTCAATGTGTCTTTCCTTGTGCACTTATGCTCAATCAGGCTTTCAGTTTCCTTAAGTGTACTTAAAGTGTGAAAATTCAAGGCGAGTGCAGCAACCAATTCATAGACGTCTTACGCACTCTCGCGTTGTTTTGGGCCTAATAGGCTTGTTGGTCAATTTCCTGGCCGTCTTGTCAGGGTTTAGGGTTTCTCTAAGGTGTTGCCTCATTCGTTTTTGGTCCAATCAGGCCTTACAACTTAGTGGTTCGCGTTTAAGCCTCCGGGTCTTGCAACTGCCCACTTCTAGCTGCTAAGTAGTGGCGCCCTACAATTTTGCCTATTCCGCGTGCTAGAATCAAGTTCTGAGCGCCCTACGGGCTTTCAACAATTTGAGCTACTGAGTTCTAGCTGGGTTAGGTCAAATTTCTGAAAATTTGGTAAACCAACTGGTCTGAATTGCAGGGTCTGAGTGGGTTACTCGGATGGGCCGAGGCGCATGGGCCGAGGGCCGAATTTGGGACTTGGACAAGGTGGACTCGGACGAAGTCACTTGGATAGAGTCACTCGGACGGATTGGCTTGGATGGGCCGAGTGGTTGAGTCGGACAAGGTTACTCGGGTGCGCCGAGGCGCATGGTCTGAGGGCCGAATTTGACACGTGGCAGAGGGCCGAATTTATCCACGGTCTGAATGATAGACTCAAACGGGCCGATAAGGGTTTTGGTCAGATGGGCCGAATGGGCTGAATGGCGAGGGGCCGAGGGCCAATTCTGGGACTCGGCCCAGAAGTGGCCATTTGGATGGGCCGAGCGCGACACACATAAACAGTACAAACTCGATTTTGATCGTTTCTCGTGCTACACTCAATCATACCAGGCACAACCCTCCAGATCCTACCTAAGGGGGTAAGAGAAGGGATTCATATACCTGGATGGAGTGGCGGGCTCGTCGTTGGTGCGATCGAATCGAATCGGCGGTAGCTTTCTCTCTCTTTCACACTGAAATGGTTGCAAATGAGTGCTTCCTTGGCCTCTTGGCCCTTATACCCCTTGCCCCTAATCACTCACTTGCCAATCTTAAGCATCGCAAGCGAGCTTTTTGCAATTTTTGCATAATTTTTTGCCCTGTTTTGCAATAGTAAACCCTACCCTTCTCCGATGCAATTTCCTAATCCTATCCTACTTTAAATGCAACAAGAATCGAAAGCAAAATACTGAACTAATTTCTCCATGTTTCCTAATCATCAAACAAACAAAATAACCCAAAATAATTACTTGTTTTGAAGATAAAAAACACCCAAACTTCCTACCTATCTCAAGCTCCGGTTTCGGGGATGAATCCCTTACTTCGATTGCTCAATATGAGGCGCGCAAGTGCTCAAGCTTGAATCCGTTTGTCTCGGCAATGGAACCAAAATGTGGGAGCTTTCGCTCAACTGCCAAGACCCACAGACTACTTATTGCTTCAAGCGTTCCAAGTGAGCTCTAATGGCTATCTCTCACCTAGCCAACGCGCCGTCGATCCTACGAGTGTAGTCAGCTTACCTTAGTGCCGATATGAGTTGCCTTCTCTCTCCCACACATCGGTACCTCCACGATCCTGGATGCTAACTTAAGCATCCTCAAGCCTCCTCCACCTCCAAGCTTCATCCTCCATAGCCGCACGCGCAAGAAGAGAGAAGGGAAGAGAAGAAGAGAAGAGGAGATGGTAAAGAGCTTCACCCTCTTGATCCCTCACTCTCACACACACTCACTCCCTCACACTCTCACACTCCCTCTCTCAAGAGCACACACAAGCAAGAAGGTGAGAAGGAGAGAAGAAGAAGAAGACTCCTTTTGCCACACACCAAAGAATGATCTCTTATTCACTTTTTGAACTTTATATATACAAACCCTAAAATCCCATGGGTACCCATCCCTTTTTTAGATGACCAGCCATTGTGGCACGGTCATTTTTCCATTTTCCTCTTTTAGCCTTGTGCCTCTAGCTTACACCCATCTAATATTTTACGATTGGCATAGGAGGGAGCCTGCTACTCTTTTACAAGAATTTTTCGAGGTTTTTGAGGTGCCTTTTCTATTAAGGTTGCGCTTTTTGCCCTGGTTCATCTTTAGAGGCCGCCTGCATGTCTTTGCTCTTTTTCCATCTTCCTTTTGCTTTTTCCTCCATTTTTCCACCATCTCGACTTGGCGTTAACAAGTACATCTCTAATGATGTGGTACTTCACATGTATGTGCTTTGTCTTTGCATGAAAGATAGGATTTCGTGCTAGCATGATAGCACTCTGACTATCACAATGGAGAACATCTAACTCTGTGATGCCAAGCTCTCCCACCGGATATGAAAGCCATAAAGCCTCCTTGCATCCCTTAGTGGTAGCCACATACTCTTCCTCTGTAGTAGACAATGCAACACACTTTTGTAGCCTGGAGATCCAAGAGACTGCTCCTCCTGTGAAAGTAAACACATACTTAGAAGTGGACTTCCTACAGTCCGCATGACCAGCATAGTCTGCATCCGTAAAGCCAACAACATGCCTTCTGCGTTCCAAAGCAGATGCACAACTCCTTTGTGCCTTTGAGGTATCTCGTAATACCTTTCATTGCATCCCAATGCTTCTTGCCAGGGGTTGCCATGTATTTGCTAAGCACTTCCACTTCAAAGGCAATGTCAGGACGTGTAGCAACCATAGCATACATCAAACTGCCAATAGCTAAAGCATATGGTATCTTGGCCATTTCAGCCTTCTCATCATCAGATGTAGGGCTGTCCTTTGCGCTAAGTTTCACATATGGAGGCAATGGAACCCCAATTGTTTCCCCCCCTCCATATTGAAACACTACAAAACTTTGGAGATATACTCTCGCTGAGATAGATAGAGTAAGCCTTTTGATCTATCTCTGAGTATTCGCATGCCAAGAATGTGATTTGTATCACCAAGATCCTTCATGTCAAAGTTGCCATGAAGACTATGCTTCAATGAGTCCAAGGCACGAGTATCCCTACTAGCAATCATCATGTCATCAACATACAAAACCAAGATATTCAGGCTGCCATCTGCTACCTTCTTGGTGTACAAGCACTGATCCACTTGAAAGCCTTGGGACTGCATGAATGTATTAAACTTATGATACCATTCTCTTGGTGCTCATTTCAGCCTATACAAACTCCTTTTGAGTTTACATACCATTTTTTCCTTCCCTTGTTCAACAAACCCTTCAGGCTGCTGCATATATATGTCTTCATGCAGATCACCATGTAAAAACACAGTCTTTACATCCATCTGTATGAGCTCCATATCCTCAACTGCAACCAAGTCCAAAATGGTTCTCAATGTAGTCATCTTGACTACAGGAGAGAAAATCTCATCAAAGTCAATTCCATGCTCCTGCTTGTACCCCTTTGCAACCAATCTTGCTTTGTACTTTGGTGAGGAACCAGAAGTGACCTTCATATTGTAAACCCATTTGCATGGAAGGGTTTTCTACCCTTTAGGCAACTACACCAAGTCCTAAGTGCCATTTTTTTCAAGAGATTCCATCTCTGATAGCATGGCTTTATACCATTTCTTGTTGTCTTGTCTGTCCATTGCTTCCTTGAAGTAAGACGGTTCACCACAGTCTATTATCATGACATAATCAGCCACATTAATTGCACAAGGAACAAACATGTCAGGTTGTCTAGTAGCCCTAGATGATGTCCTAACCCAATGGTCATTGTTTGCTGGGTGTTCTTGCAAATTTCCATTTTCAGCATGCTATCCTGGCATTTCAGCCTACAAATCAGCATTAACAACTTGTTGTCTTGGCTGTTCATGTAATGGCTCATTTTCATGGGCTAATTGTTTCTAGTATAATTTCTTACATTTATAGGTTCATTTATAGCAGGTATTTGCTGTTGTACATCGGGCAGATTTTGCTGTCCAAAAGGTATTTCTTCCTAGAATACAACCCTTCGGACCTCCTCAGTCTTTTCAGGTTGTTTTTCATGCGACCTTCTCGGAAGATAATGTCATTGTTGCGTACTACTTTCCTTTTCTCGAGATCCCACAATTTATACCCCATTTCACTCTCATCACCATATCCTAGAAAAATGCATTTACATGACTTTGACTCAAGTTTGCTGTGTTTTTCTTTATGAATGTGCACAAAAGCCTCACAACCAAACACTTTCAGATGAGCATATGAAGGTGGCTTGCCTGACCACACTTCTTGGGGAACTCCCCCCTCCCCCCTCTCCCTAAAGATTTGTTTGGTGATTGATTAATCAAGTGAACGACTGTCATAACAGCCTCTGCCCAAAAACCATGGGGTAATGCAGCATGAGACAGCATCGTATGGACCTGATCTTGTATGGTCCGATTCATATGCTTTGCAACTCCATTTTGGGGCGGATTATGAGGGGCAATGAGCTCCCTCTTTATCCCTTTGCTGTCACAAAATGCTTGAAAGGCCTTGGATACAGATTCCCCACCATTGTCAGAGCCAAGACACTTAAGTGTCTTATTTGTCTGATTTTTAGCCAATGCCAAGAATTTTTTAAACTTATCAAGCACTTCATCCTTGCTACGAATAGGGTAAACCCATACTTTCTATGTAGCATCATCAACAAAGGTGACAAAATATTTCTTTCCCCCTAAAGATAATCATGGCATTTGACATACATCCGAATGTACTGAGTCTAGAGGAGAAGATTTAAAAGAAAGAGACTTTTTATGTGACGTTTGTGCATTTTGCCATAAATGCAATGATCACAATGCTCAAAATCAGCATAACGAAGACAAGGCAAGTAACCCAAACGAGAAAGCACTTTCATTCCTGTTTGACTCATGTGTCCCAAATGGCCATGCCATAAAGACACGCTTGGCTGCTTGATCACGGCAACAACATGGTCACACACACTAGATACATGAAGTGGATACAAAGTATCACTCTTGCAACCTCTGGCAATAACCCTAGATCCCTTATAGATCTTCCATTTTCCATCACCAAAGGTGGTATGAAAACCATCATCATCTAGCTGCCCTGTGCTAATCAAGCTCTTCTTGAGCTGAGGTACATGCCATACATGCTAAAGTGTAAAGTTAGAGCCATGCTGAAACTGTAATTGCACACTGCCAATACCTGTAATCTCACATGCATAGTTGTCCCCAAGATGGATAACACAATGTCGACCCCTTGTATAGGAGGAAAACCACTCACGATGAGGGGTGACATGAAAGGAAGCACCCGAATCAAGAATCCAAGTATGCATGTCATCATCTGTATTTGCAAGTAAAGCATGTGCACCAAAGTGTGAAGAGACAAAGAGTACATCACTCTCACTGTCATTGTCATGAGTGACTACATTCGCACTGCCAATTTTTACACTGCTCTTCTTAGGCTGAATGTCCTTATTCTCTTCCTTGCTATCATCTGTCTTCTTGCCTTTTTTTTTCTCTTTCTTCCATTTGTAGTAGTCACGTTTATAGTGACCCTTCTTGCCACAATGATGGCATTCAATATCTTTGCTAGGTGATTTACTACGTCCCTTGCCATCATATTTGCCCTTTTGCTGTGATTTGCCCCTAGTATGCAAAGCACTAGAAGACTTACTGGATGCATTGTTTTGCCGATTCATCTCTTCCATAAGTAGAGCACTCTCTACATCAGTATACAAAAGGATCACATTAGAATTACTCATAACATTCCTGAATGTATCCTAACTCTCTGGTAGAGTGCAAAGCAAGAAAGTAGCCTTAAATTCCTCATCAATCATGAACTTCAAGGCAACCAGCTGGCTGAAAATGGAGTTAAACTCACTCAAGTGAGTAGACATTGCTGTACTTTCTTTCATATGTAAATCCATAAGCCTTTTCAGCCAATACACTTTGCTTGCAACACTCTTCTGTGCATACGGTTCTTCCAGTCTAGTCCATATAGCATATGCAGAATCCAAACCTTCAATGTTAAAGAGCAAGGCATCAGAAAGTGATGGCTCTATGGTTGAGCGTGCAAGCTCATTCAACTCATCCCAATCTTCCTGATCCATGTTCGTAGGCTTTGCCCCTTTGGTTTTGATCGGCTTTGCCTGCTTCTTTTGTAACAGGATATTGTAGCACTGTTTTTGCCATGCTGCAAAATTATGTGTGCCTTCAAGCTTCTTTATGTGCATCAAATTACCGTTGTCATGCTGCTAGCTATGATTTTCAGCTCAAATGTGACAAAAAAAAAACCAGCAAATTCAAGCCCAAACTGTCACCCAAGTGACCAAGGTACAAACAAGTACCAATCAGCAATAAATATCCACGCAAAAGTACAAATTTTAGATGTGTAATT
Organism: Lygodium microphyllum; assembly: GCF_053477565.2. Lineage (NCBI taxonomy): Eukaryota > Viridiplantae > Streptophyta > Polypodiopsida > Schizaeales > Lygodiaceae > Lygodium > Lygodium microphyllum. The sequence continues at coordinate 117,433,686 of NC_141156.1, forward strand.
AAATTTTTAGAAGCACTAAACCATGTGCTAGAGCATTATCCAACTGATTACAGCTGTTCCAAGGGCATGTGCATCACATTACATGAGAGAACCCAAAATTTTAGCTGCAATTTTTATTGTACATGTATCCACGGGCATAAAATTTGACACGAACGGTCAAAAGCACCAAAATGTTGTGCTCAAAAGCATCAAATACACATATGCATTTCCTCTGCCATGTATATGACAATTTATTTTTTTTCAAAATAAAGCAATTTCAGCAAAACCCCCAAATTTTACCAAGTGTCAATGTCCAAATTGCACGGAATTCAACTTGCATGTACATAAAATGACCAAATGCTGCACAAATTTTGCCCAAAGTGCAAAAGCCCTAAATTGCACGGGGTCCAATGTGCCTCAATGTCGAGAAATTGGGTTAATTTTAGCCCAATTTGCGCATGTACATTAAAAGCCCCAAATGTCGAGGACAAAATGTCACAAATTCATGTAATTTTTGAGACAAATTTGCTTGTCTTGCATCAAAATCCCCAAATCTGGGAAAAGCCCCAAATTTCTGGGTCAATTTTGCACAGATCTGAGACTTGTGCTTGTGCATGCGAAACCTTGGTTAGAGGGGGAAATTTCAAAGGATTTTGAAGAAAAAACTTTGATGATGGGCCCGTTGACTCGTTAGTCGTGCGCCGTGACGTTGACACCGCCTGTTCGCTTTCTCGTGCTGGTCGCCCCGCTAGACACAGCACTTGTTGCAGATCCCTCACGCTACGTAAGCTGGTCGTTGTGCTGCCACTCGTCGATTGCTACCTGCCATGCATCGACTATTGCCCGCTACCCTGTCCCATTAGTTGCAGTCGCTATGGTCCACGGTGGACCCCAACCACTAGTCGCAACCCGTCATGCTTGTCACGCAGCTTGACTGGGCCCCTGACCAGTTGCAGCTTGTTACTTGCTATTGCCCGTTCTATCCCTGTTGCTCGCCAACGACCCACCAGCGATTCTTGCTGGCACTGCCTCTTGTCGGCTGCTCTGATACCAGTTTGTAGGGACAGATTAGGCATGGAGATCGAGGCAGACAGTCATTGTGCACAGTGAGAGACAGAGAGAGAGCATAGTAGAGAGTGAGCAGTTTTTCGGTACAATGACGAGTGTATCACTTTAGGTTTTTAGATAGATATACATACATACATACATATATATATATATATATATATATATATATATATATATATATATATATATATATATATATATATATATATATATATGAAAGTACAATGTGCTAAGGATATGTTCACACCCGTGCACATATAAAAGGCACGATGTCCCTTTATTCTCAACAATGTTCACTAAGTTGGCATAAGACATCTCCCACGATGAACTTTGATGCATCAATGTGCATGTGGAATGTCATGTTTCAATCTGGGACTCCTAGGATTGGTGCGATCATAGGAGCCTTCTTTAGTTCCTCATAAGCGTGATGGCATTCCTTGGTCCACTCAAATACAATCAATAATTTATAAAGGGCTCTAGCAATCAATGCATAGTTTAGAACAAATCGTCGAGTACACTATGTGTCCTAAGAAGCATTGAACTCCCTTATAGTTCATGGGTGGTGGCAAATTGACAATGACCCTGACTTTGGAAAAGTTGATAGAATGCCATTCTTAGACACCACATGCCCTAGGGTACATCCATGTTTTATCTAGAACTGGCACTTCTTCAGGGGGTTTAAGGAGAGATTATACAATCTATATCACTCAAAGACCATGCAAAGTTTATCTAGGTATTTCCTCCAACTTGAGTGGACACATAGATCGTCAACATATACCTTCAATTCTTACCTAAGCATGTCTTTAAAGATGGCACATGGCAGTGAAAGGTTGCTGGTGCATTCATTAGCCCAAATGGCATGACTATTTAGGAAAATATGCCCATTTGGTTGCAAATGCTATCTTATGTCTAGGATGTACTTGCACATGGTTGTTGCCTGAGAAGTCATCTAGGAAACTGTAGGCTTCCTGCCCCGCTACTCTTTCAAGTATGTGCTCTATGTAGGGTAGCAGATACTTGTCTCTCTTAGTTGCAACATTGACCTTTTTATAATTCACACATGCTTGAAACTTCCCATTCTTCTTCAGGACAATCACTATAGGCAACACCCAATCCATGTGCTCAATTTTATAGATGAATCTGACCTTCAACATCTTATCTATCTCCTCCGTCATGACATGTTCATGCTACGGATTCATCGGGTATGATTGCTGCTTGACTAGTGTTGTATTAGGAGTCATAGGGATGTTATTAGTCACAACCCTCGGATCTATTCCTTTTAGTTTGTCTAAGGACCAATTAGACACGTCTAAATACTCTCATAGGAGAGTGACAAGATCAACCTTCTCTTTTTCAGTTAGGTCCACAGCTATGAATATGGGTCGAGGCTTTTCACCTTCCCCTTGCTAAGTTGACTTCCTTGACCTTAGCGGGCCCCTCTATTGGTTTGCTTGCCTACCTTTGCCTCTTAGCTCCCATTGTGGGAGCTTTCACTCAACTGCCAAGACCCACGGACCGCTTATTGTTTCAAGCGTTCCAAGCTGAACACTAATGGCTACCTCTCACATAACCGACGTGCCATCCATATCTACAGGTGTAGTGAGCTTACCTCCATGCCGTTCGAGTTACCTCCTCTCCTGCGCACTCCGGTAGCTCCACAATCCAAGTGCAAGCTTCAAGCAAGCTCGATCCTCCCGCTCCAAGCTCCAAGCTCCATTGCCGTGAGCAAGACAAGAGAAGAGAAGAGAAGAGAAGAAGAGAGGAGAAGATGGAGAGCTTCTCCTCCTCGGTCCCTCACCCTCACACACTCACTCCCTCACACTCTCACACTCCCTCTCTCAAGCACAAGCTCAAGCAAGCAAGAAGAAGAAGAAGAGGAGAGCTACTTTTGGCCACACACAAGAATGAGCCTCTCATTCACCTTTCAACTTTATATACAAAACCCTAAATCCCTTTTGGGCGGTCATCCCCTTTTCCTCTTTTTTACATGGCCGGCCTAGGCCCTTTTTCCCATTGTCTTTCTATCTTCCTAGATTCCTTTCCACTGCCCGTCTACATTTACAAATTGCACGGGTGAGAGCCTGGCGCTCTTTTACAAGATTTCAGGGTGCGCCTTTTTATTTTAAAATGTGCCTTTTTCCTTTTGCATTTGCCTTGGACTTTTAAGGTTGCCCTTGTGCTTTTGGCCTTTTCTCCTATTCTTTCTTCAGTTGGGCTACCTTTTTTCCGCCTTTTCCCTGCATCTTTTTTATTTCCTTTTGCTTTCTTCGTGTTGGGGTTAACATTACCCCCTCCTAGACGAGTGCCAGTCCCATGGCACTCACCGTCGTAGGTAGCATGCAGAGCTTGCACCGAAGACGTGGGTGAAAGGGACTATTGTGGCTTGCCTTGGAGGAGTTCTGATGTTGGTGCGGATGAAGGTCATTGGTGGCACTTTGTTGTTCTAATTGGCTAGTGATATGAATGTTGTAGGTGGCGATAGGGCTACTCTTTGTTGGGAATGGTCACTCATAGCTGGCATAGGTGTTGTGTTCTTGGGATGCTCGTGGTGGATTCTGCTCGTGATGATTTTCTGGCGGTCTTGCATGATGAAGTAAAGGACAAGAGTTCAGAGTTGAGTGTTGATGTAGAGGCGAGGGAGCTCTTGTTGGAGTCTTTAATACCTGCAATTGGAAAACCTCTCATGTGGTCCCTCCCTAAGGGGTAGTGCTAGTCTTCTTATCGTGTACAAAACATATTTTGATTAGTTTGGGAGACAGGTCAAAGCTGAGAGTATTGTCCTGCACTTGAGGACCCAAATTGTGTATATACTTCGGTGCAGATATTATGTGAGTGCCTGTGCATACTTAGATATTACTTAGTTAGAAGACTATCGGCCTGGTTCCTTGTATAGCAATGGGTTAGTGAAGCAAGGGGCTAAGTTGATGGAAAAATTTGTCGATGAAGACGGGGAGTATACTTGAAGATTGCTTGAGACATCATTATGGTCTTGTTAAGGCAATGTAACATAATTAAGCTTCTTGATGTCTTAGCTTTTGGTAGCTAGTGGCTACTTGTAGTTCTTGGAAAGTATGGTGTACTTTTCCATTGTCTTTCATGCCTTGCTTACCACTGTTGATTGTAATGGCATTGAGATGGAGTGTAAAAGAATTGTGCAGGTGGTTCAGGGTGACAGGTCTAACCATAGGTGAGGCAAGCTCCCTAGGTATGTCCTGCCCTTAATGTGCCCTGAACAATTGTGGGGGATGTAAAAAGGGCTAGGGGATTAGGGACGGAGCCAGCCGACCAAGGTCACTGGATGTACCTAATTTGAGGACCCCTAGGTGCGGTGCTACGATCGTGTGTGCTTTTTTTCTTTCTTTCTTTTTTTTCTTTTTTTTTTGGGTGGGAAAAATGAATACAATCAATGCCATACATTGAGGCTGTTAGCCTTTCATTCGGATTGAGAAATGTTGGGATTCAAAGGCTATGAAGAATTGATATTATAGAGATGATTGTGTCACCAGCCTTGATGGTAGAGGAACTGTTGTTGAGATGAAGAGATACACTTGAGATTTTGCAAACCTCTTCGTAACATGTGAGACTTCGAACAATTGAGGTAGCACTTGGAGTGAGCTGTGCATGGACAAGGGCAGAGCATCTTGCGAATTGAATCCTGGATGATGAAGAGATGTTCGCCCTTGTTGAAAGCGTGGCTCCTGTCGAACATAGAGTTTAGCCAAGAAGGAGGAGGTAATCGATGATTCTGCTTTGGCCATGCTCAGGTGCATATGTGCTTTTTCTACAGAGGTGTCCTTGGGTTCTCATCTAGTGGCGTTTCCGTCATGACTTTTGTTTCTTGGTATTCCTATCACTTCCTCCATAATGGTTCTTTGTGGGGTTGGTGGTCTTGTGGTGACTTGGATATCAAATGCTTCTAGACCTTGACCTGTGTCATTTTGTATCCACTTGTCACTTCGTGAGAGTATATGCTCACTTGTGTTAAGTACATCGAGCCAATGCAATCCTGTTAAGACATAATTTTTTAGAATGCTATGATGCCTATCTCATTACTTGTTAAGATCGCATACATTAACGGTAGGCGAAGGAAGTGTGTACAAGTGGGGATCTTGCCCCTTGACTCATCAAGAACAAAAAGTTATGGCATGATGACTTATCAAGCTTCTTGTACATCATAGTGGCTTAGTTGATAGGTACTAGGCGGGGTGAGTCTAGTTGGCTAGGCGACCGGGCCGATGCTAGTGCGGGGCTCCCGTGAGGTTGGGCAGGAAACATGTCAGCCAGGACATGAATGGTGTAGTCCCGGGTCGCGACCGTTTCCAAAATGTCTTTAAATAGTTCATTGAATTCTTCCCTATCCCAAGCTACCCTTTCTGCCCTTGAGCATCTGGTGCTCGAGCGTACATTAGGGGTTTGTGCCACTGGTGTTGCCACATTGTGTGTGCCTCCTTGAGCGTCTGCTCCCCTGGCCCGCAGCTTCTTTAGCCTTCATCTGGGGCAGTGTCGCTTAGGCCCGCATTTCTTAGTGTACCTTTTAAGAGTGGGCACGTAGCGCACTCGAGGAGGGGCGTGTGCTGCCTGTTCTCGTCGGCTCTGCGGAGAGCATCCTTGTAAGCTAGCTGCCCTTGGTTCTCCATGTTTTCCTCGCCGGGGGCCTATAAGATGCGAATGAAGGATTAGGATTTGTCACATGATAAGACCATTCATATGTAAGAGATTATAGTGTAAGTTATCAAGCGCATAGGACGAGAAGGGGAGGGGTGGGGCATGTAGTGTTGTTGTAGAGGGATGGCCCCCGTGATGTATATTTAGCCTCCTGCCATTAGGAGATCTTGGCTCATGTCGAGTTACGTCGGCTGGTGGTCATGAATTTAGGCAGGGCTCAACCTTGGAAGGATAGATCGGAAAGGGAAGAAGGTGTATAGAAAAGGGGCTGCACCCTGTCTACACCATCAGAGTTGTTGGTCAAGGCTTTCTATGGCGGTAATGTGGGTTGCATGCCCTTCACTTGGAGGTGGGGATGGTCACACAGCTTTTAAATGCGTGATGAGAGGAGGACTCGAGGAGCTTAGCCTGTTAGACCCAACTCTTCTCCCTGCACTTGACTATCATTGCTTGTGTGTGTTGATATTGTTTATACACGGTGACACACAAATCAGTGTTTATTTATGTACATATTTATAAATCCATGTCACTTCACGAGGATAAGAACCAATTGTAGAACTCGGGGTTGTACTGGAGCGTGGCACACGCATCCAGCACTCGTGGCAGCTTACTTAGTACCGATAGATATTTTGCGACATCAACAGCATGGACCCTTGTCCGAGTCTACTGGCAACATGTAACTCCTCCTCAATGAGAACCTTATCAAACAGAGAGTTTTCTTGGCTAGGTTCAGCCAAGTCTGTACCCCGCATGGCAGTCAGCACTCGAAGGGAAGTTGGTGCCACATAGGTTGGGTCCCTTTGGGATCTCCATTTGGCCAATCGCTCCTCAGAGACTGTTATGATTTGAGTCCCTAGTTCGGCCATTACGATGCGGTTCTCACACCAACACTATTCAATTGACTTCGGCCCTCTATTAGTCGCTTTAGTTGCTCTATCTCTAAGAGATTTGGTTGGCAGAGCACATAATTGAACGTGACAGTTAAGCGCAGTTCGTCGGCTTCCTCGTCAAAGATGAGTCGCATGCGTTCATGCAGGAGCCTGTCGTAGTGCTCATTAAGATGTTCTTGCTCTTCCCAGGATAGAGGAAAGGGAAAGTAATCTCCAAGTTGCTCCTTGGGGATTGTGCCCACATCCGCAAGGACGTAAACTCATGCGAACACCTTGAGCTTAGCATCCAACTCAGCTAAGCATTCTACGATACTTCTATGTTCAACGAGGGCTTGCTTGGTTGCCATCTCACGCAAGGTTCTAGGAGTTTGTCTAGGCTTTAGCATAGCTGGGGGTTCATGCCTAATTGAGCAAGATTGGTCAACGCTAGGATTGCTCATGCTCTTGGGGTTTCCATGTTTCTCTTGAGGCTTCATTATTGCATCATGGTTCTCCTTGGGTATGACTGGTGTGAATTCATCATCCCGCCATGACAGTGTTGTATCCACTCTTGATTGGTCAATGTGAGTTCTATTGTCGGTGGATTGAGTGTTAAAAGCAACTGTTGATGGCAACAGCTACTTTGATTTTTCAGAGCACACGGATGTGTCTAAGGTTTCACCGCTATTAGGAGAGACATCAATTGACCCACTAGTGGATGGACTTGATGCTTTATTCCCCAGCTCTCCAGCGCTCTTGGTCTCAACGTTCTTGGGGTCCACAACCACCTACAACTGTTGTTGTTTTCGCTATTTTCTCTCTTTTTCTTGGTCAGTGCAGGTGCATCTAATGGCTCAGGACCTTGGGCTAGGTTGATTGCTGATGTGCTTGGTTGGGCCTTAGCATTTCCCTTCTCTAGTGTGTCCTCATGGGACCTAGTCGTGGCCTGGGGAATAGCCTTGTTAGGTTGAGTGGTTCTATGCGCCACCTCCTTGACCACACCTTTGAGAGGTTTCTCCTCAAGCCTAGGCTTTAGGTGCTTAGGAAGAGCTGGAGTTGTTAATGAAGTTGGTTGTAACACCTCCTCCACAAGTAAACTACTAAGGACACGTTCCGCAAGGGGTCTTGTCACGACCAAGGGCTGTAACTACTGTGATCCCTGATTTGAAGTAGTAGCAGCTAGTTCAATGGACTTGCTACTATTGGTGGATTGCGGTGTCAAGTCCTTAGAGCAATTGGAAGTGGTCGTGTCTTTTGTTTCCCTTAGATCACTCACTTGCGTAGATGGAGTATCTGTTGATCTAGCCACAGTGGATTGCACATGCACATCCTTAGGTTGAGAGCTTGTCAAGATTGTGGGAGAGAAGGAAGGAGTCTCACTTGTAGCTTTCTTGCTTGCACAATGGGGGAATACACACAAGGGTGTGTCAAGATTGTGGGAGAGAAGGAAGGAGTCTCACTTGAAGCTTTCTTGCTTGCACAATGGGGAAATACACACAAGGGTGGAGGCTGAAAACAGTTTTCCTCTTCTTAGTTGTGTAAGCCAAAAGAACTCGAGTACAAAGAAATAGAAGAACCCTATATATGGGTCTCAAACCAAACTCAACTAACTAAGGTGGCATACTAACTGAGCCACGAACTAGAGTAGATAAGGATAGCTATCATGTAGCTATTATTCATGGGCAGTGTACCAACCGCGTCTGCAACTGACAAGTCGGTGACATAAATACACAACGGTCACCCTGGCGTATCACGAGTGGAGCTCGATATCTCAACACTCCCCCTCGAGCTCAATCCCAATTCCTGCACACCAAGCAGGTCTCTAAACTTGCGCAGCTTCTCTGTGCCCAATGCCTTCGTGAATATGTCAGCTACCTGATCCTCTGTGCTGACATAAACTAGATCAATAAGACCTAGTAAAACCCTCTCTCGCACATAGTGATAATGCACCTCAATGTGCTTTGTTCTAGCATGATAGACTGGGTTATTTGCCAAGTGTATACTACTCATGTTGTCACAATAAATGACAACTGGCCCATCTGTAGACTGATGCATATCATAAAGTAGCTTATGCAACCAAGCTACCTCACATGCAGCCATTGCTGCACCCCTGTACTCAGCCTCTGTGCTCGACAAGGCAACTCTAGGCTGTTTCTTGCTGCTCCAAGTGATTGCAGCACTCCCAAAAGAGAACACATATCCACTGGTAGATCGTCTATCAGAAATACTACCAGCCCAATCAGCATCAGTGTATCCATGCAACTGTATCTGAACCCCAGTCTCATAAAATAGTCCATACTGCAATGTGGACTTCACATACTTGAGTATGCGTCTAGCCGCATCCAAATGTGGTTTCCTTGGAGCCTGCATAAACTGACTTACCAATCCAACAGCATAGCTCAAATCTGGCATGGTAATAATCATATAAATCAAACTTCCTACTATGCGTCTGTACATAGTAGGGTCTTCTAGAAGCTCACCTGCATCTGTGCTCAGCTTCACATTCTGCTCTAAAGGAACTGAAATAGGCTTACAGCCTGTCATCCCATATTTGGAGAGCATGTCCAATCCATACTGCCTCTGCAAGAGCTGTATCCCACTTGGTGATCTAATCACCTCAATGCCCAAGAAATAACGCAGCTCTCCCAAATTCTTCATCTCAAACTTTTGCTTCAATAGCATTTTCACATGAAGGATATCTTCATCACTGTCACCTGTCATAATCAAATCATCAACATAAATGACAAGTAGCATCATACCTTTCTCTATTTTTCTCACATAAAGTGAGAAATTTGCCTTGGAAATCTGAAAGCCAATAGTGACAAGATACTGTCCTATCTTGTCACACCATGCTCTAGGTGCTTGCTTCAAGCTATACAAGGCTTTCTTCAACCTGCAAACAAACTCAGGATGAACAGCATGCACATAACCTGGTGGCTGCTCCATATAGACCTCTTCTTGCAAATCACCATGCAAGAAGGCATTCTTTACATCCATCTGATGTAAAGACCATCCCTTTGATGCAGCCATAGCAATGACTGCTCTTACGGTTGCCATTCTTGCAACCGGACTGAATGTTTCTTCATAGTCAATGCCATATGTTTATGCATACCCCTTGACTACTAATCTTGCCTTGTATCTGTTCACAGAACCATCTGCATTGTGCTTCACCTTATAAACCCACTTACAGCCAATTGCATTTTTACCTTTAGGCAAAGGTACCAATTCCCATGTAGCATTTGCTTCCAAGGCATCCATTTCTTCATCCATGGCTTTCTCCCATTTTTCTTTTTCCATGGCTTGCTCAAAAGAAGTGGGTTCTGGTTCCTGTATCACTTTGACCATATATGCATAGTGAATGGCTGTAAATCCATCATATTTCAGCCTATCCACAGGATACCTAGCTCTCGTAGACCTGCGCAAAGTAGGTTCACTCCCAGGTGCTCTCAAAACATCCCTGGTCTTCCTTACTCCAGGTGTAACAATAGAAGGAATACCCAACTCATCATCAATGCTGTGTTCTGAGCCACTGGATTCACCATCCACATAAGAGTGACCTGCATTCACATCGAACATGGGCTGATCTACCTTCTCTTTTCCTTTTCATGATACCTACATACCACTATCTACATTACTTTGAGAAGATTCTCCTGATCTCAATCTGCCTGGCCATGGCGAAGAATGTGAACCACTGCTAGAGGACACTCCAGGTCCACTAATATTTTGTGATGACTGCTGCTGTGAATTCTGTGCAGCATTACCATTTTGTGCATCTACATCATCAATCACATTTACTGGTTTATATCAGCTACTCATCTCATAAAAAACAACATCTCTGCTCACTGTAAACTTACGAGTAGAAGGGTTATAGCATCTATACCCTTTTTGCTGCAGAGAGTAACCAATAAAGATGCACTTCTCAGCTTTTGGATCCAACTTGGATCTCAACTCATCTGGCACATGTACATAGGCAATACAACAAAAAATTTTCAAATGAGAAATATCTGGTTTCCTACCAGTATACCTCTCATCTGGAGTCATTCCATGTATTGCTGCAGTGGGAGTCCTGTTCATTATGTAGACTGCTGTAGCAACTGCTTCAGCCCAATAAAAATCTGGCAAGTCTTTTTCATTGAGCATGGCATGAGATACCTCTCCAATATGCCTGTTTTTCCTTTCTGCAATTCCATTTTGTTGTGGGGTATGATTGAATGAATATTGCTGCTTTATGCCATGCTCCTGCAGGAACCTTGCAAACTCATTTGAGAGGTACTCTCCCCATCCATCTGACCTTAGGCATTTTATTTACAGGCCTGTTTCTTTTTCAACCATAGCTTTAAGGGTTTTGAAATGCCCGAAAACTTCACTTTTCTTTTTCATAAAATACACCCAAACTTTTCTGCTATAGTCATCAATAAAAGTGACAAAATAATGACAGCCTCCAAGAGATGCAGCTTTAGTAGTCCACACATCAGAGTGGATTAATTCCAATGGCTTCTCACTCTCTTGAACGTGTCTAGGAAATGGTTTCCTTGCGTGTTTTCCAAACTGACAGGCTTCACATACCTTATGCATTTCTGCAACCTTGAATTTAGGCAAACCTGCAACAATATTTTGGGCCTGCATTGATTTAAGTCGCTGTACATTAACATGACCAATGCGTTTATGCCAGATATCAATATCTGCAACTACACCGGTCCCATGTGCAAACATTGCTGCACTCAATTCAGACATGTCTGCATCCAATGTAAACATTCTGCCCTTCCTCTTTCCTTTTGCTATCAAGCGACCTTTATTTTTCATATCCTCAACAAAGCATCCATGAGGATTAAATCTGACCTGCAAGCCCTGCTCAACCATTTGACCAACATAAACCAGATTCTTGGTGATGTTTGGGACATGAAATACATCAGACAGGTATTTCTTTTTCCCATCCTGCATAGACAAATGAATTTTTCCAATCTGCACAATAGGATGTGCAGTATCATCACCAGTGTCCACAAATCCTGGTTTTTCCATTTTTCTTGCATCCTCCATCCATTCAGCATGACCTGTCATGTGGTTTGATGCACCTGAGTCAATATACCATACATCATTGCTTTCTTCTGCACTTGTCACAGAATTGTTCATGTGCTGCACCATAAACAAGTGCTCATTTCTGTCATCACCCTGTCTACTGGAAGATGCATAATTTCCTTGTTGCAGTTTTCCATTCATGATGTCATTCTGCTTTTTATAGCAGTCTTTAGCCATATGACCCATTTTACCACAGTAGTAGCATTCAACATTACTGTTTGCATTTTGGCCTCTTTGCCATCCACCACGACCTCTTTGGCTCCCCCTGCCTCTAGAGTTACCATGTCCTCCTCCATAGGACTGGTTTTCTTGAGTTTGCTGCATATTTTGATTTCTACCAGGGCCTCCATATCGGCCTCCTCTACCTCTGCCTCTACCTCTTCCAGCATTTGAGTAGAAGACAACTTCTTTTAAAGTTCCTCCTGAAGAAGATGCACCACCATTTCTCTGCTCCTCAGAAATTAGAAGAGCAATCAACTCCTCAAAATCACGAAATCTTTTACGGACAGAAATGGATGTTCGAAACTGTGCATAATCCTTTCCTAGACCATTCAAGGTCACAGAAACTAAATCATCATCTTCCATTGGCGACCCAATGGAAGCAAGTGCATCTGCAATCTTCTTCACCTTTATGTGGTAGTCATTGATGCTCATATTTTCTCTTTGCACATTATGCAACTCTTGCTTGAGCTGCATTTTCCTGGCTTGCGTATTTGTGCTATACATTTTTGACAAAGTATCCCATGCCTCCTTTGGCGTACTTGCATCTTGAATATGCACAATCATAGAGTCTGAAATACTGATAGACAACCAGTACATAACTTTCCTGGCTCTCTCATGCCATGCTTTAAATGCCTGCATTTGCTGTTGATTGGGAACATCAGGAAGAACTGGTTCTTCTTCATTTCCTGCAACAAATTCCCAATATCCTTTTCCCATAAGGAAATTCGTCATTCTAAACTTCCATGCTTGGAAGTTGTTCTTGTCAAGCTTTTTAGTGACAATCTGTGAGAGAGAATCAGACGCCATTACGGAACACTGCAAAAAATTCTGTCACTGCAAAGAACACAGCTTCAGCCTCACAAAGGCAAATCTGCAAAACTGACGAAAGTGGTATTTGACCACACAGTCACTTCCTAGTGACGATTTTGCATCAACAGGCAACATGGATGATTCTGTAACTCCCAATGTCTCTGCGCACAAGCATACGATGCAATTTCTACAGTAACTTTTCACCGATCTGTAGAACAGTGGCTGCACAGCATAAAACTGGGCCTTTTCCTGAGTGCATGCAGAAAACTTCCGCCTTCTAAACAGGCCCCGAAATGGCCTCAAATAAAAAAAACAAGGTCGCCAAGGGCTAAAGCCCTTTACCCCGCAGCATATACTGCCCTCTTGCTTCACCGTGAAGGGCATCTCAACCTGAGACAATGCACTCCTGCACTTTTCGACTGTGCTGCCTGCAGAGATCTGCTCCCAAAACAGAAAATGAAAGCAACACTGCTCCTCTTACCAGAACATCGCGAGCTTGGCTTGCTTTCTTGAGCTCCTTACCACGAACAAGGCTCTGATACCATGTCAAGATTGTGGGAGAGAAGGAAGGAGTCTCACTTGAAGCTTTCTTGCTTGCACAATGGGGGAATACACACAAGGGTGGAGGCTGAAAACAGTTTTCCTCTTCTTAGTTGTGTAAGCCAAAAGAACTCGAGTACAAAGAAATAGAACAACCCTATATATGGGACTCAAACCAAACTCAACTAACTAAGGTGGCATACTAATTGAGCCACGAACTAGAGTAGATAAGGATAGCTATCATGTAGCTATTATTCATGGGCGGTGTACCAACCGCGTCTGCAACTGACAAGTCGGTGACATAAATACACAATGGTCACCCTGGCGTATCACGAGTGGAGCTCGATATCTCAACAGGGTGGAGGCTGAAAACAGTTTTCCTCTTCTTAGTAGTGTAAGCCAAAATAACTCTCATACAAAGAAATGGAAGAACCCTATATATGGGTCTCAAACCAAAGACAACTAACTAAGGTGGCATACTAACTGAGCCACGAACTAGAGTAGATAAGGATAGATGTCATCTAGCTATTATTCATGGGCAGTGTACCAACCGTATCTGCAACAAGTCGGTGACATAAATGCACAATGGTCACCCTGGCATATCACGAGTGGAGCTCGATATCTCAACACTCCCCCTCGAGCTCAATCCCAATTCCTGCACACAAAGCAGGTCTCTGAACTTGCGCAGCTTCTCTATGCCCAATGCCTTCGTGAATATGTCAGCTACCTGATCCTCTGTGCTGACATAAACTAGATCAATAAGACCTAGTAAAACCCTCTCCCGCACATAGTGATAATGCACCTCAATGTGCTTTGTTCTAGCATGATAGACTGGGTTATTTACCAAGTGTATACTACTCATGTTGTCACAATAAATGACAACTGGCCCATCTGTAGACTGATGCATATCATAAAGTAGCTTATGCAACCAATCTACCTCACATGCAGCCATTGCTGCACCCCTGTACTCAGCCTCTGTGCTCGACAAGGCAACTGTAGGCTGTTTCTTGCTGCTCCAAGTGACTGCAGCACTCCCAAAAGAGAACACATATCCATTGGTAGATCGTCTATTAAAAATACTACAAGCCCAATCAACATCAGTGTATCCATGCAACTGTATCTGAACCCCAGTCTCATAAAGTAGTCCATATTGCAATGTGGACTTCACATATCTGAGTATGCGTCTAGCCGCATCCAAATGCGATTTCCTTGGAGCCTGCATAAACTGACTTACCAGTCCAACAGCATAGCTCAAATCTGGCCTGGTAATAGTCATATAAATCAAGCTTCCTACTATGCGTCTGTACATAGTAGGGTCTTCTAGAAGCTCACCTGCATCTGCGCTCAGCTTCACATTCTGCTCCAAAGGAACTGAAATAGGCTTACAACCTGTCATCCCATATTTGGACAGCATGTCCAATCCATACTGCCTCTGCAAGAGCTGTATCCCACTTGGTGATCTAATCACCTCAATGCCCAAGAAATAACGTAGCTCTCCCAAATCCTTCATCTCAAACTTTTGCTTCAATAGCATTTTCACATGAAGGATATCTTCATCACTATCACCTGTCATAATCAAATCATCAACATAAATGACAAGTAGCATAATACCTTTCTCTGTTTTTCTCACATAAAGTGAGAAATCTGCCTTGGAAATCTGAAAGCCAATAGTGACAAGATACTGTCATATCTTTTCAGACCATGCTCTAGGTGCTTGCTTCAAGCCATACAAGGCTTTCTTCAACTTGCAAACAAACTCAGGATGAACAACATGCATATAACCTGGTGGTTGCCCCATATAGACCTCTTCTTGCAAATCACCATGCAAGAAGGCATTCTTTACATCCATCTCATGTAAAGACCATTCCTTTGATGCAGCCATAGCAATGACTGCTCTTACGGTTGACATCCTTGCAACCGTATTGAATGTTTCTTCATAATCAATGCCATATGTTTGTGCATACCCCTTGACTACCAATCTTGCCTTGTATTTGTTCACAGAACCATCTGCATTGTGCATCACCTTATAAACCCACTTACAGCCAATTGCATTCTTACCTTTAGGCAAAGGTACCAATTCCCATGTAGCATTTGCTTCCAAGGCATCCATTTCTTCATCCATGGCTTTCTCCCATTTTTCTTTTCCCATGGATTGCTCAAAAGAAGTGGGTTCTGGTTCCTATATCACTTTGACCATATATGCATAGTGAATGGTTGTAAATCCATCATATTTCAGCCTATCCACAGGATACCTAGCTCTGGTAGACCTACGCAAAGTAGGTTCACTCCCAGGTGCTCTCAAAACATCCCTAGTCTTCCTTACTCCAGGTTTAACAATAGAAGGAATACCCAACTCATCATCAATGCTGTGTTCTGAGCCACTGGATTCACCATCCACATAAGAGTGACCTGCATTCACATCAAACAAGGGCTGATCTACCTTCTCTTTTCCTTTTCATGATACCTACATACCACTATCTGCATTGCTTTGAGAAGATTCTCCTGATCTCAATCTGCCTGTCCATGGCGAAGAATGTGAACCACTGCTAGAGGACGCTCCAAGTCCACTAATATCTTGTGACTGCTGCTGTGAGTTCTGTGCAGCATTGCCATTTTGTGCATCTACATTATCAATCACATTTACTGGTTTATACCAGCTACTCATCTCATCAAAAACAACATCTCTACTCACTATAAACTTACGAGTAGAAGGGTTATAGCATCTATACCCTTTTTGCTGCAGAGAATAAGCAATAAAGATGCACTTCTCAGCTTTTGGATCCAACTTGGATCTCAACTCATCTGGCACATGAACATAGGCAATGCAACAAAAAATTTTCAAATGAGAAATATCTGGTTTCCTACCAGTATACCTCTCCTCTGGAGTCATGCCTTGTATTGCTGCAGTGGGAGTCTTGTTCATTATGTAGAGTGTTGTAGCAACTGCTTCAGCCCAGTAAAAATCTGGCAAGTCTTGTTCATTGAGCATGGCACGAGATACCTCTCCAATATGCCTGTTTTTCCTTTCTGCAATTCCATTTTGTTGTGGGGTATGACTGCATGAATATTGCTGCTTTATGCCATGCTCCTGCAAGAACCTTGCCAACTCATTTGAGAGGTACTCTCCCCCTCCATCTGACCTTAGGCATTTTATTTGCAGGCTTGTTACTTTTTCAACCATAGCTTTAAGAGTTTTGAAATGCCCAAAAACTTCACTTTTCTTTTTCATAAAATACACCCAAACTTTTCTGCTATAGTCATCAATAAAAGTGACAAAATAATGACAGCTTCCAAGAGATGCAGCTTTAGTAGTCCACACATCAGAGTGGATTAATTCCAATGGCTTCTTACTCTCTTGAACATGTCTAGGAAATGGTTTCCTTGCCTGTTTTCCAAATTGACAGGCTTCACATACCTTATGCATTTCTGCAACCTTGAATTTAGGCAATCCTGCAACAATATTTTGGGCCTGCATTGATTTAAGTCGCTGTACATTAACATGACCAATGCGTTTATGCCAGATATCAATATCTGCAACTACACCGGTTCCATGTGCAAACATTGCTGCACTCAATTCAGACATGTCTGCATCCAACGTAAACATTCTGCCCTTCTTATTTCCTTTTGCTATCAAGCGACCTTTATTTTTCATATCCTCAACAAAGCATCCATGAGGATTAAATCTGACCTGCAAGCCCTGCTCAACCATTTGACCAACAGAAACCAGATTCTTGGTGATATTCGAGACATGAAATACATCGGACAGGTATTTCTTTTTCCCATCCTGCATAGACAAATGAATTTTTCCAATCTGCACAATAGGATGTGCAGTATCATCACCAGTCTCCACAAATCCTGGTTTTTCCATTTTCCTTGCATCCCCCATCCATTCTGCATGACCTGTCATGTGGTTTGATGCACCTGAGTCAACATACCATACATAATTACTTTGTTCTGCACTTGTCATAGAATTATTCATGTGCTGCACCATAAACAAATGCTCATTTCTGTCATCATCCTGTCTACTAGAAGATGCAAAATTCCCTTGTTGCAATTTTCCATTCATGATGTCATTTTACTTTTTATAGCAGTCTTTAGCCATATGACCCATTTTACCACAGTAGTAGCATTCAACATTACTATTTGCATTTTGGCCTCTTTGCCATCCACCACGACCTCTTTGGCTCCCCCTGCCTCTAGAGTTACCACATCCTCCTCCATAGGACTGGTTTTCTTGAGTTTGCTGCATATTCTGATTTCTACCACGGCCTCCAGATCGGCCTCCTCTACCTCTGCCTCTACCTCTTCCAGCATTTGAGTAGAAGACAGCTTTCTTTGAAGTTCCTCTTGAAGAAGATGCACCACTATTTCTTTGTTCCTCAGAAATTAGAAGAGCAGTCAACTCCTCAAAATCACGAAATCTTTCACGAACTGAAATAGATGTCCGAAACTGTGCATAATCCTTTCCTAGACCATTCAAGGTCACTGAAACTAAATCATCATCTTCCACTGGCGACCCAATGGAAACAAGTGCATCTGCAATCTTCTTCACCTTCATGTAGTAGTCATTGATACTCATATTTTCTCTTTGCACATTGTGCAACTCTTGCTTGAGTTGCATTTTCCTGGCTTGCGTATTTGTGCTATACATTTTTGACAAAGTATCCCATGCCTCCTTTGGCGTACTTGCATCTTGAATATGCACAATTATAGAGTCTGAAATGCTGATAGACAGTCAGTACATAACTTTCCTGGATCTCTCATGCCATGCTTTAAATGCCTGCATTTGCTGTTGATTGGGAACATCAGGAAGAACTGGTTCTTCTTCATTTCCTGCAACAAATTCCCAATATCCTTTTCCCATAAGGAAATTCGTCATTCTAAACTTCCATGCTTGGAAGTTGTTCTTGTCAAGCTTTTCAGTGACAATCTGTGAAAGAGAATCAGATGCCATTACAGAACACTGCAAAAAATTATGTCACTACAAAAAACACAGCTTCACCCTCACAAGGGCAAATCTGCAAAACTGGTGAAAGTGGTATTTGACCACACAGTCACTTCCTAGTGACGATTTTTCATATATAGGAACCAAGGATGATTCTGAAACTCCCAATGTCTCTGCACACAAGCATACGATGCAATTTCTGTGGTAACTTTTCACCGACCTGTAGAACAGTGGTCGCACAGCTTAAAACAGGGCTTTTTTCCGAGTGCGTGCAGAAAACTTCCGCCTCCAAAACAGGCCCCGAAATGGCCTCAAATAAAAAAAACAGGGTCACCAAGGGCTAAAGCCCTTGCCCGCAACATATACTTCCCTCTTGCTTCACCGCGAAGGGCGTCTCAACCTGAGACAATGCACTCTTGTAATTTCCGGCTCTTGACATGGTATCAGAGCCTTGTTCATGGTAAGGAGCTCAAGAAAGCAAGCCAATCTCGCGGTGTTCTGGTAAGAGGAGCAGTGTTTCTTTCATTTTCTATTTTGGCAAGAGGTGCTACCTGCAGAGATCTGCTCCCAAAATAGAAAATGAAAGAAACACTGCTCCTCTTACCAGAACACCGCGAGATTGGCTTGCTTTCTTGAGCTCCTTACCATGAACAAGGCTCTGATACCATGTCAAGATTGTGGGAGAGAAGGAAGGAGTCTCACTTGTAGCTTTCTTGCTTGCACAATGGGGGAATACACACAAGGGTGGAGGCTGAAAACAGTTTTCCTCTTCTTAGTAGTGTAAGCCAAAAGAACTCTCATACAAAGAAATAGAAGAACCCTATATATGGGTCTCAAACCAAAGACAACTAACTAAGGTGGCATACTAATTGAGCCACGAACTAGAGTAGATAAGGATAGTTGTCATCTAGCTATTATTCATGGGCGGTGTACCAACCGCATCTACAACTGACAAGTCGGTGACATAAATGCACAACGGTCACCCTGGCATATCACGAGTGGAGCTCGATATCTCAACAGAGCTGGTGTCGTGTTCTACCTCTTGGACATTTGGAAGTTTTGGTGTAGGTCGAGATTGGGATTGAGTAGCCGCACTTGACGAGTGTTGTGCTCCCTGTATCCGTTTAGGGGAAGAGGGTGTAGGAGATCTAGGACTCTTAGGTGGACTTGGCACTGGCTGAATGATTTGCTCAAGGCTATTAGACGATTGTGCCATTTGTTTTGTTGAGCAATTAGCCATCTCACAAGTAGCGTGGTGCCTCTGGTGCTCCTTATCCTCTTGGGGAATCAAAGGCTCCCTGGGCACCAGTGGCTTTCGTGTATCCTCAACGATTATATTTGATATCTGCTTGTCAAGCACGCTAGGTTGAGGATCTACCTTCCGATTAGTCTCGTTTGGTTTTTTGACTTCGATCGTGAGGGGCTCGGTCGCTCCAATGTTTTTGACTCGAGACTTGGTCTTTCGTTTAGGTCTCCTCCTACAGTTCTTTGCTCTTGATACGAATTGGCCTTCAATCGACAGAGGAGGTTTAGCCAAGGGTTTTGGCACCCAAATCCATCTGTTTCCTGTGTAATACCCTTGAGCACATAGCAATGCTTTGGATATCCATGGCGGCGTTGTGCTGACCCTCCATCGATGCCTTCGTCTATAAGGCTTGGGTTTCTTTTGGGGTCTTCTACGATATTTGTAAGTCCACAACCCGTCCTTGGCGTTGTCTCCTGACCTTGTTGTTTCAGTCATGGCCTCACTCACTGGTTCTCTTCGTTCAACCTGCGCTTGCATCAACTCCTCCCACAACTCCTTGCTCTCATTACTAGGCTTAGTTGTTACGTCAGTGCCTTCCTTGCCTTTCCTTTGAGGTTTGATGAGGTCACCCTTGCTAAAGGTTGTGACTATCCTCACACCTGGTAGTGTCAGGTGTATCCTCTGTGCTACATAGTCGGCCTCACACTTGGTCGCCCTTTTGAAGGGTCTTCCTTGTTGAGATATCGAGCTCCACTCGTGATACGCCAGGGTGACCGTTGTGTATTTATGTCACCGACTTGTCAGTTGCAGACGCGGTTGGTACACCACCCATGAATAATAGCTACATGATAGCTATCCTTATCTACTTTAGTTCGTGGCTCAGTTAGTATGCCACCTTAGTTAGTTGAGTTTGGTTTGAGACCCATATATAGGGTTCTTCTATTTCTTTGTACTAGAGTTCTTTGGCTTACACAACTAAGAAGAGGAAAACTGTTTTCAGCCTCCACCTCTGTGTGTATTCCCCCATTGTGCAAGCAAGAAAGCTTCAAGTGAGACTCCTTCCTTCTCTCCCACAATCTTGACATGGTATCAGAGCCTTGCTCGTGGTAAGGAGCTCAAGAAAGCAAGCCAAGCTCGCGGTGTTCTGGTAAGAGGAGCAGTGTTGCTTTCATTTTCTGTTTTGGGAGCAGATCTCTGCAGGTAGCACAGCCGGAAAGTGCAGGAGTGCATTGTCTCAGGTTGAGACGCCCTTCGCGGTGAAGCAAGAGGGCAGTATATGCTGCAGGTGAAGGCTTTAGCCCTTGACGACCTTGTTTTTTTGATTTGAGGCCATTTCAGGGCCTGTTTTGGAGGCGGAAGTTTTCTGCACGCACTCAAGAAAATGCCCAGTTTTATGCTGTGCGACCACTGTTCTATAGGTCGGTGAAAAGTTACTGTAGAAATTGCATTGTATGCCTGTGCGTAGAGACATTGGGAGTTACAGAATCATCCATGTTGCCTGTTGATGCAAAATCGTCACTAGGAAGTGACTGTGTGGTCAAATACCACTTTCGTCAGTTTTGCAGATTTGCCCTTGTGAGGCTGAAGCTGTGTTCTTTGCAGTGACAGAATTTTTTGCAGTGTTCTGTAATGGCGTCTGATTCTCTTTCACAGATTGTCACTGAAAAGCTTGACAAGAACAACTTTCAAGCATGGAAGTTTAGAATGAAAAATTTCCTTATGGGAAAAGGATATTGGGAATTTGTTGCAGGAAATGAAGAAGAACCAGTTCTTCCTGATGTTCCCAATCAACAGCAAATGCAGGCATTCAAAACATGGCATGAGAGAGCCAGGAAAGTTATGTATTGGCTGTCTATCAGTATTTCAGAGTCTATGATTGTGCATATTCAGGATGCAAGTACGCCAAAGAAGGCATGGGATACTTTGTCAAAAATGTATAGCACAAATACGCAAGCCAGGAAAATGCAGCTCAAGCAAGAGTTGCATAATGTGCAAAGAGAAAGTATGAGCATCAATGACTACCACATGAAGGTGAAGAAGATTGCAGATGCACTTGCTTCCATTGGGTCGCCAGTGGAAGATGATGATTTAGTTTCCGTGACCTTGAATGGTCTAGGAAAGGATTATGCACAGTTCCGAACATCCATTTCCATCCGTGAAAGATTTCCTGATTTTGAGGAGTTGATTGCTCTTCTAATTTCTGAGGAGCAGAGAAATGGTGGTGTATCTTCTTCAGGAGGAACTTCAAAAGAAGCTGTCTTCTACTCAAATGCTGGAAGAGGTAGAGGTAGAGGTAGAGGAGGCCGATTTGGAGGCCGTGGCAGAAATCAGAATATGCAGCAAACTCAAGAAAACCAGTCCTATGGAGGAGGACGTGGTAACTCTAGAGGCAGGGGGAGCCAAAGAGGTCGTGGTGGATGGCAAAGAGGCCAAAATGCAAACAGTAATGTGAAGGTGAAGCACAATGCAGATGGTTCTGTGTACAGATACAAGGCAAGATTAGTAGTCAAGGGGTATGCACAAACATATGGCATTGACTATGAAGAAACATTCAGTCCAGTTGCAAGGATGGCAATCGTAAGAGTAGTCATTGCTATGGCTGCATCAAAGGGATGGTCTTTACATCAGATGGATGTAAAGAATGCCTTCTTGCATGGTGATTTGCAAGAAGAGGTCTATATGGAGCAGCCACCAGGTTATGTGCATGCTGTTCATCCTGAGTTTGTTTGCAGGTTGAAGAAAGCCTTGTATGGCTTGAAGCAAGCACCTAGAGCATGGTCTGACAAGATAGGACAGTATCTTGTCACTACTGGCTTTCAAATTTCCAAGGTAGATTTCTCACTTTATGTGAGAAAAACAGAGAAAGGTATTATGCTACTTGTCATTTATGTTGATGATTTGATTATGACAGGTGACAGTGATGAAGATATCCTTCATGTGAAAATGCTATTGAAGCAGAAGTTTGAGATGAAGGATTTGGGAGAGCTGCGTTATTTCTTGGGCATTAAGGTGATTAGATCACCAAGTGAGATACAGCTCTTGCAGAGGCAGTATGGATTGGACATGCTGTCTAAATATGGGATGACAGACTGTAAGCCTATTTCAGTTCCTTTGGAGCAGAATGTGAAGCTGAGCACAGATGCAGGTGAGCTTCTAGAAGACCCTACTATGTACAGACGCATAGTAGGAAGTTTGATTTATATGACTATTACCAGGCCAGATTTGAGCTATGCTGTTGGATTGGTAAGTTAGTTTATGCAGGCTCCAAGGAAACCACATTTGGATGCGGCTAGATGCATACTCAGGTATGTGAAGTTCACATTGCAGTATGGATTATTTTATGAGACTGGGGTTCAGATATAGTTGCATGGATACACTGATGCTGATTGGGCTGGTAGTATTTCTGATAGACGATCTACCAGTGGATATGTGTTCTCTTTTGGGAGTGCTACAGTCACTTGGAGCAGCAAGAAACAGCCTACAATTGCCTTGTCGAGCACAGAGGCTGAGTATAGGAGTGCAGCAATGGCTGCATGTGAGATAGCTTGGTTGCATAAGCTACTTTATGATATGCATCAGTCTACAGATGGGCCAATTGTCATTTATTGTGACAACATGAGTAGTATACACTTTGAAAATAACCCAGTCTATCATGCTAGAACAAAGCACATTGAGGTGCATTATCACTATGTGCGAGAGAGGGTTTTACTAGGTCTTATTGATCTAGTTTATATCAGCACAGAGGATCATGTAGCTGACATATTCATGAAGGCATTGGGCGCAGAGAAGTTGCGCAAGTTCAGAGACCTGCTTTGTGTGCAGGAATTGGGATTGAGCTCGAGGGGGAGTGTTGAGATATCGAGCTCCACTCGTGATACGCCAGGGTGACCGTTGTGTATTTATGTCACCGACTTGTCAGTTGCAGATGCGGTTGGTACACCGCCCATGAATAATAGCTACATGATAGCTATCCTTATCTACTCTAGTTCGTGGCTTAGTTAGTATGCCACCTTAGTTAGTTGAGTTTGGTTTGAGACCCATATATAGTGTTCTTCTATTTCTTTGTACTAGAGTTCTTTGGCTTACACAACTAAGAATAGGAAAACTGTTTTCAGCCTCCACCTCTGTGTGTATTCCCCCATTGTGCAAGTAAGAAAGCTTCAAGTGAGACTCCTTCCTTCTCTCCCACAATCTAGGAGGGTTTCCTTCCCACCATTAGCACTATTTAGAGGAACATGAAATAGGATAGGCAAGCTTTTAGTTTCAATTGTCGCAAGAATTTTGCACTTCCCTATGAGTGCTTGTGGGTGTCCCTTGTAAGGGCTAAGAGTTGCATTAGTCGGTGTGAGCTCTGGTTGGCCTAGTAAGGTCCATGCTTCATAGGTCAAGACATTAAAATCTTCTCCTTCATCAATCAAAGCATCGATAGTATGCTCTCTTTTCACAGTGAGTTTGACCCTAAGATAAGTAGGTGGTACTATGTCTTCATCTTCCGGGTCTTGGCTTGTAAATTTAAGCCTTTTGACAAATGCCCTTGAGTCCCCAACTGCACAACCAAATGTGGATTCTCCACTGGTGCCTTGGATCGTCAGTGTAGTGCTTTTCAAGGAGCATCTATCGTTAGGGATGTCATATCTAGTCATTCTCACTATTGTAGCTTGATGTTGTTGCTTTTTGCTTTGACTAGATGCAGTCCGAATGCAACACGTATGTGTTTTTGCAGTGTGTCCTTTTTGCCCTTGTTGGCTAGATGGGCCCATTGAGGTTCTAGGGTCTCTGTTTGTCTCTATTTGGGCACGGGCTTTTGGTTGCTCTTTTGCAAGGGAGAATCCATGCTCATGTAGAGCCATTGCTACACTAGGGTCCAATTTGGAGGACCTGTCACAGTGTGCGTTTTCTCTCCAACCTACTCGGGGGAGGTGCAGAGGGGGCAGAGCCCCCCTCTACGGGGGTCCAAGGGGGGGGGCAGTCCCCCCCAGCCCGCAGGGCTGTTACGATAAATGCCATGCGCAATTTGGAGGACCGTTTATAGCCAAATTTTGAACCACTTGCTCTAAGTTTTAGCCCAATGATAGATCTGTGATGTGCCTTTAGCTCTATGTAGCCTTGGGGTCAATTTCGGGGTTTAGATGCATCAAAATTTGTGTTCTAGATACCTGTCCGATTTTGACATTTTTTTGTTTGATTTCCAGATGTCCGATTTTTAGGAGTCCGATTATCAGAATCGGACGTCCAATTTTGGGTTGGTTCGATCAGCCCAGTGGTTCGATTTTGGTCACATCCGATTCTGGGAATCGGATCGAAAAAGTGGTCCGATTTTCAAGGTGGTCCGATTTTGGGAATTGGACTAGGTGGGTCCGAGTTTGAGCAGTCCGAGTCTCAGAATCGGACGGGGGTTAGGTGTCTGATTTTAGAAAATCGGACAAGTGGTCCGATCGGACGGGGTTGGTCTGAGTGTCCGATTCTGGGTGGTTCGATTATGGACTGTTCTGAGTGGAAATTGGATCGGACAGGGTGATCCAATTGCTGACGTGTCCTAATTCGTCCGATCGGATGGGGTTTGGCGTCCAAGTGTCCGGGTGTCCGAGTTGGATGGGTTGGTCCGATCGCCGAGTGTCCGAGTCCGAGCGTCCGAGTCAGATGGGTTGGTCCGATTGGGAGCATCCGATTCTCAAAATCGGATGTCCGATTTTGAGACTCGGACACTGAATCGGGTGTCCGATTCCGCCGACCAGAATGCACTTTCGAGCATGAAATCATCCAAAATCTTAAGGTATTGCTTATTGTAGGCTACAAGATTCCACAGGAATGATGCTGGAGTGATGGGGAAGAGATCTATATGCCTGGGATAGCCAATAAACTCCAAAATGCAAATCAGCGAACGAATCAAACCCTCATGCCATGTTATGACAACAGAAACCCTGATGCTTGTTTTTCTTATTTTTCTTTGTTTTTTTTCCTACCCTAATGCATCCAAATCACAAAGTAAATACCTACACTACTCCATCTCACAACATAAATCTCAAACAAGCAAAAAACCTACTTGCCAAGGAGATCAAATACCATCTTCAACCCCCTCACTTCCTACCTATCTCAAGCACCGGTTCGGGGAAAACCCAACTTCAATGCTCGATTCGAAGCGTGCAAGCGCTCAAGGCTTGAATCCACGGACCGCTTATTGTTTCAACCGCCAAGATGTGGGAGCTTTCACTCAACTGCCAAGACCCACGGAACCAAAATGTGGGAGCTTTCACTCAACCGCCAATTCCCACGGACCGCTTATTGTTTCAAGCGTTCCAAGCCGAGCACTAATGGCTACCTCTCACATAACCGACGTGCCATCCATATCTACGGGTGTAGTGAGCTTACCTCCATGCCGTTCGAGTTACCTCCTCTCCTGCGCACTCCGGTAGCTCCACGATCCAAGTGCAAGCTTCAAGCAAGCTCGATCCTCCCGCTCCAAGCTCCAAGCTCCATTGCCGCGAGTAAGACAAGAGAAGAGAAGAGAAGAGAAGAAGAGAGGAGAAGATGGAGAGCTTCTCCTCCTCGGTCCCTCACCCTCACACACTCACTCCCTCACACTCTCACACTCCCTCTCTCAAGCACAAGCTCAAGCAAGCAAGAAGAAGAAGAAGAAGAAGAGGAGAGCTACTTTTGGCCACACACAAGAATGAGCTTCTCATTCACTTTTCAACTTTATATACAAAACCCTAAATCCCTTTTGGGCGGTCATCCCCTTTTTCTCTTTTTTACATGGCTAGCTGTAGCCTAGGTCCTTTTTCCCATTGTCCTTCTATCTTCCTAGATTCCTTTCCACCGCCCATCTACATTTACAAATTGCACGGGTGAGAGCCCGGCGCTCTTTTACAAGATTTTAGGGTGCGCCTTTTTATTTTAAAATGCGCATTTTCCCTTTTGCATTTGCCTTGGACTTTTAAGGTTGCCCTTGCACTTTGGGCCTTTTCTCCTATTTTTTCTTCAGTCGGGCTACCTTTTTTCCGCCTTTGCCCTGCGTCTTTTTTATTTCCTTTTGCTTTCTTTGTGTTGGGCTTTGTGTTGGGGTTAACACCCATCAAGATCACCAACCTCTCGCTCTTTTTGAATTTCGTGAAGCACTTTGATAGATCTTGGGGCTTCCTTTGCTCTTTGACTTTTGACCCCTTTTACTGTCTCCTCTTTTCCTCCTTCAATCACTGCTTGTGCCTTAGGTGGACTGGTAGGTCCCCTTTGGTGGTTTGGTCTTAGGTGGTCAGGGTATTTCTGAATTGCTCTCGGAGCTTAGTTTTGATGCACACTTAAACTCATAAGCCCCACTAGAGTGTCCTAAATAGCAGTGCGGTGCTTGGTTTAACTAATCCAGCTTGCTCATAGTCCATTATACCTAGGTTGTCCAACCAAGTACAGTCAAATTTTGTCATGATCACTTCTCTTTCAATCCTAAAGATGTTGGATTTCCATGGCTTAGAGTCTACTTGTATCTATTTGATCACTTGGCCGTCCCTATCATACTCTATTGTATCAGTCTCTTTCTTACTTTTATCATTCATAGAGTAGCAGTCTTCGTATTCGTCATCTGAATCGTCATATTCTGACTGCTCATCTTCTCCAGGATTTTTCTCTTAGTCTTCTTTTCATCACTTTTCGTACGTGAGACTAGTATCTTGTTGTACATAGATTCAAGTCATGCACTTTGGTCCATTTCCACTTCGGCTTGTCCATGAGGTCCTTGAGGGGTTTGAGATTGGTAGCTGGGTATGTGTTATCAGCCAACTTTCTTGTCAAGTATTCAAGAATCCCCTGGAGTTTGAGTCTATTAGATGGGACGTGGAAGGGGACAAGTGTTGGTCAATTGTTAGAGCTCCGGGCTATCATATAGAGTGGTACTGATGGTGGGATTCCACTTTTTAGTAGCAATTGAGATGGTGTAACTTTGTGGGACTCACTGGTTGCCTTGGTAGCTTTCTTATAATCCTCCTTGTCATTTAAGAACAACAGATAATGGTGGCTAGCATATGCATCCAATTATGCTCATCCTTGCAACAAGGGACATACTTTGTTAGTGGCCCTTAGGAATTGTTGTGAGTCTCCTTTCAAAATAGCAAAGATGGCATCTAGGATGATTGACATGGTTTTCTAGGTGTCTATCTTGACTCTTACAGCTTTTGATATGTTGCCTTAGAATATTAGACCATTGTCCTAGTCTTATATTGCTTGTGCGTTTTGCATCCAGGGTCGTGGCCCCTAGTAGGATGTTGTAGTCCACTCCCTTCATGACTATGAAGTTAACTAAGAACTGGACTCTTGCTATCCTCAAGGGCTAGTCTTTTGGTACTCCAAATGGTCTAACCTTCATTCCATTTGCTAGCGTGACATTAAACTTGGCGGTCTCTATAGGGGGGACTACCCCAAGCTTGCATGATTGTATGGCTGAGCACACTAACTTCCACTCTTGTATATACAATTCCCTTCCTTCTTGTAGCATCTCCTAATGCATTAACAAGTAAGATTGTGTGCATCTCTGTGCCTTTTAAAAAAGTATTCGTGTGCAAGGACTTAGGCACTGAGTTCAGGGTTAAGCTCAGTATGTGCATTACTATATCGTGGTTAGGCAAGTCAATCACTCCGACCTTGTCATGTCTTTCTAACCATTGCTTCAACCCTTGCCATATGTTGGGTTCTGCCTAAGTAGCTCTCCTAGAGGTAGAGCCATAAGGGCTAATACTGATGTTGTAAGCAGGTTGCCAATTGCTTGTGTTAGGCTCTATGCCCATTTGCTAGTGATGTCAGCTAGTCTACCTGCATGTGGTGTCTATGCTTTGTCCATGATGTCAGCTAGTCTACCTGCATGTGGTGTGTATGCTTTATCCATGAGATGCTACATGGGGTGTGGACGCATCTCTTGATCTTCACCATGTAGGAAATACTAGTGTGCTCACATTAGAGAGCTCATCGATCTCATCTTTTATGATAGGTTTCAACATCTTTTAGGTGCTCTTGGGCTTCTCTCACCCACTCCTTGACCTTAACCATTACTTCCAATTGGTGCCTTGGCTCGAGATACTACCCAATCCTAGCACTCCCCTCTTTTGCAGTCTTAGGAGTAGATGTTTCCACTTCTACATCCGTGACTTGTTTTCCCTTGGATAATGTGGTGGCACTATTTGTCTTAAGCACTACCTTCATCTCAATCCTATTTCTCCTTCTTGTACAGCTCTTTTTCCCTATTGAAGATGCATTAAGGTTGCTAGATTTGGATAATGAGATATCAGCCTGCTTTGTTTATGCTCAGGTCATGACATTCAACGGGATTGGCATGGCCTCACTATCAAGTATCTCAACCTTGAACATCCCCAAAGGTACAAATGGCACGATTGTGGAATTAGTGGAGGTTTTTTGCCTAGGGCACTCAGCATATAGGTGTGTGATCCTGCACTCTCGACATCTCAGGCCGGCTTTGTCTTGATTGACTTGCTCCCTTTCAGGGCAATGAGATGAGATATGCCCTAGGTGATTGCAAGTCCATGATGGGTTCTTGGTTTTGTCCTCGTAGACCTCTACCTCTTTCCCTATCTAATGCCATCACCGACACTAGTTTGAAATCTATCAAGATGGAGTTACCCTCTTCATCATATGAGATATAAGGGTTCACGTATGCTTTGTCCTCATTCGGCTCCACTACCTAATGTATCAGAGTGTGCTCGATGGATGGGTGATGGTGGGTCCATGGGGTCTAGATATCCTTGTAGGATTGATGTCTATCCTAGGGACGGTGGGCTTTGAGTCATTGGGTGCTAGGAGAGCTAATAGAGCTCCCCTCCCAAATTTTGGTGGCCTATCTATAGGGTTGGTGTTAGATTTTAACATGTCAATGGTCTCTTGAGCAACTAGGGTGTCGATTAGATTGATTAGATCAAGTAAAGCTGCATCCCTAATAGTGTCAATTCTCAGTTGTTTGCTTTAGGTTCTGGTTCTCATGTTATATCCAGCTTCTTGGAAATTTCTCCTATTTATTAGTGGGTTCATTCCTTACCTAGACCATGTTAGTATGTTCCTTGTTATACAAACTAGTTTGCAATGTTACATGAACTAGATACACAAATGGTGGAGTGGACTTGTGCCAAATCAGGCTTTCTATCTTTCCTTGTACACTTTAAGTGTTTATGTGATGAAATGTGTGAGTTCAATCACAATCAACACAGATTACACTTCCTATTATTAGTTTTGACTAGTGCTAGCTCTCCTATGTACAAATGTGGCGACCACTTGTACGGGTCCAATTTAGGTCCCTATTGCGCGATTGATGCATGGTTTGAAGGATAGTGGGTTCAAATTGTCGGTTTGGACCTCTATTGGGGTATTGTCAGTGATTCACAGTCGCTCCTGGACTATCGGGTCTCAACCCTTGAGTCAATTGGCTTTATTGCCCTACGTACTCACATGAGGATTTACTAGGGTGTCCCCTACAACTAGGGTTTGGCTGCTATAGTGTATGGGAAGGTCAAAATATGCTAGAATCGATGTTCTGTTCTCTTATTCTATTTGTAGATTTTGGTCCGATACCTAGAATTAGACGTTTGATTCTGGGCTATCCGATTATGGATTGTCCAAGTTTTGCATCCAATTTTGGACTGTTCGAGTCTAATTTGTCTAAATTGGATGATCAGAGCTATCTGATTTTGAATGGCCAAGTGTTTTCCCATCGAATGATCTAATGTATTCGATTATGAAAATAAAAAAAACTTTGGGCAGTTAGATGGTTTGATTATGCAAATCGGATAGTTTGACTACAACGGTGACATACTAAATTCCCATTCTATATCCTACACAAGATTTGCAAACTTTGACTTAGAAGGAGAGATATCTATAACAACAATCATACTAGCCTCTTTCTGCTTTGCCTCTTTTGTAGCCAATTTCGGACAACCCTTACTATCTTTTGATTAATGTGATAGAGGGACCCTCCCACTCTTGTACTAAAGGTCTAATGCACATAGGATGAGCCAAGAAAAATAAATAAGGCTCGAGATAAAGAGTAGAAATCTTCAAAAGAGGCACATTAGCATGCATGCGGAGAACCATAAGGCCCTAAAATTGTTAGGCTCCTGTTTTGATGTTGTTCTATCTCTATGAAGTAGCACCAATAATAATAGATGAGTGCTATTCATTTAAACAAGAATGACATCTTAATCCTCATAGATGTTCACAAGGAGGTCAATGATCATATAATGAACATTGTTTTAAGGTGTGATTCAATGTTAATACTTAAAAAACTTAGAATTTTCTCATTGTAAGTACATGTTTTGAAATTGGGTGAATATATGCTTTTGCAACTTGATTCTTGTAAATCTTCCATTTGATCAATAGGAGAAACTATTTGTAGTGGACTCTCTCTTATCCATGGTCCTAATATAAGAAAATATCAGTTTTGGACATGTATCATGAGTATAAGGATCGTAATTTGTATTTTTTGTAATATCTCATATCTTGTATTGGTATATCATGAAAGATAAGGGACTCTTTGATATGTTTCTTTTAAGCAATCTCAAGTTTCCTTTTTAGTTGTATAAATTTGTTATATTGCATGCCACATATAAATCCCATTGGAATTTGATATTGTATAATATTGCAATGAGAAGGTGTTTTTTTACAAATTCAACAGAAGGGCACCATGGCAATGTGAAGTAGTAAGTTGCTTGAGAGAGAGAGAGAGAGAGAGAGAGAGAGAGAGAGAGAGAGAGAGAGAGAGAGAGAGAGAGAGAGAGAGAGAGAGAGAGAGAGAGAGAGAGAGAGAGAGAGAGAGAGAGAGAGAGAGAGAGAGAGAGAGAGAGAGAGAGAGAGAGAGAGAGAGAGAGAGAGAGAGAGAGAGATGTTAAAAACTTTTATCAAGGGCTTTGTGGTCATTATCTAAGAACATAAATCATTACAAAATACCAATATTATTAATTGCAAAAATCCAGCTAGTAGAGATATAAAGAAATACTCTAAATAACACCATATTGGGGAATATGGGAATTTCCCATAAGTTTGGGACATGTAGTCAAATCTTTGGATTTGTCATTACTTGAACACTATAACTCCAAATCAAGCGCTCTATAGCTCAATAGATAGGTCGCATCATATGGTTTTGAGAAACGTATGGGCATGTTATCCCGGTGCCACCTTTTAGTATTCAAAAAATGAGAATTGGGAGATTCCCAAACTCACTAATATTGTGTTAAATGTAGAAAACACAAATACAATCATATGACAAAGCATAATATAATAACAAAGCATAGTTACTATTAGGGTAACTTAAAGATAATGAACATCATGAATAATATGGAATCAAGGAATTTGAATAATTGACAATTCTTAATGCAACAAACACACTATGCATTGAATGAACACTACACCTCAAACTCTTGTGTCTCAAGGTTTGAGGTATATGTAGTGAGCTACAGAGTCTATCATACTCAGATGGATGCCAAAATGTAGTAAGGCATCCCTTTGAAGATGTTTGGTTAGTAAGCACAACAATGTGGTAGATGGATCAATGTTAGATAGGCAAAAGAATGTTGAAATATACAAAGGAAAATTATGGAGATGATATAGCAGCATGGCAAAGTCTTGGAGAAGCAAAATTCAAGTTTGTTGGATGAAGACAAACAAGTAGAATCAAAATGTAGCCAGCTTGCCCATAGTAGATGATAGCTCCTAGATGGTCACCATGAGTAGTAGACATGTTAGCAAACACAGATTTTGGGATTGGTTGGTAGTAATTGACAACTATTTGGACAACAAACTGCGCAAGAAGATTGGTAGATAGGCACAAGAAGGTGTGGGAGATGATGATGGACAACTCTAGTTGAGATATGCACAGTAAATAAGGTGTGGACAGTGAAGCCACAACACCTACAAACTAGAAAAATGAGATTTAGGATGAAGTGAGGATTTTCAAAAAGCTTTCAATCGATTGAGTAACAATGGCCAAAGGGGAGATAGGGATGGTTAGTCCCAATATCTTCACAAAACAAATAAACCTATCCCAACCACTATTGGGTATTAATATTAATGATGAAGGAAATAGGCTGGATGGTGGAAGCATCTATGGTGGGTATGGGGAGAGGCAAAAAATAAGGGTGGAAAGCAAGCTAAACAAGCTAAGTAAGCAAGGGAAATTGCCTTGAAGTCTGCCATGTGCAATGCCACAAATATGGTGGATCTAGAGTTCACCACTCCAAAGACTGAAATGGGATAAACATGCATAGATGCCTATTTACACAAATAGAATACCAATGCACTGGAGTTATGCAAGAGGCAATACAAGTGTGATTATGCTCATGCAAAATGCAATGCAACAATGCCACTTGGATAGTGCCCTTGTAGGGGAATTGTTAACTTGCCCAAGCATCCTTTTACAATCATGGTCATCCTAATGATGCAGATGAAGATACAAAGTACAATACACATAATTTTTGAATCAAAAGTTGTAAACAACACCCTATTACCATCAAGAGAAGAAATCTACCCCCTCTCAAATTGAAAGGAAAAGTTGGAGGGAAGCACCCTTTCCCCATCAATCTAAAGAAGTAAGGAGGACGCACCCAAGCTAACCCTACACCTTGGTCCATATATCTACAAAGTTATATGATGAAGGCGCAAACTCTAGGAAAATAGTACCTAGCTCAACTTGCTCTCTAGTGAAGTGAAAAACATAAGATCACATGTCATGTTCAAAGGTGATGATTGGGTTACTAGCTAGTCTAACTAGATGATAATTGGTGTAGGGTATGGGAATTGAAGCATTATCATTAAGCTCCTCAATAGATGGCCTTGGTGGTGCCATCAAAGAGAGACCTATACTTAGCCTCAATTGCCATGGAGGCCACCGCCATCTCTTTCTTATGACTAGCTGAATAAGTTGAAGATGTGGCCAAGGTAAAGATGTAGCTACTATGGAAATGTGTGGCATTAAGATCTCTTGCCCAATCAGAATCAGTGTACCCCTATAAACATAAACCAGAACCATAAATTAGTCTATAGGAATATGTACACCTCAAATATCTCAAAACACAAAAATATGCAATCCAATGTGATATCCTAGATGTAGTGAAATATTATCTGAGCAAACTAATTGTGTACTATGCTAAATCTAGCGTGGTATGTGTTAAACAAATGAGTCTTTCTCCTATAGAGCTATAGGTGTGCTCATTGAAGTACTTATCTAAGTATCTTAAGATAAGTGGACAGTTGGATTGAGAGGTGTGGTGGTGTAGGCTATGTCTGATCCTGGCAATATTGATCCAGCAAACCAAATAGTGTACTTGTGTTGTAATGCAAAAATACACCCCCCAAATGGAACTACTTGCTTCCCCAAAAAATAAGATAACAAAAATCAAGGTATGTCATCTCAATTATAGCATAGAGTTGGGCCTTAATTTCTACTATGGTAAGAGAATCTAAACCAGTGAAAAGTAGATAATCTACGTACAATAGGGTATAGCTGACCCCCTCTAAAGTGATATAGATATATAAGTTTGGGTCATATGGGGTAGTATGGTATCCATGAGTTTAAAGGAACTCATCCATTCTTTGGAACCAAGACCTCAGTGCTTGCTTTAGGCCATAAAGAGCTTTTTGCAAGAGAAAGACCTTATCTTTCTAGCTAGCAAAAGAAAATCTAGATGGATGTTCCACATAGATTTCCTCCTCTAGATAACCATTCACAAAGGCACTTTTGACATCCATCTAATAGATCAACTAATTGTGGTGAGTGGCTAGTATAACCAACAAATGAAATGATGTCAAATAAATAGTAGGAGCAAAGGTTTTTTCATAATTAATGCCTTGATTCTCTCACAACCCTTGTATGACAAGGGAGCTCTTGTACTTGCCTAAAGTCCCATAAGCCTTTAGCTTGGTCCTAAATATCCACTTTGTCCTAGTGATTTTCTTATGACTCAAACGATCCACCAAGATCCAAGTCTCATTTCGATAAATACTCTCTGGCTCCTTCTCCATGGCCTCTCACTCGTTGGGGGTACTAAAGGGCCTCCTGCCAACTATCTATCTTAGAATGCACTATGTAATCAACAGTAAACATTGATACAAAAGAAGCTTGAGGTGCAAGCAAGTGGGCAAATCTTCTAGGACCCTCTAGAGTGGAATCTAGTGGAAGTATCCTTGAATCTCACATGGTTAGCTAGTACTAGCAAGTTAATAGGTCTCGCAGAGGAGGGCCATGAGTTGAAGAATCTGTGGGAAGGTCAAGAGTGGGTAGTAGACGTGGCTCACAAGGCACTATGTTTGATGGAATATGCTAAGGAATCCATTTAGAATTTGATGTAAAAGATTGCGCAATATCTCTCTCATAAAAAACTACATCTCTTCTAATTATCACCTTGTTTATCTGATGATTAAATAAACAATAGACCTTCACTTTGGAGGAGTATCCTACAAAAGTAAGGAGATCAGCTTGTGGAGTGAGTTTCCTATCTTATCATCAATCATATGCATGTACAAAAGACTTTCAAACAAAGACTTTAAAGCGGAAAACCATAGGCCGAGAGCCAAAAAATGCCTCATAGGAGTCCTTTGTGGGACAATTGTTTTGCAATTGGGCACTAGTTGAGGATATACACAAAATTGTTAATAACATTGATATAGAGGCTCTCAAGGAGCTTTACTATGAATAGAATAGAGCATGCTATGTTCATGATTGTTTGGTTCCTATTGTCTACAACTCCATTCTGAGAGGGGGAGTTGGTAGAGATAAGATGGCAAGAGATATCATGCTCCTATAGAGGTTATGAACTAGTAGCACTCAAGTAGAGAAACATGTCAAAGAATTGGACTTATGGGAAGTACACCCACATGTATCAAGAATGATCATCCCATTGTAAAAAAGGATTACTATGTGCTGCTCAAGGTAGTAGTGGATGTTGGCCCACAAAGATCAACATGAATCAATACAAGAGGTACCTTAGCTCTATTTGTGGACTAATGAGGGAATGGGGTATGGTGTTGCTTCTCAAGTTGACATGCTTTACAAAAATATTGAGATAGCTTTAGGTGTGGAGGAAGACCCTCAATTATTTGTTGATATGCTTTACAAAAATCTTGAGATAGCTTTAGGTGGGGAAGACCCTCAATCATTTGTTGATGTGAGAACTTATAAAGAGAGTTGTATTTGACATGTCCTAAGAGAAAGTACCAAAGATGCAGAGTCTTTGTAGGCTCCCATGTATTAGTGGCTAAATCTTGGAAGTGGTGGAACTATGAGACCTCAACTATTGTCTTGGAAAGAAATTGGGTCATGTGGTACATGCTACTAGGTTGTGCCTCACCACCACGAGCAATCACTAAACTAGTCTGAGAGTCAAGGACTTGAAATGTGGTCATTGTAAAGAAAACTACTCTTCCCAATCGACAAAGCTACTAAATGGATAGTGAGTATATCCCAAGCTGGGGATAATAGTATAAATCATCTAGCATAGCAAGATCTAGGCCCTGGTCAATGGAAAATTGATGTGATCATGAGCCTTAGCTGAGTTGTTCCCAATGTAGACTATCCTAGTTGTAGGGGCTTAGGATTTGCAAATTTTGAGATGGGATCATATGATGAGTAGCTCCACTGTCCACAATGCACGGAGTAGATAAAGTACTTAGTTGTGATGAATGGGCTTCTATAATAAACTCACTAGTAGGAAACTCACAGATATGGATGAGACTCACGTCCTTAAATGTCTTTAAAGAGACAATGTGTGCCTCTACATGCTAGCTAGACATGCCCTCTAATGTTGAGAATGGTGTTGATCGTACACAAAAACCACCAACTTGAGTAAAACCACTAGGTGTAGTGGTTCTTAGGATAGTCTTACGGTTTTCACAGAAGGATAAATAACTTTTCAATAAGTCTTTTGGAAAAGACCTTAAGATAAGAGTCCATGTCACCAAAGATTGAATGAGGTAAAAATTAATATTGATAGGGATCGTTTGTGCTAAAAACTTCTATGTAAAGCCTGTGACCATTGGATAATAAAACAAGCCTTGTCAATGATGATCTTGAAGCCTTCAAGATGGATGAATGCCTTCTCTTTGATCTTGACATGTCCATCAACTACTACACTTTGATACCAATGTTGTTAGTTGTTGGAGTAAGCCATATGAGGTGCAAAAAACATCCCTTTCATGAATTTTAACTAAGCATTACGTACTGTGCTGCTTTAGGGACTAGCATCAGAACTTCCGTGCTACTAGTCACCTATATTTAATTATAGAACGATCCCTAAATGCTATTCACAATGAGGGAAATCAGAATTTGTATCTTTTCAGCAATTAGATCGTCGCACAAACTTCCTCCCCCCCTCACCGTTTAGGTGTTGCTGCAGTACATAGGTGTAAATGGTTGTTTTGTTTTATTTTTGTATATAAAAAAAACAATGAACACGTACTATAACACAAAGGATGAGGCCAAAATGAGGCTTGACCTCATACTTTAACCTCGCCAAACATTCACGCACATAAATATTATTTTTCCATATTTTTTGGGCACGAAAACCCCAATTTTCTCTATTTATTATTCATGAAAAATAGGTATTTTATGATTTATTTGTATTGGTTTATTATTTTGACTGAAACTTAACATTTCCTTTGAGTTTATTCCATTTTCACTCCTTTTTCCCAACTTAAAATCGAAAAAAACCACTAATTTCCATTAAAAATGACATGTTGCGGGTTTTAAAGAATTAATAACGGCTTTAAATCATTACAGGTTTTGCATTTCTATAGTTATAGCCCTCAACCATGATGCAAATAAGGTTCAAACAAAAATTCATTGCATATGAACAACATTTGGACCATGAAACAACAAAAACAAGCAAATTTCTTCATAAAATTGGAGCATACTGCGTGTCTTGCATGTTGCGGGTTTTTTAATAATTATTCCGGGCAGCCCACAGACCAACCAACAACCATTCTTTAGTGTTGAACCTCTTTACTCAGTCTCCTCTTCATCTTGAAGCAATCCGACAAGCATTCTTCAGCCCCTCTTCTTCTTGATTTTTTGCACATGAATTACCTTTATGCAAGAGAGAGAGGGAGGAGAGAGAAAGACTGGTTTTTGATCTCTTGACTCAGTGTATCATTCCTTGCGTGGTTTGCAGCGATCGGAGGTGCAGAGAATCTTCATCCCATAGCCAGGAGGGCTCCTTTCCATTCTCTTGATCAGTAAATGATGATGAAGGGGGGGGGGGAATGGGGCGCAAAAAACTGACAGACCCCCCCCCCCCCCCCCCCCACCCATATGTTTCACATCGTGAGATTTTTAAGCTCTTAATTAGAGCTTTAAGCTTTAAAGCTCAAAAAAATCGGTTCATGACTTGGGTTTCACACTGCGCGGAAGTGGATTTTTTAGTTTTGAGGGGGCAAACGACATCGGATTCGAGATTCGTCTAGACGGGTGGTTCCATGACGTTGAAATCTACAAAGTTGGGCCTTGTCATGCTCTACTCGGCTTCCAAATCCAATAGCTGCTTCACAACCCTGAACCTTGCGGGGATAAAATGGGGGATCAAACAACCTCGGAATGGAGATCTGAGACTTGCGTTGGATTGTTGGCGCCATTTTGCATCTAGGTAAACTCTAGCTCGGCCATCTGCCACCGTTTGCTACATGAAAATAAGCACTAGCGCTTTAGGGACTTGCCGCTTAAAATCATACTGATTGCCACCGCCGCCTTCGACGAAGTCTATTTTTCCCCTGATATTCGTAACACTTCTCGGCATCAAAAATCATCTGTCATTGGCGACCATGGGATAGGGCGACTCAGCCCGTCGAATCCCACATGAATAGATCTACACATAAACAAAAAAAAAGGAGTATCAAGCTGATACAAAATAAATACACAACAAAACACATTGCACCTCATAACCTACCCCCTGACAAAACCAAGGCATGAAATCCACGAGGAGTAGGCCTAGCATAATCTGATAGAAGGCCCGAAGCTAGTCACTAACCAATTGCTCCAACATAGCCAAGCTAAAAAGAACTATCAAAGAGGTCATCCTAAGTGGTGGTTTAAACTACCTACCTAGCTAAGGATAACTCAACTAGGAGCTCCTACTAGGCGAGAACTCCTATAGCTTGATTAAGAAATAGTTTCTTTTAGCATATTGCTCCTTTAGCATCTTATTTTCCATACTTGGACCTGTAAAAAGGAGGGAGCTGAGTATAGTGACCCAAGGAGAACAGGGCATCGGCCTCAGGTCATGTATCGGTACCCAAAAACCTACCAAGCCCT
Source organism: Lygodium microphyllum (assembly GCF_053477565.2). Classification (NCBI taxonomy): domain Eukaryota; kingdom Viridiplantae; phylum Streptophyta; class Polypodiopsida; order Schizaeales; family Lygodiaceae; genus Lygodium; species Lygodium microphyllum. The sequence goes on from NC_141156.1 coordinate 117,472,385, forward strand.
CACGAGGCGACACTTAATCCTTTTCTAACGCTCACTTTTATTTTCGAAACGACATCGGATTCGAGATCCATCTGGACGGGTGGTTCCGTGACATCGAAATCTACAGAGCTGGGCCCCCTCACGCTCTACCCAGCTTCTTGATCCAGTAGCTGCTTCACAACCGCGAACCTTGCAGGGATTAAATGGGGGATTAAGCGACCTCAAAATGGAGATCTAAGACTTGCGTTGGATGTCTGACGCCATTTTGCATCTAGGAAAACTCTAGCTCGGCCATTCGCCACCGTTTGATTTCCATGAAAATAAGCACTAGCGCTTTAGGGACTTGCTGCTTAAAATCGTACTGATTGCCACCGCCGCCTTCAATGAAGTCTATTTTTCCCTTGATATTCGTAATTTTTGGCTATTTTTAAGCGTTTCTCGGCATAAAAAATCATCTGTCACTAGTCTTTATCATATAGTAAACAAAAATTAAAGAAAATAGAAGATGAACAAATCGCAAAAGAGAAGAGAAATCCACAAAACTTGCACAACATAAGATTGGGTACAATCTCCCCCCATGTATGGGTGAGCAACTCTCGTATGCATATATTTATTGATTATATTAAGATTTTGTACTCAAAATATATTGAAGACATTTTTTGTGCTCTTGTGTTTCCTTTTCTTGCTTGACTTGCTATTGGCAAAATAAATCGAACATAACTTATTCTGAATAGCTTTACATCCAAAAATAATGTTTTAACATGTTTAGATTTTGATTATAAATCCATTCAAAATAAATCAATTGCATATGTATGCATGCAAATTCGTTGTGCTTATGAGTGCTTACAAAAATATAATATTTCATGTTATGTAGCATACAATTTTCAATATTATTTCCATGGTTTAAAGCATATAATTTCCATGCATTAATATGCACATCTCAAAATGTTTATTCCATATAACTCCATCTAATAATCTACGCATCATAACACAAAACAAATTAGTATTGCTTTGTATATCTACCAATCGTAATGTCACCATTATCACACGTGTGTACTCATGCAACAAGTCATGGATCATGTGACAAATAGACAAAATTCACCTAAATAAAATAAAAATCAACTTATTTTCATAGTGAATTTTGGTAAAATAGTGTGATTATCGTAATTATATAACAATTGTAATCCCAAGTTTGTCACACGAGACTTACATTATGGATAGTTCTTGTCTAGCCTCTCAATAATAGGGTTTCCATAGTAAATGGAGAATGGTCTTCTCCTCCTTATTGTATAGTGGATAAAATGGGAAATTAGCACTAGCCTTTATAAGCCTCTCATGAGTAGAGCAATTGTTTATTAATGCTCTCCACATAAACAAGTTGAGTCTTCTTGAAGGAGTGCACCTCCACACCCTCTCAACTCTCTTTTTCTAAGTTCTTGTAGTGGGAGCTCACGCTCAACCGCCAAGACCCACGGACCGCTTATTGCTTCAAGTGTTTCAAGCGAGCTCTAATGGCTATCTCTCACCTAGCCGATGCGCCGTCGATTCTATGAGTGTAGTGAGCTTACCTTGATATCGATACGAGTTGCCTCCTCTCTCGCACACCCCGGTAGCTCCATGATCCTAGATGCGAGCTCAAGCATCCTCAAGCCTCCTCCATCTCCAAGCTCCATCCTCCATAGCCGCAGGCGCGAGAAAAGAGGAGAAGAGAAGAAGAGAAGAGGAGATGGTGAAGAGCTTCACCCTCTTGATCCCTCACTCTCACACACTCACTCCCTCACACTCTCACACTCCCACTCTCAAGAGCACACATAAGCAAGAAGATGAGGAGAAGAGAAGAAGAAGAGAGCTCTTGTTAGCCACACACAAAAGAATGAGCTTCCATTCACTTTTTGAACTTTATATATACAAACCCTAAAAACCCTATGGGCGCCCATCCCTTTTTACATGACCAGTCATTGTGGCAAGGTCCCTTTTTCTAAATCCCTCTTCTTGATTCATGCCTCTAGCCTACACACGTCTAATATTTTACAATTGGCATAGGAGGGAGCCTGGCGCTCTTTTACAAGAGTTTTCCATGTTTTTTGAGGCGCCTTTCATTTAAAATTGCGCTTTTTGCCCCAGCTTAGATTTGGAGGTCACCTGTGTGTCTTTGCTCTTTTTCCATGTTTTTTTTCTGCTTTTTCCTTCCTTTTTCCGCCATCTCGACTTGGGGTTAACATTACCCCCCTCCTAGACGGGTGCCAGTCCCATGACACTTCTGTGTTGTTATAGGTTGGCAGGCAATTAGCCAAGTGGTGTAAAGGTGAGGGCTACTTGGAGACTCAGGTGATTGTGGAAGTTGTGAAATGATTTTTTTCGGAGAAGCCAAATGGATATTGCATGATTGACGGGGGCCTCCGAAGTTGGTGGTTTGTTGCTTTTTGTGATGCCTGAAAGGAGAAGGTGCAGTGCTGTTCCTAAGGGGAGTGCCTACCTCATTGTGTTAGTGCATTGTGCTCGTGCTAGTGGAATGGGGAGGTGGGTCTAACCGCAGGCAAGCCTAGGTGATGTCCCACACTTGAGGACCCCATTTGTGCTAAGGGAGGTGCGGTGCAAGTGTCTTAGGGTGACAGGTGGTGAGTGTTACCTCCCTAGGTATGTCCTACCCTTGATGTGCCCTAAGCGTGAAGTGGGGGAGCAAAAGGGCTAGGGGGTTAGGAGTGGAGCCGGCTGACCGAAGCCACGGGGCATGCCTAACTTGAGAACCCCTAGGTGCAGTGATCGTGCTTTATGTGGTGGTAAGTGCTTCTGCAAGTGGGCTATGTTGTCCAGTCAGTGGAGAGTGTTTTTCGTACTTTTCCTTTCATGTTGTTATTTTCTTCACTTTTACTTTACTTTTCTTATCTTTTCGTTTTTTTTTTGAAGTTAAAGTAGTGGAATGATAGCCATGACCTAATTCTCTTCATCTGAATGAGGAGGAGAAGGGGGTCGGATGGATTTGCTAAAAATTTGGTAGCTTTGCATGTATCCTTTCAGATTCATGCAGACATGGAGAGAGGTGGTGGAGAGGAAAGGGTGATTGCATCTAGTGAACTAGCAGTCATTCATGTCTTCTAGGAGGGCTAGGCAAAAAGAGGGGAGGAGATTAGCCCTCATCATTAGACGAGCCATGGCACAACTGTCAATGGCCTTAGGGTCGAAGAAGAGGGAGGCAGGCCATGCTCTTGTGGAGTCGGGTCCTGCTTAAGTAATAGCTTAAGTAATCTAAGGTAGTTACATATAGTTAGAAAAGCTGGATCGGGGCATGAAGAGAAATCTGCGAGGAAGCGCGTCATAGAGTCATCTAGGCTTTCTGAGTTAAAGAGGAGGGCATGTTCAAAGGATACTACATTGGAGCTATAGATAACGGGAAAGTCGTAATGCCTGTGGAGGGTGGCATCAAAATCCACACCTACCCTTCAAGGGTATGCCATGTATGTGGGTTCGTTCCTCTCGAAGGGCAGCGTGTTACAAAACGCCATCCAGGTGAGCATACTAATGTTGCATACTCGCCTCCTCCACAGGGGTTGGCTTTTATAGCCATGTACTGTATGTGAAACTTCAAAAACTTTATTTTGCCAGTAGTCGACCTCTTCAGTTCCCCAAGAGGTGGGGATCTTCTCTCTCTCTTCTAGCCACTTTTGCCCTAGTCAGCCACCAATCGCGATTACCTCCTCCATCACCTTAAGCGGCAGACCCTTCGCAGGCTGTTGGGTAGGAGAAAGCTAAAGGTGAATGGATCCTTTTCTTTTTCTTGTCTCTCCCAAACCACTAGCTCTGCGTGGAATCCAGTTGGGATGTCATCAGGGCAAGGTGGGAGGGGTGCGGATGGCTGCACGGTTGGCTTGGGCCTTAACTGCTTCCTGGCTTCTTCGACTAACTTCCTGCGTCTCTCTTTAAGTGCGGCTTGTCTCTCTGCAGATGGGTCCTCCTGTTGTTGCTCTTGAGACTGCAGCCAGGGGGATTGTGGGATCACATCCTCTCTGAATCTACCCATGTCGAATTCGAGTTTTGCTTCCTCCCCTTGTCGGTCTCCTTGTTGTGCTCCCTCTTCAAATCCTATGGCATCTATTTCCTGGGGGGTAAGGCCGGCCAGCAGTAGGTATTTCCTTTGCTCTTCCAGCCTCAGTCTAACCTCCGCAGGTTGGGGTGGCATCTGCAGTCCTGCATGTAGGGCTCTGCGTGTAATGTTAAGCTTCTTTTGTGCCACCTCCAACGATTCTCCCTCTGGGCGAGTGGTGTCCATGATTGTGTTGAGGAAGGCCTTTTGTTGGGCACCGAAGGCCACCTGGGTGGCTTCTACCACCTTGTTCTCTGCGATGATCTTCTCTTTTTCCACTAGAGCAAGGCGCCGTGCCAGTGTCTTCACCGCCCTTCTTTCATTCTGCGTGGCCCACTCCTTTGCTCTCTTGTTCATCTCTTCTAGGCTCTCTCCTTGCCTTAGAGCCGGGGTCGTGAGCCTTTGTTCTTGGTCTTCCCGTTCTCTGACCAGTTTCTCCTGTTCTTCTTTTTTGGAGTTTAGCTGATCAGTCATCAGGGACTCGATCTCGTTCTGCTGCTGCTCCATGTTCTGTTTTCTTTCCTCGTCCCTAGCATTGAGCTTAGCCATAAGTGCTTCGACTTTGGCGGTTTTTGCAATGAGCTCCTCATACTGCATGATTAGAAGCTTGTGTTCTCTCTGCATTTTCACAAGTTCCTGTGTTTCATTGTCTAGTAGTTGCCTCCAGTGCTCTTCCCTATCATCCTTAGCCTTCACTTCTTGCTTGAGATTTGAGATCTCCCTTTGCTGCATGGCTATCATTCTAGTTTTGTCGAGTTGGAAGGCAGCTACTGACTCCTTTTCAGCCGCCAACTTAGCCACAGCTATCTTTCGTTCCTCCTTAGCTTTCTCCAATTGGGAGAGTAGCTCGGCGACGTACTTGTCGTAGTTAGTTGATGGCGTCATCGTTGTGTGGATTGGTGATGTCGAGGCTTCCACCTTCTGTCGTTTAGGGTCTTGCCTTGATTCTGCATCAGTGGCCTCTTTTGCCATGTGGCCGTAGTTTCGGTGCTTTATCCTTGGGCCATTTCTTTGTTGATGAAGTATTGTATCCATGCCACGAAATTCGAAACATCGGCACTGGTCGGGATGCTGGGGGTGATGGTGGTTGGTTCGGTGGGAGGCACCATGAGGGGAGGAATCGGGTGAATTGGGGCTTTGCCCTTGCCCTCAATGACAGCGGGCGGCACGATTTCCAATGCTTGTGTGCTAGAACTAGGCCCTTCTTCTCCTTGTGGGCTTAGATTCCCCAATTCATCTGCCTTGCTTTGTTGTTCGATAGACCGGCGTGCAGTCTCAGCCAGGTCTTCTTCCTCCTTTCTTCTTAGTTCCTCTTCTTCCTCAGTGGCTTTTCTTTGTCTTTTCGCTTCTATTTTTCGGCGTTCTTCCTCCTTTTTGACTTTTTCTTCCTTTTCCTTCTTTTTTCTCTCCTCAGCCTTCTATTTTGATGCCTTCTTTGCCTTCTGTAATTCCTCCTTTTTCTTTTCTTCTTCTTGTTTCTTCTTCTTCTCCCTCTCCTTGGCCTCCTTAAGGGATTCTTTTTTGGCCCTTTCCAAGTCCTCTTTCTCCTTCTTGCGGCCTTCGTCATCCTTTTTCTTTCTTTGGGCTGTTTTCTTCTTGGGTTTCTTGGTCATCTTCTTGCTTTTCTGTTCTTCCCCTTCTTCCTCAGTCTTGGTTCTGTCGGTGGACCCCTTCTTTGTCCTGGTGAGGGGGCGACCTATCCGGCGTTTCTCCTTCTCCTTCTTCTGCATTTTGTGTCTCCTTTACTGCCTCTTGGATGAGCGCAGTCAAAATGCTTCCGTAGCCAATAAATGAGGCCTTGGACGAGGCCTTCTTCCTTTCTGTGGCCTTGGAAGCTGGAGACTCTCCACCTGCTGGCTTACTTCCCAAAGCCAGTGCTTTAGCCGCCTGGTCGATGGTTTTGCGGACATACCCATTGCAGTCGACATTATCTAAGGTGTGGGCTGCTACATTTTCCAGCACATGCATGCTGATTTGATGCATTAAGGCATTGTAGCACTGGTTGGAGAAGAGTGCGTGCACTAGCTTTGCCTATAGCCTGGCTTCACCATCAGGGATGCCATGGATGCTGACACCGTCATTGGTTAGCACCTCCTCTCTTTTCATTTTCAGCATGGTGTAGATATCCCTTTTCTATTTTTTCTCTATCTTCGGTTCCAACCTCAACGCCTTCTCCACCAAGGCTGGTTTCAAGTGCACCTGTACATGTTTAGCATTTTCTCCCCCTCCCACCGTCGCGGTGCCGCACTCCTGGTCGGGGTCGTATGTCCTGAGAAACTCCACACACTTCGTGTGGTTAGGCTTTTGTGCAAATTTCTCTAGGTACTTGGTGAGGTTGCACTACTCGATGACTCTCTTGGCTGCTTCCTCCTTCGACACTACTTCTTCGATGTTCTAGATGGTCCGAAACTTCAGCTGATTGTAGGCACGGTTTTCTAGGGATATGCTATTGCGCTCTTTCCTCCTCCGTGAATGGAAATCGGTGCACGGTCTTGTTGCGACATTTTATGTTCATGTCATAAACCGTAATTTTCATTAGTGCTTTCCACATAGTAATTTGCTGATTTGCTGATTGCTGATTTGTGAATGTGAATTCAAAGGTCTCCCAGGAGCATGGCATCGTTTTAACTTCAGTTGCAAAGGGTTCCTTCAATAGTCATAAGTCCAAGCGGTCGTAGCTTAGTGTTAGCGACATGAAGGTGGTATTTAGTCATTTAATGCATTCCACCACGTCATCCTCGGTGTCCTCAGTGAAGTTGGCGGCTAGTGCTAAAAAGGATTTGCATTCATAGGAGGGCGTAAGGCCGATGGGTGGTCGAAGTTTGCTAGAACTAGAGCCTGTGACAATGAAGAGTTGCGGTTGGGAGTGTTCTTAAGTCTGCAGTTGGGCTGCTTAGATTATGAGTGGATTAGGAGCAGCCACGACAGATGGACTGCTACATTCAAGTTGGATTTGGGGAGTTGGATTGACTTGGTCGGGTGATGACTCTTATGACAGAGTCTATTGTTTGGGCCGATAGGCTTGTGTGACTCTCTTAGGTTTAGGTGTGGATGAGTCGGATGGTTGTGGTTTTGGAGAGCACCGCGGCTTATGGTTTGGAGGGTTTATGGGACTTGGGTTGATCAAGCTTGAGAGCGGCGTATGAGTAGTGCCTTTGGCCGTGTAGGCCTTAGGGATCCATAGCCAGGTGTTGCCCACGTAGTAGCCTTGCGCATGCAAGAGGGCTTTAGGGACCCATCTTTGCTTGATCATGCGGCGCTTTCTGTGACTGTGTCTTGGCCTCCTAGGTTTAGAGTTTTTGGTTTTATGAGGATAGGAGCATCGACTCCTAGGCGGCGGTTGCGGCTGCTTAGGCTGCCATTGAAATCTAGGCTGTTGGGCCTTAGGTTTTGCTATTGTGGGCTATGATTCATGAAATCTAGGAGGTGGCGGCCGTGCACTATTCCCCTCCTTGGACTTGGTTACGGATATTTCTACCAGTGGCGTTGCGGATAGTGATGAGGTCGTGCAGCCCTTGCTGAAAGCTGACAATGCGAACGTTGCCTATTGCGAGGTGGATGCGCTGCGACTCATAATAAACATTGCAGTGAGTCTTCTTTTTGAAAGTTCGCCCCAGCAGCGATGGTGCCTGCGTTTTTAGCATTTGGCAACATGTAAAAATCATTGGGACAGTCTCAGACTCGATAGAAATGGCGGCTTTGCACTTGCTGAGAAGTGTGTAGGAATGGGTCCCATATGGGCTTAATTTTGCATTAGTGGGTTGAAGTGGTGGTCTGCCAAGTTGAGTCCAATGATCGTGAGTTAAGACATTGAAGTCTGCTCCCTTGTCGATCAAAGCGTTGAAAGAGCATGTTTATTTTACAGTGACCGTGATATGGAGGTATGCGGGCTCTATGGCTTCCTCATCCTCATCATCAATCTCAGTGATTGTGGCCACTCGTATCTTGATAGGCGGTTCTAACATCAGGGGCTCATGTAAAGGATGGGTGGGAGGGTAGTACTTCTTGACACGACTACCATTGAAGAAGCCTATGCCCTCACCGTCTAAGGTCTCGAGCTTGATTTGAAAGGTCCAAGACCTCTAAATTTCATTTTCTGCTTATGCCCCTTAACTGAGTAGAGGAGCACTAAGTCGCCCTGTTCAAAGTCGCGCTACATGACATGCTTGTCAAACCAACTCTTGCGTCGGGCCTTCTCACATATAAGCGCATGGGTGGCTAGAAGGCAAGTCTCTGAGAGGTGTTCGAGTTCGACTAGGCATTGCGTCCATGTCTCTTTCCCTTCCCATCGTTCTTGAAGTGCTATTCTCAGGTAGGAACGAAGAATTCTAATGGTAGAACCACTTCAGTTTCATAGGTCAGCTTGAAGGGGGTTTGACCGACAACCGTTTTATAAGCTGTGCGGTAAGCCCACAAAGCTGCCATCAGCTTGTTGTCCCAGTCGCTGCGTGAGGCTGAGACCACCTTGGTCAGGACATTGACAAGAATCTTATTCGTGGATTCTGCCTAACCATTTTCCTAAGGGTAGTATGGCAAGGATTTGCGATGGATGATGAGAAAGGTGGATAGGAGATGCGCTATCACTTCGTTGATGAAGTGCGTGCCTTGGTCAGCTCAATGGGGCAGTCGAATCGTGAGATCACTTGCTCCCATAAGAACTTGGTAGTCGTCCTAGCATCGTTTTTTCGTGTCGCTCTTGCCTTTGCCCATTTCGTGAGGTAGTCCGTGTGGCCACAATGATGTACTTGGCCTGTGAATACTATGCCGCAGGACTGATGGGTCCTATGAAGTCAATTCTCCATTTTTTGAAGGGTTGTCGTGCAATAACTGGGGTCAACTCCATCAAATCCTTGCGAATCGGGACTTTTGTTCGTTGGCACTCGTCACAATGCTTGACGAATCGCGATGCATCGCGAAAAAGCGTGGGCCACCACAGTTGAGATTGCAACACCTTTCGTGCTATCGTATCTTCGCTAAAGTGCCCTCCAGCAATGCCGCTGTGTGACTCTAAGAGCACATCGTGCATCTCATGTTTGCATACGCATTTGTGCAGCAATCCATCTTGCCCTAGCCTATAGAGTTGGCCTATGATTAGCTGTAGGGCTGGATCTTAAGGATTAATAGCCTAAGTCGGGCTTTTTCTATCAGTTGATCAGGCAGTCCATGTTCAAGCACTTGGACTATGTCTTCCACCCAATATGGTGTTAGGTCAGCCTTGAATAAATCTCTCGCTGGACAGGTTAAATAGATGGGCATTGGGTAACTTGTCAACAATGCCTTGTCCAGCGGCTTCTCTCGTGGGAATGCGTGACATATGGTTAGCCAGGTAGTGTTGTTTTCCTTTTTGTACAACCACGGAGAAGTCGAATTCCTAGAGCAGAAGGAGCCACCGAGCTATGCATCATGTAGCGCAAGGTTTGTTTACTAGATAGAGCAGGGCTTGATGGTCCACAAAAAAGGTAAAAGGTGTGGCCAATAGATAGTGCCGGAATTTCTTCACAGCAAACACCATGGCTAATTCTTCTCTTTCTATTGTCGAGTAGTTCATTTCCGTCTCAGTGAGTTGTCTGCTAGCAAAGCTCACTGGTTAGTCTAAGTTGTGTTCGCCAGGTTGGCACAACACTGCCCCCACATCAAACTTAGAAGCATCAATATACACGTGGAAAGTAATGGTCCAATCTGGGGCTTGTAGAATTGGTGTTGTGGTTAGAGTCTTTTTCAACTCTTCATATGCTCATTGGCATGCCTCGGTCCATTCGAAGACGATCAGCAGCTTGTACAAAGGTTTGGCAATCAATGCATAGTTCAGTACAAACCGCCGATAGTACCTCGTATGGCCTAGGAAGCATTGAACTCCCTTGTAGTTGATTGGTGGTGGAAGGTCAACAATAACCTTGACTTTTGAGAAGTCAGTGGCAATGCCATTCTTCGACACCATGTGTCCTAAGATGCATCCATGCTTTACCCAAAACTGGCACTTTAAGGGGTTCAAGGAGAGTCGATATAAGCGACACCGCTCAAAGACTGCTCGGAGTTTGTCTAAGTGTTCGATCGAGGTCGAGTGGACACAGAGGTCATCGACAAAGACTTCCAACTCCTTGCGAAGCATGTCTTTAAAGATGGTGCACATGAGGCGTTGGAAGGTGGCAGGGGCATTAGTCAACCCGAAGGGCATGACTATGTAAGCAAAGACGCCCCACTCAGTGGCAAAGGCAGTCTTGTGCATGTCCGCAGGATGCACTTGCACCTTGTTGTACCCTAAGAAGCCGTCCAAAAAATTGTAGGCTTCCTTGCATGCCACTCTCTCAAGCATGTGCTCGGTGTATGGCAATGGATAGTTGTCCCTCTTAGTAGCAACATTCACCTTCTTGTAATTGACACACACTCGGATTTTTCCATTCTTCTTCATCACGATGACTATGGGCGATACCTAGTCTGTGTGTTCGATTTTGTAAATGAATCCCACTCTCATCAGCTTATCAATCTCCTCTTTGACAGCATGAGCGTGTTTTGGATTCATAGGGTATGGTCGCTGCTTGACCGGCGTTGCGTCTAGCGTCATGGGTATGTTGTGAGTCATGACACTCGGATCTACCCCCTTACGCTCTTCTAAGGACCAGGCGAGCATGTCTATTTACTCTCGCAATAGAGCGACAATACTCGTTTCTTCTTCCTCAGTCAAGTCATCGGCAATGAAGACTGGTTGGGGTGTTTCCCCTTCCTGGGCTAGGTTCACCTCCTTGACCTTGCTGGTCCCTCGATCAGTTCACTCGTTTGCCCTTGACGCTTGGAACCTAACAGAACTACTACCTTATCCCCTTTTTTGAATTTCGTAAATCGTTTAGGGAGGTCCTGCGGTTTTCGCTGTTCTTTCGTTCGTGTATCCCTGGGTTGTTCTGCCTTTTTTTGACTTAATTGTCTGTGTCTCAGGTGGACAGGTAGGTTCCCCTTGGTGCATCTGGCCGTGGGCGGCCTAGGGATTTCTGGATCACTATCCGAACTAACCTCCGACTCAGAGTCGAACTCCCCGTCCTCGCTAGAAGAGGTGGTTTCCCCTGGTGGGTGCAGTTCGGATGACGACTCTGTCCTAAGCACTGATGTTGTTCCTGGCTGGGCTAGGTCTGCTTGCTCAAGGTCTATGGCTCCTACGTGTTCCAACTAGGCACGATCACATTCCATGCACATAACTCCTCACTCTATCCTGAAGATACTCTTTTTTTGTGGCTTGGAGTCTGCTCGTATTTTCTCTATTTCTTGTCCTTTAGTGTCGTATTCCACGGTATCTACCTCACCCTCACTTTTGTTGAAGGATTGGTAGTCTTTGTATTCGTCGTTAGAATCCTCTTCGTTAGACTGCTCGTCATCTCTTAGAGCTTGGTATATCTCTTGTCATTGGTCATGAACTAGGTCCCAGTTATACATGAGGTTTAAGTCATAAACTTTGGTCCATTGCCATTTGGATTCATCTAAGAGATCCTGGAGTGGTTTAAAGTTTGCAGCTGGATTGCCAGCTAGCTTGTCCGTTAAGTATTCTAGTATCTCCTGGAGTTCCCTTTTATTGGTTGGGACTTGGAAGTTGACAGGCTTAGGTTTCCCACGAAGGGTTCCTGCCATCATGTAGATAGTACAGAGGGTGTGTCGTTAGACTTGCCGATTGTTTTGATGGCTTGCTCATATGCCTCATGATCTGAGAACGGCAGGTTGATTGTAGCAAGGACATGCATCCAATCCCTCTCTTCCTCTGGGCATGGGATATACTTGGTCAAGGGCCCATAGGACTTATTGACCTGGGTGTTACCCTTGAGCATAGCAGAGATGGCATCTGAGTCGACTGGTGAGGTCTTCCAAGTGTCCATCTCTATTCTCACGGCATCCGTTCTATTGCCAAGGAAGATCAAGCCGTTACCCCAATCTTCGATGACTCTAGCATTGCGCATCCAGGGTCGGCCTAATAGGATATCGTAGTCCAATCCCTTCATGACTATAAAGTCCACAGAGAATTGGACACCTGCGATCTTCACTGGCCAATTCTTAAGCACCCTGAATGGCTTGACTCTCATACCATTTGCTAATGTGACATTAAACCTAGCAGTTTCGATAGGCGGGTTTCCCCAAGTCTGAAGCACTGCGTGGCTAAGCACACTAACCCTAGTTCCTGTGTCCACGATTCCCTTTCTCGTTGTATCGCCTAGGGCTAGAACTGGTAAGACCGCATACATCTCGGAACCTTCCCAGAAGGCATTGACTGTAAGGATTTAAGCATAGAGTGCAGCGTCAAACTCGGTATTTGCGTCTCTGCATCATGGTCACGAGGGTCTATTGTGACCTGCTCTCGTGGCTGTTCAACCCACTGCTTAAGATCTTGCCATAGGGTGGGATGCTGCCTAAGCAGATCTCCCAGGCTAAGTGTTACAGGGGTAGCCACCAACGTGGTTAGGAGATCGTTGGGTACTCTTTCTCCTAACCTGGATTGTCCTGGCCAATGGCCGTGATGACTGATCTGCGGCCCTGTAGCATCAAGGCTTGGCCTTAGCGGCACTGCTTGTGGTGCAATTGCTTCTCCCGACTTTGGTTGAGGAGGTGAGATTGGCTGCTTATGCTGGAGAGATCATCGATCTCATCCTCTATGATGGGCTCAGCGTCTTTTAGATGCTCTTGAGCCTCCTTCACCCATTCCTTCACTTTTTCTATGGCCTCTAATTGTCGCTTCAGATGCGGGTATTCCCCTACCTTAGCACTTCCCTTTTCGGCATCTTAGGAGCTGAAGTCTCTGCCTCTGCGTCAGAGACCTTCTTTCCAGCAGGCAAAGTTGTAACACTCTCCGTTTTTAGTGCGATTTTAGCTTCCGACCTCTTCTTCTTCAGCCTGTGACTTTTCTTCCCTATCAAAGCTGCGTCAAGGTTGCTAGGCCTTGGCAGTGATATGTCGGCTTGCTTTGTTTGGGCATGGGTCATGACTCGCAATGGGATAGGTGTAGCCTCCCCATCGAGGTTCTCAACACCAAACAGCCCCAATGGGACAGACGGTACGTTGGTTGAGCTAGAAGATGGCTTTCGCTTTGGGCAATCGACGAAGAGATGAGTGATTTCGCACTCAGCACACCTTTGGTCAGTCTTGTCTCTATTTTGCTACTCCCTTTCAGGGCAGCGTGATGAGACATGACCTGGGTGACCACAAGTCCAACAGGTGATTGGATCTTGGGTCTGCCCTCCTAGGCCTCTACCTCGTCCTCTTCCTAATGCCATCACCAGCACGGGGCGATAATCCATGAGGGCAGCGTTGCCCTCATCGTCATGCGAGACGTAAGGGCATATGTAAGTTTCTTCCTCATTTGGTTCTTCCATGTAGTGGATTGGAGCATCGCTCGGTGGATGGGTCACATAAGGACTAGGTGGTCTAGGTATGCCAATAGGGTTTATGTCCATCCTACGAATAGCTGGCTTAATGTCATTAGGCGCAGGAAGGGCCAATGGGGCTCCCCTTCTGAAGAATGGCTGCGGTCTGCTCGCTAGGTAAGGCTGGCCACATAGGGTTGCGAGTACGGAAGTCTTCTTGGTAATCTACAATACGCGACGTCATGACCGAATCTACCACAGTTAGCACAAGATCTTGACCTAGGGTCTTGACACTCGGCTGGCAAGTGGTTTCCGCCACAGTACACACATTGGACGTGTGGGCGCGTTGGTTGTCTCAACATGTCTTGCAACTTGGCTAACTCCATCTTTACATCAGCCAACATCTCGGTGGCCTTCCCCTTATCTTGGGATGATGGGACTGATCGCTCACTAGAGGCTGACGCTCTCTCTGAGCTTCGCGAGTTGGTCTCTTCTAGGTTTGAGCTCCTGGAGCTCCACTCTTTCAGCTGATCATAGACTCTGATGGCTTCCTCAAACAGTCTAGCTAGCGCGTCTCGTTGCAAGCTCGAATTGCCTGCCAAAGCCTTATATAACTCCTCGTCTCAAATTCCACTGATGAATAAAGTCAAAACTGTTGTTTCAGTTGGTCGCTCGCCCATAGGGATTCTCTTGAAGAGACTCCTCACATGGGTTATGTAGTCGCGAATGTCCTCCTTCTCCTTCTGCTTGACGTTCATCAAACGTACTAGCAGATTATCGGAGTATCCAGGCTCGGCAAATCTCTTAATGAAGAGATCCTTGAGGCCACTGAAGTTGGCTCATTCTGCGGCATCTAGGTTTGTATACCAAGTCCTTCCCTTTGTCACCTAAGCAGAGTTCGAACGCTTGAGAGCATTGAGTTAGGTCGTTTAAGCCGTAGGCTTCGCAAACTTGCTCGAACTACTCTACAAAGCTGTATGGATTGTCATGGGGTTGGTATTTGTCGAGTTGCTTGGCAACAATAGGGATTTTAGACTGGCTCTTTAAGCCTTGGTTCACTCCTAATCCTGCGAGCAGCGATGTCGCTAGTGCTGTGGCACTTTGCTCTGTTGCCATATTATCTAGCAGTCGCTTCATGAGAAGTTCGCTCAACGTCAAGTCTCCTTCTAAGGCTCTCTCGTGATCTGTTCAATTTCTGCCTGCTAAGTTCAGCACTCGTTGTACCTCACGCAACTCCGTGCTTTGCCTTTGGCTCCTAGCATGCTGGTCCCTATTGTATTCGATTATGCTTTGCAAAGCCTTGTGGGCTAGTTTTCTCTCTTCCTCTAGGTTTGCGATGATAGCGTCTGCTGTCCTGCCGCGATGCTCGTACCGGGCGTGTGCATCGTAGCTGCTGATTAGGTATTGAATAGCCTCCGGGAAGACGTTCAAGGCGAGTTCCTCATTTGACCTATGGCCTGAGCCTCCTTCTGCCATAGTCTTGTTGTCGTGCTCCACTAAGCTGTCAATCAGGTTGAGTAGATTTGTCAAATCCACGTCGTTGAAGCCACCTGCTTGGTCCTACTTCACGCATTGATGGTTTGTCTACGTCTTGGGTCCTCTCCTACTGGTGGGTTCCTTGACTGGTTTATCTGAGTGAGTTTCTTCAGTTATTGAATACAATCCTCAATTTATGGTCACTTAGTGTGCGTGTTTCTTCTCGTGCACTTGTGCTCAATCAGGCTTTCAATTTCCTTAAGTGCATTCAAGTGCGGAAATTCAAGGTGAGTGCAATAAACAATCTCGAAGCATCTTACGCACTCTCGCTTTGTTTTGGGCCTGATAGGCTTGTTGGTCAATTTTCTGGCCGCCTTGACAGGGTTCAGGGTTTTTCTAATATGTTGTCTTGTTTTTTTTTGGTTAATCACGTTTTAACTGCCCAACGCTTTGCGTCTAGGTCTCTGGGTCTTGCTGCTGCCTACTTCAAGCTACTAAGCGGCTGCTCCCTACGATTTTGTCTATTCCGTGTGCCAGAATCAAGTTCTGAGCATCAGGACTTTCGGCAATTTGCGCTGCTGAACTCTAGCTGGGTCAGGTTAAATTTTTGAGAATTTGATGAAAATTTACACTCGGCCCAGCTGGTTCAAATTGTAGGGTCTGAGTGGGTCACTTGGACGGGCCGAGGGTCGAATTCGTGACTCGGACAGGGTAGACTCAGAAAGGCCGAGGTGTAGACTTGGAAAAAGTCACTCAGATAGGTTGGCTCGGACAACCTGAGGTACTTGGGCCGAGGGCCAATATGACACGTGGCCGAGGGCCGAATCCTATGGCTCGGACGGGCCGAGGGCCAAATTAGTCGATGGTCCGAATGGTTGACTCGGATGGGCCGAGTAGGTCTGGGTCGAGTAGGTCTGGGTCGAGGGGCTGATTAGGGTTTCGTGTCGAGTAGGACGGGCCGAGTAGGTCTGGGTCGAGGGATGATTAGGGTTTCGTGCCAAGTGGGCCGAGGGCGGATTCTGAGACTCGGCCCAGAAGCGACCACTTGGATGGGCCGAACGCGACGCGACGACGACAGCGAGAGGTCGATTTTGCTCGATTCTTGTGATTTAATCAATCATAGCAAGCATAAACCTCCAGATCCTATCTAGGGGGATAGGGGAAGGGATTTGTATGCCTGAAGAGAGTGGTAGGCTCGTCGATGGTGTGATCGGATCGAATCGTGTGATGACTTTCTCTCTCTCTCTCTCTCTCTCACTGAAATGGTCACAAATGAGTTCTCCCTTGGTCTATTGGCTCTTATACCCCTTCTCGGGTATGGTGTTGATGCCCCCAATCACTCACTCGCCGATCTTAGGCATCACAAGCGATCTTTTTACCATTTTTTGCACAATTTTTGCCCTGTTTTGCCCTGTTTTGCAACAGTAAACCCTACCATTCTCCGGTGCGATTTCCTAATCCTAACCTATGCTAAATGCAATAAGAATCGAAAGAAAAAAACTGAAATAATTTCTCCATGTTTCCCAATCATCAAACAAACAAAATATCCCAAAATACTTACTTGTTTTGAAGATAAAAAACACCCAAACTTCTTACCTATCTCAAGCTCCGTTTCGGGGATGAATCCCTTACTTCGATGCTCGATATGAGGCGCGCAAGTGCTCAAGCTTGAATCCGTTGGTCCCGGCAATAGAACCAAAATGTAGTGGGAGCTCACGCTCAACCGCCAAGACCCACGGACCGCTTATTGCTTCAAGCATTTCAAGTGAGCTCTAATGGCTATCTCTCACCTAGCCAACGCGCCGTTGATCCTATGAGTATAGTGAGCTTACCTTGATGCCAATGCGAGTTGCCTCCTCTCTTGCACACCCCGGTAGCTCCACGATCCTAGATGCGAGCTCAAGCATCCTCAAGCCTCCTCCATCTCCAAGCTCCATCCTCCATAGCTGCGCGTGCGAGAAAAGAGAAGAGAAGAGAAGAAGAGAAGAGGAGATGGTGAAGAGCTTCACCCTCTTGATACCTCACTCTCACACATTCACTCCCTTACACTCTCACACTCCCTCGCTCAAGAGCACACACGAGCAAGAAGATGAGGAGAAGAGAAGAAGAAGAGAGCACACACGAGCAAGAAGATGAGGAGAAGAGAAGAAGAAGAGAGCTCTTGTTAGCCACACACCAAAGAATGAGCTTCCATTCACTTTTTGGACTTTATATATACAAACCCTAAAAACCCCATGGGCGCCCATCCCTTTTTACATGACCGGCCATTGTGGCAAGGTCCCTTTTTCTAATTCCCTCTTCTTGCTTCATGCCTCTAGCCTACACCTATCTAATATTTTACAATTGGCACAGGAGGGAGCTTGGCACTCTTTTACAAGAGTTTTCCAAGTTTTTTGAGGCGCCTTTCATTTAAGATTGCGCTTTTTGCCCCGGCTTAGCTTTGGAGGTCGCTTGCGTGTCTTTGCTCTTTTTCCATGTTTTTTTCTACTTTTTCCTTCCTTTTTTTGCCATCTCGACTTGGGGTTAACAGTTCTCAACTTGACTTTGGGGAAGTATCTCTTCCAATACTCTACCACCTTGAAAGTGTGTCTTCCCTCATAGCATCTAATCCTTTCTCTTTGAGGCATCCCATAGCTTCTTACATTTCTATGTTTGAACAACTCTGAAGGAACGACATTCTCGACCAATGTGAGCCATATGATACTCTACTTTTTTCTTTTCCATGATTTCCTTTAGCCATTTGATCTCCCCGTTAAGAAATCTCCACTTATTCTTCATTTTCTCGAATGTGAAAAACCTAAGTTGGGAGGTATCCCACAAGTTCCCCCACCTTCTTATTCCCTTGTTGCAAAGAATCTAAGAAAATTTTTGCCCTCTAAGGATGGGAGAGAAGCTATCTTCAAAGGCCCCATCATATGTCCATATAAGTTGTCACAGTGAGATGTCTCCTTTGCCCATCATTGCTTGAGAACCACTAGGCATCTTCAAATCATGTTCCATAAGGGCATCCACCTATTAGATCCCATTTCATCTATCTCTTAGCACAATTGAGCACTTTGTAGCCAATGATTCACCAAAACAATCCATGGCTTATCTTCTTGGAGTCTTTTGCTCAAGCTTTAAAGTAACATATCTACCTTCTCCTATAGGGAAGGGATGCCTAGCCCTCCCTCGGTCTTGTTTGTAGTGACAAGATCCCATGGCATTGCATGCCATGCATGCTTGTCACCTATCTACCACATGCCCAATGGACATCCTAGGTACCTAAAAGACCTCACCTTTAGCAATGACTTTAAAACCATAGTTGTTGACACACTAAGGGGTTTCCTCATGTACCATAAATAGTAGCTTGATGTTAAGTAAACTCACTTTGGAGCTTGATGTAGTAAAGAATGCTTTAAAAAATCCCAATAGCACCTCAAGATTCTAATCTTCTACAATCAGCAAGTTTGTATTGTTATCAACAAAAAACTAGGAGCCAAAATGGTTTCCATCTAGAAGAAACATGGTACAAAGGGAGTCCCTTTGAATAAGCCAATCAAATCTTCTTATAATTGGCTTTGAGATCAAGGCAAACAATGGAGGCACAAGTGGACATCCTTCCCACCCTGAATTGAGAAAACTTTGGAGATTGCTCCATTGATACATATGCAAGCTAAAGCATTCTTAAAAAGGGTGGCAACCATTTGAGTGAAGCACTCACCAAATCCCATGAGTTGTAAGACTCAAGGTAAAGTTCTAGCTTATTCTATCATAAATTTTGTTTAGGTCCATGTTGACCTCTAGACATTTTTTCCCACTACATAGGGCCCAATCAATAACACATGTCAAATTTAAACTTGCATATTGTTTGGGGTACACCCACTTATCCAGGATTTCCTTGATCCTTAATTCCAATAGCTTGGCCAAGTTTTCATAGGAAATGGAGAGCATATTCAATGGTCTCCATTGACCATAATTGTGCTGCAACTATGAGCTTTATATTGCCATGATTGATCTCACGGGGGATGACATTCGCTCTAAAATAGTAATTGAAAAAATTAGTGAAATCCACAATTAAGACATCCCAAAGTGACTTATATAGCTCAATTGGGAGATCTTCCACTCCCAGTGATGTACCATCCTTCATGCCATGTAATGGAATGACACCTCATCTCTGTAGAAAAAGGCCAATTGGTCTGATTGCCCACTACCTCTGGTGTCACACCACTATACACCCTTGGTCATCTTTGATGTAGGTTATCTAATCTCTCTATGCTTTTTTCTTCAAGGCTCTGAAGTAGAATGGAGTTGGTGTATCATCCTTGAGATCCTATCTAATCTTCAATTGAATTTTTGTTGCTTTGATTTTGTATATCTCTTGCTCCTATAAGAATGCTTCACGGTCTTGCATCAACTGTATCCTATCTAATCTTCAATTGAACCAAGATAAGGCCACTAGGACAATGAAACAATGTAGAGAGAAGGTGGTCACAAATCTTAGAAACCACATCCTAATTCTCTCCCCTTTTGTAGGCTTGACCTCTACCATGCAACTTATCCATGCCAATTATAGCTTGATTACACTTCTACCATATTATCTCAGGGTCTCCCTATTCACTTTTACCAAGTATTGATACTTGGTTGGCCTTATCTAAGAATATAGGATCATCTAGAAATGAAGTGTTGAGTGGAAAGGGGACATGCCTTTGTGTGAATCCTAGATGAGTAATAACTTGAAGGTCAGTTTGCAATGGGCAATGGTCCTCGATATCATATAGCTCCCATGTACTTCAAGCCTACTATCCATAAAATCCCACCATCCTTCATGGTTAGCATAGGCTCTACCTAGCCTTGAGGTATGCTAGTTTTCTTTGAGTTGCTGATTGTGCCAAGTGAATACTTGTGGGGCCTCTAAAATGTGAGCAAAGTCTTTCAATTGATGTGTGTTGATACACACCCACCATGTTTCACTTTCATCCTTCATCATGCATGATGCCTCATATGATATAACAAGGTGATCCTTTGTCATATTCCAATCTCTAAGAAGGAGAGTTGGGACACTAGTAATCATCACATTAGGTACTCCCATTGAATCATCCTATGATTTGAGTTGGATGCAGAGACAGAGAAAATATGTATGACTTCCCCACCCACCTTGATAATAGTTGTAAGCAAAGAACCGTGCTCATTGAACCATGTGAGAGTCTGTTGGAAGAGGTCCTTTACAAATAGCATGGTTCTACCATGCCCTCTTTGACACCCTCTAGCCAAAGTAACACAACCATACATTTTAATTTTGATAACATCCTCTTCAGCTATTTAATCTATTGGGGAGAAAAAACGTCTAGTTCTCTCCTGTATAGGATACCATAGATTACCTCCTTTCTCTTATTGGATCCCAAGCCCATTATGTTCCACTCATGGATTCAACTGATATATTTAAGACCGCATTTAGGACACAACTTGGTTATATCAATGTATTGTTATGCCCTCCTTTGGTTTCACTAATGCAACAATTAGGTTTGCAAGGACGATGAATAGAACATGTAGATCACAAGATTTTGAATTAATCCCCAGAGCAATCCCACAAGCTAGGGTTCCATACCGAATGAATCACACTGAATTAATGAAGTGGAAGAAGAAACTACATGAATTAGAAGAGCAAGGCTTTATCTGGACAAGAAAGTCCCCATGATCTAGTATGTTTGTCAAGAAGAAGGATGGCGGATTGAGATTGTGCATAGGCTACAAGGCACTTAATAAGATTACCATCAAGAATGAATACCCAATGCCCTTAGTTGAGGACTTTTTAGATAGACTCCATGGAGTCCAAATCCATAGAAGAAGATATCCCAAAGGCGGTTCTCCATATTAGATAGGGAAGCTTCAATTGGCTCTTCTAGCATTTGGAATTAGTAACGAGCTAGGAACTTTTTGTCAGTTTAATGGATGGAGTATTCATGTTGCTAAAGATAAATCTGTTCATCATTATATACATAGATGATGTCGTAGTCTATATAAAAATTTTAGAGGAGTACAAGGAACATTTAAGATTAGTATTCGAGAAGCTAAGGTAGCACAAACTGTATGCAAAGCCAAAAAAATGTGAGTTTGTAGTAGTAAAAGAGCTAGAATTCCTAAGGTTCATCATAGGAGAGGAAGGAATCAAAGTGGATACCAAGAAAGTCAAAGAAGTGAAGAAGTGGCCAATCCTAAAAATAATATGAGAACCTAGAGAATTTTGAGGTTTGATTGTATTTTCTAGAAGGTTTGTAAAGGATTAAAGTATGGTCATGGCTCCAGTATCCCAATTGAAGGAAATTTTACATGGGGGAGTGATCAACAACATGTAGCCTTTGATCACTCTAATACTTCTAGTCCTAGCTCAAGTTGTTTGCAGAACAAGCCAAACTTCACCAAACCCTTAAAAAATCTTCATAGACAACATCTCACTCTAATACTTCTAGTCCTAGCTCAAGTTGTTTGCAGAACAAGCCAAATGGATAGATTTCCTAGCATAATTTGACATGGAAATTAAACATAAGCTAGGATCCACAAACAAGATATCAAATGCACTAAGTTGCAAGGTAGATTTGAAAGTAAGTGCTATGATTATGTGAAGGAACCAGTGCCTAACAGACTAATTAAGGAAGCTGTTTGATGCATGTCCAACTAAATGTGGCAGGTAATTAGATAACTAAAACAACCTGAGGAAAGTGCGGTGGATGTGGCCATGGGTCCGTCCTACGGATGGGTGGTCCCGGTTGGCCGGAAACTTTTCTCAATCATGATGGACAGCAAGAAGATCGTTCAAAGGACATGAATAGCAAGGGCGCTGACCTAGAATCTAAGATATAATAATCCCGATTTACGCTATTTTAGGGGAATGGAATGGGACTATGCCTTATGGCAGAGAGGTCGAGCCTTTCATCCCTCTTGTTTCCCATTCTCCTTGAACCAAGTGCAGCATGAATCCGCTTCGGACCTGGCATTTTTGCATAAAGTAGTTTGCTTGGGGTTTGACCCTAGTTGCCGTTTAGGAAATGACCATTAGGGAGAAACCCCGATTCATGTCACTCCTAAGTGGGAACGGCCAGAATACTTTCGCTACGTGGCAGATGCGGAAAGTCCTAGATCGTAAATCCCATGACATTCCATGGGAGTGCCGGGCGGAGCTTTCTAGACATCCTTTCCGATGGACTGCTAAGACGTGTCCTGAAGATTACACGCGGACACGTTACATTTGGTATCAGAGTGAACCAACGAAGGATTTGTTTTTATGAAATCTTAATAAGATGAAGTAAAGAAAATGTTACTGTTCAGAACATTTCCTTACTTTCAATGCTGTCTTGTAGAATTATGAAGCATGGAATAGGTTCTTAGTGTTCCGAGTCATGTTTATGACTACAATGTATTCCCCGGATTATCAACAAAGGGTTGAGATGATGAACATCCTAGAGCATATCTATAACCCATCGCCTTTGTATGTGGGATGAAGATGGATGGGTTCCTCAAGAATCTACTACATAGCTGCCCACTGGTTCGCATACCTTCAAACCAACCTAAAGAGGATCAAGTGGTTGGAAGACCTCAAAGTTGTGAAGCTGTTCATTTTTGTGGAGGCTCACGTAAACTCAACTTTACATATTCGAGGTCGGAGGGTTGAGCTGAACTCATATGTATATGAGAAAGTGACCCGTGTAATCCCCGCCAACAGGATCAAAGTGTTGGGGCGCTATGAAAAGAATGGGTTCCAAAGAAAAGGATACCGTGAACTTCCAATGACTTACCGATTCCTAAAGATCCATGATCCGAAACCATACTATTATCCAGTTTCGGTAAATAAATGTGATACAACATTATTCTCCCCAAACTAAATGTAAACAATTGGCTTATCATCACAAGAAATGTTGTATTCCGAAAAAGCTATGCCCATATGAATGTAATAAGACTTCTTTTTATCAATGTCTGTTTTGTCGATGAGAATTGATAAAAAGTTAAGTGGCTAGGATTCTTGATTGATAGCTGAAATGGAGATGAAATATAAATCATAACAATTAATCGAGTAATAACGTTAAGAAACCTTTATCCAGTTACAGAATCCCAATTCGCCTCCTACATTAAGTACTGCTATAATCATAACAATTAATCGAGTAATAACGTTAAGAAACCCCAGTTACAGAATCCCAGTTCGCCTCCTACATTAAGTACTGCTATAATCCAGGAGAAGAAGTTTCTTCTCAAGCAGATTAAGCCGCTCGAATTTGATCGGAGAGGCAGGTCCGTCCAAGCAGATGCTGAAATTTGGATTGAATCCATGGAGGATTACTTTGAAGCAGTCGGTACTGCACCCGCCAACCAGGCTATGCTCGCCAAGCTGAAGCTCACCGGCGAAGCCACGCTTTGGTGGAAGCAATGGTGTAGAGATCAAGGGATCACGGAAGGATCCGTTACCTGGGAAAAACTGAAGAAAGCCGTGCAAGGAAGATACCTACCACCTGCATATCGCACGCAAAAAATGAATGAGTTCTACGAGCTAAAACAATTGGGACTCACTTTTGACGCATACTACTCTAAATTTGTATCACTTCTTAAGTATGTGCCACAGATGGACATGACATAGCAAGTATCAAAGTTTTGTGCTTGTTTAAATCCACCAGTGAATACTCGTCTCAAATCTATGCGCCCATCAGATCTTCAGGACACACTCATTCGATCTGCCCCTATAATTCAGGAGGTGCAGGCTAGACCAAGAGGTAACAAAACTTGGTCTTATAATGACCTGAACAGAGGAGCATTTAGGCCTCAAATGAAGAGAGTTCAAGGTCAGAATCAGGGACAAAGAAAGAAAGCAAGGACTAATAATGTCAAAAACTTTGTTCCTACTCAAAAAGCAATGGCCGAAACCTCTGTTGTTTCCACTACAATGAGCCCGGTCATTTTAAGAGGCAATGTCCCAAGCTTGGAGGAGGACATCGCCAAGCACCTTTCCAAGAAACTGGCCGTGGTCACGGAGCCGCTACCTGAGGCAGAGGAAGGACCGTCTGTGTTACCAACAGGGAAATGTGCGAAGAAGAAGATCCGACCATGGAAGCAAAGTTTGAAAGGGCGACAGTCCATGCTGCTCTATACAAGAAAGGCCCGAATCGTCAATTCTCGGTGATTCAAACACTGTCGGACTATCAAGGTAAAGGTTTCAAGACCTTGATTGATTGTGGCAGTACACATTCCTTTATCTCACCAGCTTGTGCAAAAAGATTAGGAATAGCCACAGTAGAAGCACCTATCTTGCTTGTGGAATTAGCAAATGGTCGTGAGGTTACTTGTACCAGGCAAACTGCTAAGGTGGAATTCTTTCTGGGAGGAAAGGCGACTTCGATCAAATTTAGAGTCATGAGCCTAGGTATCCATGAGTGTCTACTCGGAATGGATTGGCTTAAGCCTAATGACGCCCACATTCATTGTGGAAAGGGCCAAATTTCCTTTCGAAACTCTGAAGGGGGTTTGGTTACAACTCAAGGTGAAGCAGGGAAGCCAAAAATTCAATTGGCCAAAGCATCTCGGATTATAAAGGAGTCAGAAAAGGACTACTTGTCTACTTGATTAAGCTCAACAAGTTAGATCAGAAGCAGGAGTCTAGTGAAGGACCTTCATGGCTAAAGGAATACGCGGATGTATTTCCTGAAGAGTTGACAGAGCTCCCGCCTCAAAGAGAAGTGGATCATGAGATCAAGCTAGTACCTGAAGCTACGCCAATTGCCAAGAGACCCTATAGAATTTCCATACCAGAAGCAATTGAGCTGAAGGAACAACTCAAGCAACTGCTAGATCATGGCTACATGCGCCCTAGCAATTCACCATGGGGAGCTCCAGTACTATTCCAGAAAAAGAAAGATGGAATGCTTCGATTGTGTATTGATTACAGAGGGTTGAATCAATCAACTATCAAGAACAAATACCCTATTCCTAGAATAGATGAGCTTCTTGATCGTCTTCAAGGTGCGAAGATCTTCTCCAAAATTGATCTCAGGTCTAGTTACTATAAGATAAGAATCAAGGAAGAAGATATCCCAAAGACGGCCTTCAACACAAGGTATGGACACTTTGAGTTTCTAGTTATGTCATTCGGGCTTACGAATGCACCTGCCACCTTCAACAGGTTAATGCAGGATATCTTTAGGCCATATCTTGATGACTTCATGCTCGTCTTCTTCGATGACACTTTAGTCTATTCTAAACAGGAAGAAGATCATGAACCCCAACTTCGGAGACAATGAGGTCACATAGGCTGTATGCTAAGATGAAGAAATGTGCATTCTTCAAGCATCAGATTGAATATCTGGGATTCATCGTATCAGCGGAAGGAATCTCAGTGGACGAAAATGCACAACCTAATAGAAGAAGTGAGAGTTGAGAAAATGCCACATGGTTTGTATACATTAAAAGAAGGGATCCTTTTTGTGGAAAAGAGATTGTATATCCCCCATTGTGGAGTTAAAGAGGATCATCCTACATGAAGTGCATGATGAGAAACTAGGGGGACACAAAAGTCAAAGAAAGACACTAGGAAACAATTCTTCTAGCCAAACATGAAGAAGGAGGGCATAGACTATGTTAAGACTTGTTCCACTTGCCAATTAGTGAAAGCTCCATACACTAAATTGGTTGGCTTAGTTCAACCAATGCCAATGCCAAGTTGCCCATGGGATGTCATCAACATGGATTTTATTGTCCAACTCCTAGAACCCCATGGCTATACCATTATCTTTGTAGTGGTGGACTATTCTTTCAAGTAAGCACACTTCATACCTGGCAAGCCAAAATCGAGTGCCAAGGAGGTAGGTCGCCTCTTCTTTACTCATGTCTTCAAGTTACATGGGCTACCCCTAGCCATTATATCAAATCTAGGATGGTCACTTCATGAGTGACATATGGAAGAAACTCTTCAAGACTCTAAAAACACAACATAGATTTTCCTCATCCTTCCACCTAGAGACATATAGGAAAATAGAATGAGTGAACTAAGGTGTTGATGACTATCTCAAAAGCTATGAATAGGTAGACCAAAAAGATTGGACCTTGTACCTTGATGAGCTCAAAGTTCCACTACAATAGCTCAATCCAACAATAGGTTACACCTATTTTGAGTTAGCCATAGGGAAAGAAGTCATCAAACCATTGGCCTTAGCCTCAAGAGCTACCAAAGTAGAAGATCAGGATGGAGAAGACTTCTTGAGAAAATGGAGAGAGAGAGAAATGCAATAGCCAAGCAAAGTTTGGAGAAGAGACAAATCATCATGATTGAACAAGCCAACAAGAAGTGCAAAGCAGTCCTATTCACTAAGGGAGACATGGTCCTTGTCAGTTCCAAGCATATACCCTTGCCAATGAACATGAGCCCTAAGTTCAACCATCAATACTGTGGACCATACAACATTGCACAAGTTCAAAATGAGGGCACCTATATGTTGTGGGCCTGCCAGAGAGCATCTACACACACAATGCATTCCATGCACGCCTTCAACATAGGTCCTATCCCTATACCCAATGGGAGTGGCATGTTCTATTCCTTCATTCCAATGGCCTCATTGAAGTAGAAGCAATCCTTTGGTGCCGGGAGCAAAAGGGTCACCTCGAGTATCTCGCCAAGTGGAAAGGGCACCTTCTCAAAGAAGCCACTTGGATTTTGGAATCGTAGGCTCGCGATGAATGCGGAAAAGAGGCCTTCACTATCTAACTCAAGGAGAACACAAAAAATACTTCCAATGTACCTTGAGTCATTCCTTAGATCATTCATAGCACTTTGAAGCCTCCACTCCTTAAATGTAATTGAGTTGAGGATGGAAAGAAAAAAAAAACTAATAAAATAAAGAGTCTAGTGGGTAGACATTGGCTAGCTTGATAGGAAAAGCAACACTAAGATCCCCAAGTTGTAGTATGGTAGATATTGACTAGCTTGATAGAAAAGGCTATGTTTAGACCTCACTAATGAGTTCAGTCTGTTGGCAGACACTAAACCAACTTGCTAGCATGAGTTGTGTTAAGGTCTCAAAATGAGTCAATAAACACCACCCTTAGATTCTTGAGGACAGCAATCCATTGTGTAAGGGGTGAGTGTAAAAGCTTTATAGCTATACCATGGTGTTGCTACAAGAAACACCTATATAGGGAGTAGTAGTTACTCTCTGAGCCCTACTTGGTTTCCACTTTGTACGATTCCCTATACCGAGTGGCAAACCCTCATATATACAATGTCCTGACGGTGTAGTATTGGGATATGCCTATCTTGTACCATTTCTTTCATTGGGTAAATGCAAGAGTATGCGTTACTCTCACATATCGTGTTATCGTTTTGTGCAATGTCGAGTAAGTGATTGACTGTAGGTGCATTACAAGGGGGGAGGGGGAATGTTTTGTCTTTTAGTGAGGGTTCACTAATGGGGAACTATTTTCATTCTAGTACCTAAAGGATCTTCAAAAAAGAATAAATAACATTTTATTTAATTTATTGTAAAAAAAGTTAATTTATTTTTTGTTTTATATGGAAAAGGGGGGTCTTGTATTTTCTTGGTTTCTTCTTTCTTTAATAAAGGCAAGAGAGCACTTGCTAGTTTTTTAGGGGGGGGGAGGGGGGAGGTTCCGGTGGGGTAGCTACTAGAAGACAATGGCCTCCGTGTTTTATTAGGCCCCTCCCTAAGCTTTAAATCCTTATAACCTTGTTTTTTTTTTCTTTTTTCACACACACACACACACACACACACACACATGACATTAAAAAAAAATTTAAAAAAGGAAAATATTTTGGATAAGGTCAACATTATTTATGAAGATTATGGCTAAGATCAAGGAGATTATGGCTAAGAAAAAATTATGAAATTATCAAGAAGTTAACTTAATTTTAAAAATTATTATAAAAATTATTATTATTTTTTAATATTTTTTAAAAATAAGCATAATTAGAAAAAGTTTTTAACTAATAAAATAATTAAGAAAATTAGTTTTATATTTGTAAAAATTTTAAAATAAATCTTGATACATCTAAAATAAATGATTTTAAATTAAAAAATATCAATTATTTTGTTTAATTTTGTTTTTGTTTGAAATAATATTAATTAACTTAGTTTAAGCTATTTCGAGTGTAGAAACAAATTGTGAATAAGGCTAAATTGAGTACATTTGGTTGCAAAATTTTGAGTATATTACATTGTCTTCCCCTTGAAGAAATTGAGGTGTCCTCATCTTGAGAGAAACACTTGGTGATCCTTTTGGAGGTTGGAAACCTCAATTTAGGTTGTGTCTTTCTATAAGAAGTCTTTTCATTGGATTACATATTTCCATGAGATATAATTTCTCAAGGATTTTTCCCTAATTTCTAGTATTCTATCGAGTTGGACTTCAAGGATTCTGTGGGTTGGTATTACAATTTGTTCATTATCAAGGGTATGTTCTAGACTGGGAACGTAGGATTTTAGTAAGCCTATGTAGAATACTTAATGGATCTTTCGATAAGGAGAAAAGGCGAGCTTATATGCATATGTTCTAAGGCATTTTATGATTTTGTAAGACCCACAATACCTAGGACTAAGCTTTTTGAACTCTTTAGGAGATAGAGAGCTTTCTTGAGTCGAACCCTCATGAATACCATATCACCTTCCTTAAAGCTCCACCATTTCTCTTTGGATTAGTGTAGGCCTTCTGCCAAGACTATCTTGGTTTTATATCTTGCCGAATTGCCTTGACTTGCTCTTGCATGCCATCTAACATTCTTTTAGAGGCTTCCACCTTTATAGTTGGATCAAAGAAGTTCAAGGGAGATAAACATTCTTGTCCAAATAATACTTGGAATGGGATCATTCAAATGCTTTATTGGCATGAAGTATTATAGGCATACTCTAACAATGAAAGGTATTCAATCCACTTTTTTAGCTCATGGCTACAATAAGCTCTTAAATATCCTCCAAAACTTGATTTACTCTTCCTATTTGTCCATCAGTTTGTGGGCAATATGCTATATTGAAGCATAGCTAAGTCCTAATGGCTTGAAAGAGACTAGTCCAATTACTAATGAATCTTTTTGGGAGCCCATACAGATGGAATATCTCCTTGCTGAAGATTCTGGCAATGTCGGAAGCTTTATGGGTTGATTTTACTAGGATAGCATGAGATACCTTGGTAAGCATGTCTACTATCATTAGGATAGCATCATATCATCCTTGAATAATGGGCAAGCCAACTATAAAATCCATGCTTAATTTTCATTTCATCTAAGGAATATCAAGGGGATATAATTTGCCAAGAAGTTTGATCCTTTTAGCCTTGATCCTTTGATAGCTTAGACATTGGCTTATGTATCTAAGGATATATGCTTTCATTCTAGGCCAATAATGGGTTTTCCTAATCGCATTCATAGCCTTGGCATACCTTGGATATTTAGCTACAGGGCTATCATGAGATTTAAATAAAAATTTCTTCTTTAGCTCTCAACTTTTGGGTACATAAAGCCTCTATTGATAATATAGTAACTTATTTTTGTAGGAGATAGTGTTTGAATTTGGCATTTTCCTACGAGTCCTCTTTTCTAGGCAAACAATCCTCTTCACTTTTACATAGTCTAGGTCTTTAGGGCCTTCGATAGCCATTGCCTAAAAAATGGGATTACTAGGCATTGAGATGAGGCTTGCAAGACTCTCTTGCCTTGTAGGGTCCTCACTTATTAGGGTATTTAAGAAGGCCTTTTGAGTGAGAGCATCAGCTACCACATTCTCTTTTCCAAGGTAGTATTGGATATCAAAGCCAAATTCTTGTAAGGCTTCAATCCATCTTCTTTGCCTCATATTGGGATCTGGTTGGGTGAATATCCATTTTAGGCTTGTGTGATCAATAATGAGGGTGAATCTATGACCGAGTAGATAATGGAACCATCGTTTCAGAGCATGAATGCCTGCCAAAAGCTCTGGATCATACGTAGAATAGTTCTTCTTGTAAGGTTTTATTTTTTTTGAGAAGAATAGGCTATGGGTCAGCCTTCTTGGGAAAGCACAGAACCCATTGCAATAATGCTAGCATTGGTGATGACTTCAAATTCTTGGGAGAAGTCAAGGAGCTATATTATTGGTACTGTAGTAAGGCATTCCTTTAGTTTATCAAAAGTATTTTGTGATGGATGAGTGCCAATAGGTCTAAATGGTCACGGTATTCCTATGGTTCTTCTTCCATTAGCTTTTCCACGAAATGCACGAGAGCATCACTCGGTATTATTGTTGGGTTGGTGAGGGGCCATTTTTAAACAAGGTTGCAGGAACTCCACTTGCAATTTTCCATTTGAAGATTGACCCTAGCTCTTCAGATAGGAAAATACATGATTTGAAAAGTAAGGGGTAGCAAAAAAATTCCTTCTAAGGATGAAATCCATCAAGGTTGAGCTTGTAGTGGTGTATCTTCAAGGTCAGAGGGATTTATAGCCTTTAGCTGCCCATTTAGGGCCAGATTTAGGCCTTGATAGAAGCAAGATACTTATTCTATCATTGCCATTTTTGGGGCATACTTTAGGAGAGAAACAAAATAGGAGTAGTACCCCTCCACATTTAGGCAACAAGTGTTTCTCACAGTTCTCTCTACTTTCTCTCTCTTCTTGTAACCTTTCTCATCCAACAATGTTTCTCTCTTGTGTCCTTCTCTCTCCCAATTTACTTCATGACAAGTGGTATCAAACCTTAGGCTTTTGATCCATTTGATTTTCTCATTTTTAGATATATTTTCTCCAATTTTCCACCATTTAATCTTAGACATCAAGTATATGAGCCACATGGCAGGTACTTGCAAGCATTCTACTTGGAGCAAAGACTAAATTTGGGACTCTAACAAAGAATTTGGAGAGAATTAGCATAACCATGGCCAAAATAGCAGGTCATGGATTAATTTTTGCCTATTTTGAAGGGCATTTTGAAGAACTATGGTTAATCGAGATTAGAGGAGCAGTAACTCTTGGTTACTTTTCAAAATGAGGGTTCTCTTTCCCTTTTCTCAAGCTTCCTTGTAGATTTCATGGAGTTTTCGGCCAATATCTCTTTCTATTTGAGAGCTGGATTTTAGGAGCTGATTTTGAGTTGTGCTTGAAGCATTTGAGGTCGTTTTTGGAGCAAGAAGTGCACCGGAAATGCCAAATATCAAATTTCCATGAAAAATCAAATGGTGGAGGATGGCCAAGCTGGAGTTTGCCTATATGTATTTCGACGTCAGGAATCCAACACAAGTCTTGGTTCATTGATCGGAGGTCTTTTGACCCCCCATTTAATCCTTGCAAGGTTTGGCATTATAAAGCAGCTACTGGATTTGGGAGTCGAAAAGTGCATGATGGGGCCTGGGTTTATAGATTTCAATGTTGTGAAATCAGCTGTCTAGACGGATCTCGAATTTGAGTCCGTTTGCCTCCTCAAAACCAAAATATCCACTTGCGGGACAGTGTGAACACAAAAGATTGAATTGATTATTTTAAAAATTATTAACCTTGGGCTTTAAAGAAGCCCAAACTAATGGAAAAACTGCCGAGCAGAGGGGGGGGTGCAATTTTTTTTGCACCCCTTCCAAATCTCATCGGTACCGCTTGATCCCTCACCCATTTGGAGAGAGAGATATATATATATATATATATATATATATATATATTCGCGATCAGGATGACAGAGAGAGGAAGGAGATGACTGTGAGTTTGCTGATTTTAATGAAGTATTCAGAATTTTGATTTCCAATCTTTCTCTATATTTTTAGCAATTGTTCATATGCATCAATTTAAGAGAGAAGGGGGAGGGTTTTGATGAAGAATCCGGACCAAATGATGATGCTGGAGTGATGGAGGACGTAGATCATGCTACGAGAGTGCGACAGTAGCAAAGAAGAAGCATCAGCGGCCTCCCATTTACAAGATATGAGCCTCAAAATCATGATTTCTATGCGTAAGTGAGCGGTTCTTTTATTTTACGGAAAATGGTTGGAGAAAGTGTTTGATTTTGTTTGTTCTTGATTTCCCATGTTGCATTCTCTTTGAAATATGAAAGAAAAACAGGAAATATGATGATATAATAATTTCTTGCAAAACACGCAAAACTCACAAGTTGCAGTTTTTATAAAAATAATAAAATTTGGGATTTTTGTTGAGTGTTTTGGGATCATATGGGATCAAAATTAATACGAAAATGATGTTGAGTGTCCTTGATGAGTGAGAACTCATAAATTTGAAATATCAAATTTTTATGAAGAAATAAATGAAGATAAATAGAGAAAATTAGGGAAATTTTAGTTTCTCGTGCTAGAAAATTAGGAAAAATTACATTTTATGTCCATGAGCATATAACAAGGCTAGATTATGAGGATTAAGCCTCAATAAAGCCTTGTTTTCATGTTATAGTGTGTTTTTATCGATTTTTATATAAAAAATTACATAAAAATGAACCCTACACCT
Source organism: Lygodium microphyllum (assembly GCF_053477565.2). NCBI lineage: Eukaryota > Viridiplantae > Streptophyta > Polypodiopsida > Schizaeales > Lygodiaceae > Lygodium > Lygodium microphyllum. The sequence goes on from NC_141156.1 coordinate 117,504,696, forward strand.
ACCCAACGAATGCAAACCCTAATTGGTAGGAGGGAAGAGGGATTATGAAAGTGAGTGGTCATTGAAATTTTTTTAAATTCTGATTTATTTGATTATGCATAGCATACAGGCAGATCACTATTTAAATTTAGGAGAGACTAGTAGCACGAGGAAACTTGGTGCTAGTCTCCAACAACGCCACAATTACGAGTAGCTTGGAAATCATTAAAGGATTGGTTTTGCACCTTACATGGCTGGTTTTCTTTTATCATAAAATGCTTGAGCACAATGATCATCCACATTTGCATTGAGCATGACATGGTAACTCCTAGATGCATAGCAATTGATCGCCAAATACATGACCTACACCGAGTTGTGAGGAAACCCAAGCTGTAGGCTAGATGATTGAATCTTTGGGAAATTGTCAAATGAGGAAATTAAATCTCCCACATCATTCAAAATATATAAGAGAGGAGATTGTTCATATGTTCTTTGTGTTAGAGCAACTCACGAGGGGCCAATCCTCTCTGAGTAGGAGAGTTGCAGTGGAGCCATGGCATTCAGCCAAGGGGTTGCCTCCTATGTTTGTGTTATGTGGCATGTTATACCAAGATGTGTGGGATCTCCCTCTGAGTAAGGAAGGGCAATCTTTGGACTAAGTTCCACTACAAATGCGATATCTACAGTAGCAATTAGGACAGTGTGTCCCTTAGATGCTCGATCGTGAGGCCGTGTGGGGTTGTCTTGATAGTTATAGAGGCAAGGCTAGTGCCTATAGCCAATTTCGGGCCCATTTTAGATCCCGACACTATCACACAAACCTTAACACTCAAATCTCATTTAAACTAGGAATCAATTGCTCCATCTCATAAGCTTTCAATTCCATTACCATTTTTGAGGATTGCTTATTGTCCAAACATGCCAAACAACCTTGAAATTATGGCACAATTTTTGGGCTACTTATTGATGTGATCTCTCACTCCTCATCTTAAATGTCATCAATCTTGGTTGCTCTAGTCATCAGAAATTTGTTTCTCTCACAAATCATCAAGATTGGTGCTCCATTATTCATCTTCTTATTCTCTTGAAACCCTAACTATGTAGTCTATGGGTAGCCATTAAAGGTTGAACAAAGCTTTTCAATATCAAGGGGCTATTTCTTCATTTCATCTTTAGAGTTTATCTATAGCAAGGTCCTCTTAAGATCAAGATTAGAGACATTGGAGCTTTCTTCAACTCTTCAAGATCCCATGGAGGAGAAATTTGTGGATTCTTCTTCAAGCTCGACATCCTTTATTTCACAACTATAAAGAGAGCTAGAGTCTTTCCATTACAATGATTTTACATGGTTTGCTTCTTCATGGCCAACATTGGAGCTTATACATACAAGGTTAAAGGTTAGTTCTCTTCCATTGAAGCAACATAGAGCTTCTTTTGATGAATTAAGCGGGGTATCATTAAATATTTTCTTCTTCAACTTCCTCAACAATTGTAGTATCAAGAGGTATTCTCTAATGCTAAATTCTCAATGATAAGTTTCAACCATAGCTATCAATTCATCAACTCCATCATCTTTCTTTGAGAAATCTTAAATATCGGTGAGATTTTACGATGATGGAGCTATGGGATTCAATTTAGAATAAATATTTTGGGGCTTTTGATGGCAACAAGCTAGAAGCCATTACTTTTTTCTGAGCTCCTGGATGATAGAGCTTAAGTAAGACATTGCTAGTGACATGCTTGTGATGGCATGGTATCCTTCAATCACATACACTCAAATACTTATGCTGATATGTCTATAGTAATGTCTTACTTATGTTTAAAAGTGGTGATGCTCATGTTGGAATGCAAATGATCATGTTGGCAATGCAAAGATTCATGTTGACAATGGTTGATTCATCTTGGCAGTGATTCGATCCATTTAGTGAATTTAGGACATTACTCACTCATTGCAATCATTCAAATGGGTAGTATGGGTATTTGATTGTTTCTATAAATCATAAATTGATGTCTTGGTGTCCTAGAGAGTGACCTCAACTATATCAATGATTCTATAGGGTTCAACAAGGTTAAAGTTGGATTTGTAGACCTTTTACAGGCTCATCCAAACAAGGCAGGTTGTGGACAATTTCAGTTAGCCAACTTTGGGTTGTCATATCTTTTTTTGCCATGATCTGAAATTTAATGTTAAGTCCTTTCTTTGAAGAGGAAAATGTTAGCTTCAATTTAAATCAAGAAGTTTGTCAATCAGAGCTTTTAGTCAAAAGTTATATGGCTGATTTAGTAAGTGCAGTATTGTAAGTCTACACTCTCCACAAGCAAGGAAATATGGATGATATTCCTTTGATAGAAATTATGGTTACTTTGGCACATGCTTTCATGACTTATGATAACTCTAAAGTGGCATTGGAAGTGATAGAAGTGAGTTGATTAAGCAAGTACTTATCCATCAATTAAATCCTCATACTTCTTAGTTGATTCAGCAAGGTATAATGCAAGTTCTTATCAATGTCTGTGATAACAGTGTCTTACGAGGATGTATATGTAATATGTAAGCTAAAAGAATGTTGTTGGGATTACTGGCCATGGAAAAACTAGAGGTCCAAGCTTATTTGTGGGCATTAATGAAGTATTTTTGTAGCAATGGTACTACTCTTTTACAATCTCTTTAAGGTAGGGATATATTACATTGGTCTGTATCATTTCTTAATCAATAATCTCAACACTAGTTAGAATATGTATCTGTATTTATTTCCACTCTCTTTGTTGAGATTGATGCTAATTAGTGGGATATGATAGTTTGTATACCTCCATTGGTTAGAAAGCGATCATGGGCTTTATTAGAAGGATAGCTAGTACATGAAATTTCATATATTAGTATTTTTTCATTGGTCAAACTTCAGGGGAAATGTTCTACCAAGATTGAGAAATATGTTACCTTCATTTTGATTTCTCTTTGTATCTAACATGAGGTTGTGTGGAGATGGCTATAAATCTTTTACTGAAGCATGATGAATGGAAAAAGGAAATGCATGCATTGATTGCTACTTGGTGAAGCCCTTGAAGGGTAATATTTGGAGCATTTTGATGATGTTGTAACTCTGAAAAATTAAACCATGGATAGCAAGTATACTTTGTCCAAAGCCATGATGAAGAGGATTATTCCATTGATCTTGGATAGCAAGTCAATGGAAATCAACCAAATGTAGTATTGAATTCTTTGTTTCTTCTAGGTAATGATGATATTGAAGTGGACAATGGATTTTATTATGAGTAAGAAGAAGAACAAGAAGAGGCTAATGAGCAAGAGGAAGAAGATGAAGACCAACCATATGAAGAAGACCAAGATGATCTACAAGAGGATCATTTAGAATAAGGCAATGTATATGGAAATCACTTAGTAAGTGAGAAACCTTATGGACCATTGGTGGAAGAAAGCGAGCATGCTAAAAATGAAGAATCTAAAGTTCTTGATCATGCTTATGATGGATTAGCTAAGGTATGCATAAGCTCACACTTAATCAAGGTCTACACCAACTAGAAGATGAGTGGTATGTATATGATTATGGTTATGAAGACTTGGGTAATGATTTTGATGATTGGTATACTAAAAATGAGGATGTACATGAGATTAATGATAGCTATAATTTGATGGATGATGGATATGATTATGGTTGTGATTATGGGGATCTTTCTTCCTACCCATTTGACCTGGATAGTTAAGATTACGAGTTTGATGATCATTTTCTTACTTTTGATCATTATTATGATGGTATACTTTTTGATCTAGGAGGTAACGGGAAGAAATTTCTACCTTTATAAGGCCATCATCCATATTAGGTCCCAAATATTTAACTTTTAGAGGTTTATTTAGCTGAAAACTAGTCATTTTATCTCTTGTTCTAATATAGATAGTTTGTGGATAGCTTATTGTTTTGGCTCATCTTTAATTCTAATTTGATTACAAAGGAACAACACCTATATGCATTGACAGTATGTCCAATGAGATTTATTTTGACTCATAGTACATTTGATTTGGATATGCCCATCAAAAGATATCTTAGTTTTACTATAGTATTTGTAGTAGACAATAAGCTACCCATTGTTTGTAAGTGTCTATTCTTGGAGTTATGGTGGTCTAGTTCTCAATTTATCATTTTGAATGGACATCCATATGGTCTATTTGGTTTTCCACTTCTGATTCCATCCATTACTTAGTATATACTAGTGATTTTTCTATTTTTGTAGTCACTTGTAATAGAGTAGTACTGTGATTTCCTTTAAATTCTGCTATTGTAAACAGTACAGCAATGTTTTTGAGGACAAAAAATTCTTTTGAGTGGGGATGGAATGTAAAAGATGGAAAATAGGATACATAGGGGCATGTATAAAAGGTGAAGCTACTAATCATTTTGTAACTAATTTTGACATAAGTACAAGTATTTTCTTGCTTCATCTCTCTCATTGTAGCTTTCATGGCTGGCATCTTCTTTTCTTTTCTGTGTTTCTCTCTCTTCTTCTAGTGTTTCTCACACTTCTCTCTATTTTCTCTCTCTTCTTGCAATCTTTCTCTCTCATGCAATAGTCTTTCTCTCTCCTATCCTTCTCTCTCCTAGTTCACTTCATGACATTTAGTACGTAAAATATATATCATTTTGAAAAGAGATTTTCTATGCATTGGGTAAGGCTTTTAGTTATGGAACTTGGCTATAGGCATTTCTTTATATGCTAGAGGTTTGTCATGGACTTTAGAAAGTCAATAGTAACTTGGTTATTTGGGGAATCCCTAGAAAATGTAGTCATTTCATTTTTGCCTACCTGGGTGAGCTATTCTATCAAGAGGTAAGATGTCAATTACTTAGTCATAGATATTGATCTTGAGATACTTTGATCATTTAAAGTTAAAATAGTTTTGACTTGTGGCTCTTTGAACAATATCTTGACAAGTTTGAGTTCTTCCATCCATTGGATTCTTTCAAGATTTGTTTCAAGATAGGCTAGCCTTTTTGGCATTTGAGAGCTCTTTTGGTGCTTAAAATTCACTAAGGGATTGTGCTTAAACCTTTTTATAGGAAATTCAATGCTCTTATAAGATCAAATTTATTATGTGGATTTTCATTTGGCATTCTTGTCATTTTTTCATTTAACAATGAGTCTTGCATCATGTAGAGTATGACAAAGGGTATGTCTTCAAGCTTGGCTTGACTGGTAGTTGCTAACTCCTCTTTGATGCTTAGTCTCTCCTTTTCCTTTATGTATTTTGCAAATGAAATTGCATGATAACTCAAGTACACTACACCTTGTAACAAATGGACAAATATAGCACAAGGGATGACCCCTACAATATTATAGAGTAGTTTGAGCATGTGTGTGAGGCAAACAAGCTCATCATTGACTTAAACAAGGCAAAAGCTTTTAGAATATCTCGAGGTAAAAAGGGATGCATATGGTTCATAGGACTAGATGCCAATGAGAAGTGATTCTCCACTCTTAAAGAGCTCTTCATAATCTCTTCATAATGTGCTTCACAAAGGTTGGGTATAGGGACAAACTCATTAAACAACTACTTAATCTTGACTGGCAAGAGGAAGAGAACATGAGAGATTATGTTTTGAAGGTACAAAGCCTATATAAAAGGATCCCTGTTGAGGAAAGACAAACACCATAGCTATTGCAAAAGGCTTTGGTCAAGGGTATCTACGATGAAAGAATTTACAAGGAAATGGCTAATAACTCAATGTTGGTAGATCCAACATCAATCATGTCCTGGATGAGGGAATACGAATTGATGATCTTCATAGGAAGAGAGTAGAGACAAGGAAGGGGAAATTGGTTAAGATTCCATATCAATGAGGAGTAACACATAACTTAGCATAATGCAAAACCTTCTAACCACCATTACGCAGTAGCAACTAGAGATCTTTAAGCTTGCAATCACAATCCTATCACCAAAATGTACAATGTGTGCATTGTGGATGTGATTGTAGAATGTGCTAGACCTTCTTGAATGTGGACTAACTACAAAGATTTGGGCATGAGGCTACATATTGTCAAGCCCCAAGAAGGTTCAATCATGCACATGCACACATCATGCATATACATGTTTATAATAACAATAACAACAAAAGCTACATGTTAAACTTGCTTCCGACAGAATCTTAGCCAATTATGCCATGGTTGAATGTCTTTATCCAATCGCTACATACATACTATTAGCCAAAAAAGTGGATCCAAAAGGGAAAAATAAGGAGTCACTCAATGCACAACAATAATAAGCTAAAACTGTCATCAAAGGCATACTCAAAATTACTAAGATAGTGGTATTTCCAATCAATCCGAGGATCCAAGTAAACAATCACCCTTGACTATTAATGTTGCTAACGCTATCAAAGCCACTATGATTGATGCTACTTCTTCCAAATTTGAAGCAAAACCTAAGCATTTGTAACCCCACCTACAATCAAGACAATCAATTTAGTTAAAGAATAACTTCCCAAGAATTCAATGGAAAAGGATACAAGCTCAAAACCAAAAAGCACAAGAGACTCAACGATTTTCAAGTTGCACTCACCTTGACTACACCCTTAGTTGGATTAAAACCAAAATAAATGGTTAGAAATATTAAGGAAATGGTAGAAGAAGAAGTTCAAAGAGAGGATATCTTGGTAGAGCTGAGTGCTTTAGAGAACTTGAGGATAAGTTGAGTTAGTTTTTTGCATATATATGGATATATGCTGAAGTCAACATCAAAAATCTAGTTGAAGAGCATGAAAAATTCTTAATATGTCTAGTGATACAAGAGGAGGAACAACACATTTGCATGCATTAGGCAAAGCTTGTAGATGACCTTATGAGGTACATTCCAAGGATGAAATTGAGAAGAATCATTGAATTCCCACATTCCATATTGAGAACAACCAAACAACCTTAGAGAAAGTACAACAATTGGAACAAAACACAAAAGAACAAATTTCATTTGAAAGGGAACAATATATTAGTTGAGCCTTAACTACCAAATTTGGGATCAATTAATGACTACTTAAAAGGAAAACTAAGTCGTAAGAAATGCTATGAACAATCTGATGTGTGTAGCTCCCACTTCCCTCTTATTCTCACAATTATATGAGACATTAACCAAGCCAAACACCACCCTTTGCTTGAATGCCTTACTAAGGAAGAGTTAGATATGATCAATGCCCCACCCTCATTAGGTGCTACCAATGATCCATGGTGCTCAAAGTTGTAAGGCCCCCATTATGAGGAGAAGCCAAATGTGAGCCCGAACATTGGTTGAGTCCTGACTTGTATATTAGATGAGGTCTATGTGAACCGGATGGCAAAAAGGTGACTGTTGTGGGTCTAATCTTTGGGTTAGACGGAGTGGTTAAGCTGGTAGCAACTCGAGGCACATTGCATTCCCGATGGTAAAGGGAATATTCCCTGGAATATTCCCTAGCCGACTAATGGAGGCTCATATGGTAGATCGGTCAGCAGGCCGACCTAACGACCTTCGCGGGCTATAAAAGCTAAACCCCTTCGCAGCCATCACTCACTCATCTTTCACCCAGTCAGAGTTGTTGTTCCAGCTAGCCTTAAACTCTTCACCTATCTTCTGTCTAGATCGCCATCTAAGCTTCACACAGTGGAAGCGCACGGGTGGATAGAGCCATCTTTGTATCAGTTGTTTGGAGTTAAAGAATTTACTGATTCTCCTCTTATCTGTTGTGTACTCTCTATCTCTTTCTCAGATTTTGTTCGCTGCGCCGTGTAATATTTTACATGGTATCAGAGCCCAGGGGGCTCTAGAGATCGGAGAGCGTGCAAGAGGCAAAGGCTTCAACAGCAAAGAGAAACGATGTCAACTCCGGGAAGCAGTTCTGGCGCATCAGGAAGCGGTGCAGGAGGTGGTGCTGCTGTACCGGCTATTCAAACACTGAGGATTCGTCCACCAACCTTCAGCGAAGGCAAGTTAGATGGTACAAACTACACCTTGTGGAAGTTCAAAATTACAACTATCCTTGATTCTTATGAGCTTCTAGAGACTGTGCTGGGGACTGACGCAGAACCACAGCCTACCCCCGACCCATCAAATCCTAGTGTGATGATTCCTCCGAATGCAGATCTTCTACGAGCTTGGAAACGAAGGAATGCAGATGCATTGTGTGCCTTAGTTACAAGTTGTTCTGACAGTGTTTTGACTCTGATTCAGCATACAACCAAAGCGTCAGAGGCTTGGAATGTACTAAGGAGTCAGTACGAAACACGAAACCAAACAAGGATTCAAAACTTGGAGAATCAACTAGCAGCGGAGAAGTTTGCTGAAGGAGAGACGGTTGAAGCATTCATCACTCGGATTAAGAATCTGCGCGACCAGATGGCTGGCACTGGGATACAAAAGACTAGCGAAGAGCTAGCTCGGAGGTGTCTTCGGATTTGTCCACAAAAGTTTGATGGACTAGTAACTGCCCTTAATACTCAGGTGAGACCTCAAGCTTTGACTTTTGAGGAGTTTTGTGCATTATTAATGGAGGAGGAGTTGAGGCTGAAAGCCCGAGAAGAAAGCAACAATGGAGATGCTGCATTCTCTGCAAATGCAAAAGGCAAAGGTGTTTCCTCCACCAAAAATGATGGTGACAAAAAGAAGAAGAGCGGCAAGAAGAAGTTTCAAGGAGAGTGCTTCTACTATAAGAAGAAAGGACATGCAATTGCAGATTGTCGTGTCAAGAAGGCAGATGAAAAGAATGGTACCCTTAAAACTAAAGGGAAAGAGACAGCCAATACGGCTGAAGCAGAGTTGGAATTATTCATGGCGACCATTGAGGAAGTGTGCTCCTCGGCGCAAGAAGAATCTACCACTGACTCTTGGGTGTTGGATAGTGGGGCCTCCCGTCACATGACCAACAAGAAAGGTCTATACAGTTCTATGCAGCCTCTACAAGAATCCATCACTGTGACGGTTGGAAATGATGCTAAATGCCCGGCTGCGGGCACAGGTACTATTTCTTTTGTTGCTGCAAATGGTGAAGTCAAAAAGCTTTCAAATGTGTTGTATGTTCCCGAAATCAGGAGAAATCTCTTATCAGTTGCTGCCATAACTGATCTTGGTCATGAAGTGAGGTTCAAGAAGACAGGTGCAGAAATTATTGATAGTGCTGGCACAATTGTTGGCAAAGGAGAAAGAAGGAACAACCTGTATGAGCTAAGTGCTCTTACAGCCACCGCTGGAGTGGGCACAAGTAAGCTTTGGCATGAAAGATTTGGACACATCGGATTTGTAGTATTGAAGGAGATGCAAAAGCAAGGTATGGTTGCTCACCTACCTACAATAACTGAATTGAAGGAACCATGTGAAGCTTGTATGATAGGCAAGCAACAAAGAAAGGCATTTCCACAAGAAAGCAAGAATAGAGCACAGGCTCCTCTAGAGTTGGTGCATGCTGACTTGTGTGGTAAGATGCCTACACAGGCCTTGGGGGGATCTTCTTATTTTATGTTGATTGTCGACGACTACAGTAGGAAGATGTGGGTGTACTTCCTTCGTGATAAGGCTCAGGCTTTTGGTAAGTTTAAAGAATGGCTAATACTTGTTGAGAATGAAACAGGGAAAAGTGTGAAGAAATTTAGAACAGATGGTGGTGGTGAGTTCAACTCAAAGGAGTTTGAAGGTTTTTGCAAGAGAAAAGGGATCAAGCGTCAATTGACGACGCCTCACACACCTCAGCAGAACGGTGTTGTGGAACGCAGGAATCGCACCATTGTGGAGATGGCAAGATGCATGCTAAAGGCCAAGGGATTGCCTAACCATTTTTGGGCTGAAGCTGTTAATACTGCAGTCTACATTCTAAATCGGAGCTATACAAAGGCTCTCAAGGGAAAAACACCTCATGAGGCTTACACTGGTAAGAAACCATCTGTCTCACATTTCAGAATTTTTGGATGTGAATGTTATGCACATATTCCAGATGAGAAGAGAAACAAGTTACAACCAAAAAGCAAAAAATGTATCTAGTTGGGTTATAGTGATGAGCAGAAGGCTTACAAATGATATGACCAAGAGGCAAAGAAGATCATCGCGAGCCGTGATGTGGTGTTCAAGGAGGAGCCACATACAGTGGAGGAGGAGAAGGCAAGTTCTTCCACTTTATCATCAAGCGAAGAAGTAGTCCACTATGAACCTGTCCCGAGAGCTATCCCTATCCTTAAGGAGGAGGAAGCATCATCTTCAGATGATGAGGAAAAAGTTCACCAACCTGGCATCACCCCACCGGAAAAGCCATTGCCGCGTTGGGTGAAGCAGCTCTATGACCACAATAATCCTATGCCTGCATCTGTTGAGGAGAAGGCAGACGGACCAAGGAGGTCTCAGAGAATAGAGGAGCAAAGGAGGGCTTCTGCTCACATAGTCAATATGGCCTTGATGGTTGAGATTATGAGAGAAGTAAAGGAGCCAACTGACTTAGAAGAAGCACTTGCAGATCCATCATGGAAGGCTGCTATGCAGGCGGAGTATGACAGCATAATGAAGAATGACACTTGGGAGCTAGTGGATCGACCAGCAAAGCGGAAGGTTATTGGCACCAAGTGGATCTGGAAGGTAAAGTACAAGGCTGATGGTACCTTAGAAAAGTACAAAGCTAGACTGGTTGCCCAAGGATTTTCACAAGTTGAAGGGTTTGATTTTCAAGAGGCATTTGCCCCAACTGCCAGAATGACCACTATTCGCACGGTACTTGCAGTGGCTGCCCACAAGAAGTGGCCAGTGTACCAAATGGATGTTAAGTCAGCATTCTTAAATGGTGACCTCAAGGAGGAGGTGTACGTGGCTCAGCCACCAGGGTTTGAGGCCCCCCATTCTGAGAACAAAGTGTGTAAACTGAAGAAGGCATTGTATGGGCTGAAACAAGCCCCCAGAGCATGGTACCAGCGGATAGATAGGTTCTTTTTAAACCTAAACTTCAAAAGATGTGCCTCAGATGCTAACTTGTATGTTTACAGGGATGGTAAAAAGTCTGTAGTGATTGTCCTATATGTGGACGACCTTCTTATTACAGGTGACTATGAAGATATGATCAACCAAACTCGAAAGGCTTTGAGTTCTGAGTTTGAAATGACAGACTTGGGCTTGCTGCACTATTGTTTGGGGATTGAAGTCTGGCAAGAGCCAGGAAAGATCTTCATCTCTCAAAAGAAGTATGCATGGGAGATCTTGAAGGCATTTGGCATGACCGAGTGTAAGGAGATAGCTACACCTATGGAGGTGAATGCAAAGTTATCCGTCGAGGATACATCAGCATTAGCAGACATTGGGAGGTATAGGAGGTTGGTCGGCAGTCTGATCTACTTGTGTAACACCAGACCAGATATCAATTTTGTTGTTGGTGTTTTGAGCAAGTTCTCAAACAAACCTCATGAGAGTCATTGGAAGGCTGGGATGCAGGTGCTCAGATACTTGAAGAAAACTCTTGACTATGGTATCACATACAGTTTCGGAACTTCTCTTGTGGGGAACTGTGACTCAGATTGGGCAGGAGACATTGATTCCAGGAAGTCAGTTTCTGGTTATTGTTTCTCTTTGGGTTCAGGAATTTTCTCTTGGATTAGTAAGAAGCAACCAACAGTGGCATTGTCTTCTACCGAAGCAGAGTACAAGGCAGCTTGTTTTGCTGCATGTGAGGCCGTATGGTTGAGAAGGATTCTATGGCATATGGGAGTGCAGGATAAAAGAACCAACTGTGCTGAGATGTGACAATCAGAGTTGCATCGCCATTGCCAAAAATCCAGTGTTTCATGCGCGCACCAAACATATAGAGATCCAGTATCACTATGTGCGTGATTTGATGGAGGATGGGATAGTGGAATTGGTCTACTGTCCAACAGAGGAGAATGGAGCAGATATCTTCACCAAAGCACTTACGAAGGATCTGCTTCAAGTTCATCTTCAGAGACTCGGCATTGGGCCGAGGAGATAGTTCACCTATGGGTGGACATTGAGGGGGGGTGTTAGATATGATCAATGCCCCACCCTCATTAGGTGCTACCAATGATCCATGGTGCTCAAAGTTGTAAGGCCCCCATTATGAGGAGAAGCCAAATGTGAGCCCGGACATTGGTTGAGTCCTGACTTGTATATTAGATGAGGTCTATGTGACCGGATGGCAAAAAGGTGACTGTTGTGGGTCTAATCTTTGGGTTAGACGGAGTGGTTAAGCTGGTAGCAACTCGAGGCACATTGCATTGAGTTGCGTGGTAAGGGAGTTAAAAGGGGCCCCTATTGTGGGGTCCGAGGGCCGCGGAAGCGGCCCCTGGCAGGGGTCCGGGGGCAGCGCCCCCGGCCCGATGGTAAAGGGAATATTCCCTAGCCGACTAGTGGAGGCTCATATGGTAGGTCGGTCAGCGACCTAACGACCTTCGCGGGCTATAAAAGCTAAACCCCTTCACAGCCATCACTCACTCATCTTTCACCCAGTCAGAGTTGTTGTTCCAGCTAGCCTTAAACTCTTCACCTATCTTCTGTCTAGATCGCCATCTAAGCTTCACACAGTGGAAGCGCACAGGTGGACAGAGCCATCTTTGTATCAGTTGTTTGGAGTTAAAGAATTTACTGATTCTCCTCTTATCTGTTGTGTACTCTCTATCTCTTTCTCAGATTTTGTTCGCTGCGCCGTGTAATATTTTACAAGAGCTACATGTTGCTAATAGAATGGGCTAATGAAACATTGTATCTGACATATTTGGATATTTGTCATTACTAATCATGTGTCCCAAATTCCTAATACCTATGCTTCATTAATACAATGTAGACTTCTATGGATGGCTTATTCTAAGGCCAAGTGGCATTGTACTATAATCCATGACTTATATATAAACAAACAATTCATTGCATTTGTTGTGTACAAATAACCTTCTCAATAGAAAAAATCTACACATACCACAAGAGTATTACCTTGAAACACTCAAAAGCATTGCAACATTATTTGTGTCGAGGGATGAATGATCTACAAACTATAGTATAAGGTAAACTGGTGAGAACCTCAACTTATCATTCAAATTTGTAGAATACAATGTAAAGTGATGAGAGTCTCAACTCATAGTCAATCTCTTTACAATTGTTTGGAGCTAAATTCAATTGCACATTGCTCTCAAGTCTCATCAAGTGAATGCAAGATAACATAGGGGACAAGAAATCGAAGCTAAAGCATAAGAAGACATCAATGAAATAGATACATTCCCTGAAGATCTCAAGATGTAAAAACCACCAAGCATGCAAGCTTCAAAGACATACAAGAGCCATCAACATTGAGGCCCTATCTTTGTCAAACAAAATGTGTATTGACTTCTACCTCCCACATGCTTCAATATCACCCTATACTTCCATTGTTGTGGCTCTACATCCATTACAAAAGTCCCCTTCTCAAGGTGAATCTACCATCCTATTCATCCTTCCAAGCTTTAATATATTCCTATTCACTCTATGTAATATTGTAAGCCAAAATTTATGGCACTCAATGTATTTACCATAAATAAATAAAAGGAAAGGAACACATACCCACAATCATTGCATTGCATCTAGGGTCCTCAAGTTAGGAACATCTGGTGGCATTGGTAAGGTGGCTCCATCTCTAAACCCTTAGCCCTTCTTTTAACTTTTCCCACATTCACTCAAGGCCCATCAAGGGCATGCCAAACCTAAAAAGCTCAGCTCATCTATGGTTAGACATGTCTCCCTGAGTCACATGCACTTTTTTCCTATACATCTAATTCACCACAATGCCAACAACCAACCATGAAAGAAAGGAAGAAAAGGCACTTCAACAAGGGGAGACCATTTGCCTCAATTACCACTTGCAAATGACCCATTGGAGACCTTATCCTTCATGGAGCAACTTAGTTTGGTTTCAACATTTTTTTCTAATCTACTATTAGTGTCTCCCTATGATCTTCATCAAGCATTCCTTTTCCTGCTAAATTTTTCCATCTTCATCCATTAAGTTTCCTTGCTTCATCAACTACATCAGTAAGAAGAACCTATGGGGGTTTCTTTTAACTATGTAAGAGTTTGACCCTTCTCCCAAACTAGCAATGTATGTCTTGTGCATTCAAATAAATCCGCAATTGAAGCATGCTACCTACAGTGATAGAATTCCAGGGAACCAACACTCATCTAGGAAAGGGGCTAATGTTAACCTTTAGGAGCAAAGTAGGATGCAAAAGTCAAGTCAAGTTAAAGTACAAACGTGGAAGTTAAAGTGCCAAAATAATTTTTGAAAATGATTATTTTTTCAAGTATCCTTCTATTAATTTTAGGCATTTCATATGTATTGTCCAAGTAGAATGTATTCCAATAATTTCTAGCAAATGCATGGATATTATTATCATTGTAATGTTATGTGAGAGCTAGACTCTCTCTCATGCAAATTGTAACATCTTATAGAGTTAAATTAGAAGCCCCACATTGGATGTAATGGTTGTGAGCATGCAACTTCTATTCACTTCTATTTAGAAGAGGTCTAATTAACCTAAGATATATGTAAAAAAGAAAGAGGACTAGTCAAAGCCTGAACAATGGCTAGGGTGCCCCTAAGTTTTAGCAGAAACCCTAACCATAACCCTAATGTATAAAACCCAAAAAGTAAATGGAACAACTCATTCCTATGTGTGCCATTTTGTGAGATCTGGTTTTTTTCACTCCTTGCTTCTTCATTGCTATATTGTGAGTGTGTGTGCATGAGTGAGTGAATGAGAGATTGTGAGGACCCAAGAGAGTGAAGCCCCCTATTGCATCTATCCTTCTCTTCTTCTTCTCCCCCTTGCAACACGTATTGCTCAAGCTCAGAGGCAGGATTGGTGTGGATCAACGGCTTAGCTTGCAAAGGGCTACCATGAGGATTATGAGATTACCTATTGCTAATAATTGAAAGTAAGGACTACAATGAGAAGCTATCGAAGAGGTGAGTTCACTACAATCTCGTGAATCATTGAACTTTCTTTCTTGTATGGATATCATAAGAGGAGAGTTGAGTTGGAAGGTGATGAACTAGGTGAGGGATAGTTAATTGAGGTTGGTCAAACTCTTGAATAAATAAGAGACCCACCCATGTCCCTTTATTGAGTGTCCGTAAAGCTTGACAATTATTGTGTCTACCTGAACCGTAAACATGTGATGTTGGCTAGCACACCCACAATGTTCCTTCTTTTCTATTACTACCATAGCATTGTTGCATATCCTACATGGCTATAAGAGACAAAGATATCAAGGAAGAAAAACACTTTTCATATCATCTTGCCCCACTTTAGTCTCTTGCAAAGCTAGAAAATCTAGTTTTAATACCATCAAAGAGATGCATACTACAAATCAGAGACAAAAGGCAGCTCTTTTAGATTTCATAGAACTCTTAGTTTGATCTTGGTGCGAAGGAGCTCATTCAAAAGATAGCAAATATATTATTCCCCAACAAGAGCTTCTTGGTAAACTTCTTAAGTGACTATTTTTTCTTGCCCTTTTGCACCTTAGAATGTTTGTTACTCTAATTGGTTTACAATTGTCCATTCAATTCCATGTATTCCCTTGCACAAACATGCTTGATGCCCTAGTATTGACATGCATTTTGCTAAAATTATATGTTGAGGAGAGAGAGAGAGAGAGAGAGTTTCACCACATGACACAACACTATATATTTGTAGGGACTTCTATTAGAAGCCTTTACAATGCCTAAATGTTGAATCAATGTTGTGCTTCAACATTAGGTTTGGTAAAGATCTTGACAAACTATTATAGAAGGTTGATAGTTGTGAAGAGACCATGAATTTAAATACTTCTTATTCCAACCCCTAGACTTTTTCTTAATCCCTTTTTGGTGACAAGATGAATGAATAATTAGGACTAATATAGTGAGAGAAAAGCTTGACATAGGACTTGATAAACCAAACATGATGGATAGTAGTATAGAGGCTAAAATTTATTTTGCAAGTGATGAGTTTCAATGTAGTCATTTGTACTAAAGAAGCTTACCGCTATTGATTGCCAGAAATTCCCTTTGTCGTTGCTTAAGGAGTATCCATGAGGCATGTATCAAATGAGCATAAGAAAGGAGAAAAGAAAAATAAATCATATTCATGTTCATAGTGTGATGACTAAAATGTGCTTACATACACAAAACATGCTTTTTGATGAAAGTAATCAAAGCGATTGAGAAATTCAGAACATAATGAGTTTGAGGATTTTGAGTAACAACAAGTTCAATACTAATATATGCAATAGCCAAATAAATTGAGTAAATGAAATTTTTTATGTATAATTCTTAAGCAATGTGAGAAGAAAAGTAAATAACTAATGGTTAGCACAATAAGGCTCATCGATTTAAGAAGATACCTAGGCACTTTGCACACAAAGTCATAACAAATGTTCTCTCTATTATTGTATGCGAAAGATAGTCAATCGATGCTCAGATGTTCTACACTTTAGGTAGATGGACACTTTTATGATAGAAGGTGACTTTTAAAAAGGAGCTCAATTGAGATTTTGAGTTTGAAGTATAATATGTATGTACATAGATTTTTTGACATTCTTGATCAAGTAGTAGCATAACTTTAAGGAACATTTTCTAAAAATATATATGAGACTTAAAATAGGTTGGCATGCAATATCCCATAATGGTTACCAGAGAATAATAATTCACGTGATTGTCTCATGAGATGCATGGCCCTAGGTAAGGTGGGACCTTAGGAAGCATGATGATATTGTATGAAATGAAAGTAAAGACGTTCCAACAATCCAAAAAGAGATATTGTTGCAGCATGCGTGCATATCACATGAGAAGGTTGTAATGTGAACCCATGTGTAGCATTTCATGCTTTCAAAGCATTCAAAGTGAATCAAATTGACTCATAACTAAGTCAATGTGCGATGATAATCTCAAGAAAGTGAGCACTTCTCCTCAGTTGACAAGGGCATAGTATTCTATAATGATATTTTATTAGCCTTCATATACAATTTTGGAACTTTATTTTGGTGTAATGTAGAACCAACCACACCTTGATCTTTTCTCAAAGAACATGCACTGACATGTACCACTAACCCATACCATCCATGTTATTTGAGTTTGATAGCTTCTTGATCTAAAATTCACTTTGGCATTTTATATTGTCAAAGTCTCTCCCCTTGGGTATGTCATCACATTCATTTTTATAACTCAACAGTCCCTCTCTTTCTCCAATAACTACAAATGCATATGATTTGTTTTCTTATTGTGCACTTTTCATTTTGTAACTTATGCTTAAACATTGCACAAATTTCACTACCCTCGAGTCATTGGCTTCATCATGAGCGTGCTTGTGTATTTCCTCTCTTAGTAAATCCCCCATAACAAAGGTGGAAGCTTCAACATAAAGGCACAACGTTGTCCTTACCTATCCGTTAGATATGAGTAATACCCCAATTTAGAACAAAAAAGGATCCATTTTCATATATAGTTTTTGGGTGTCATTCATTCCAACAAATTTTGTAAATGGAAGGCACAATAATCACACTTGAAGTGTCTCAATTTCCAATTCATGTAGTTATAAAGCGATTTCAAAATTTAAAGTAGAACAATGAAGTTGTTGATCTACATGGATGAGTTTAAGACATGATTGGAATGAAACCACTTAATTTTATGTCATATTTAGTCCATTACATCATATGCTTTCCAACAATAGTGTGGCTACATGTGCCAATATGACATATGGAATGACAGAGACCTCTTTGGAATATAACATTGAGATCATCATGGGATCAACTATGCTTGCCTTTTTCATTCAACAAAGCCCTTTTTTGACAACTACAGCTTGTTATGGTATTACATTAATCACAATAGGTGATGATACTTTATAATGAGTTACATAATCCATTGTAACACACATTTCAATTATATTTAACTTCTTATAAAAACCATACAAAAATGCATTGACTTGCGATTGCATTATTAAGTGTGAAAGTTGATAGTTCACAATTGTTACTTTATTTCTCAATGTGTTTCATTATCTTACCCAACACATTAAGAGACTAGAATAGTTGTGCATTGGTAGGTATGAAGGAGCTTAAATAATAAGCACTAAGAAATAATGATATTATCAACATCATCAACATTCTTTTAAGATTGTGTGCACATTTATTTAACTTTGAAGAGGCAAGAGTGCAAGTTACTACTGCCAACCCTTTTTCATGAGCAAGGTAGTCAATATAAATTATACTAGTTTAATAGAGAAATAATGAGAGCAAGTAAAATTCACTATTATTTCATTGAGTTTCTTACACACTTATTTCCAAAGCCTCCAAATGCTTTACTTCATTGAATTATTCAAAATCTACAATCACTATTACTTGATTGATTTCTTTTGCACACAATCTTTCTAATCCCCTCCTTTACCCACTAAGGAAAAGAGTTTGGGTTTACAAATTTGAGCTTAAAAATAATCTTTGTTTTACAAAATCTATCATAAAATAGCATAAATTTTTCAAAAAAGAACCCACCATAACAACTATATGATAGTTTATTAAAGAGAGATCAATAATTAAAGTATTCAAGGGAGTTCGATAATGAACGTCAACAACTCACTAATATAGAACATTGAGACAACATAATTTTGCTAAACTTTGTGGAATATATAATTGATTAGGCAACTAGCACAAACCTAACATACCATAATCAATGAAGGTGAAACATGGATGTCCTATTGATGTAAGTATGGAGTTATGACTAAGCTAGTTCGGCATACATCAATTACTTGCACATGTAAAAAGCTTCACAGTAGAAAATGATGAACAAGGAACATGGATGTATGATTGATGTAATTGTGGAGTTGGGATAAAGCCCAATTATTATAATCTCTTGTATACATTTTCAACACACAGAAATGAGTGATTAGTTTTATCTCCCTTAAACGTGTATTTGATATGACTTTCTTGTGCATTTAGTAAAGGATCTATGAGGCATCATTTCTCTCTACTTTTCGACATTATGGCACTTAATAAAGTGTGTTGATCCATGATTAAAAACTAGCAATATCCACACTAAAGTTGACAAAAATGCTTTACATGTATAAACCCACAATGGAGCATGTTGACCCATGACTAAAAACTACATGTGTTTGTACCAAAGTTGGCACACATCCTTCGCATATATATACTTGTTTTGGGATTCAATGAAAAATCTTAAAGCTTTACATTGTTAGTAAATGTAAAAGAATCCTTATTTGAATGCGTGTTGACCCATGACTAAAAACTACAATTATGTATACCAAAGTTCACAAACATGCTTCACATGTATGAATTTGCATTCGAATAAATGAAAAAGCCTAGAAGGTTTACATTGTTATAACATGTAAAATACAAGATAGAATTCATATTTGAATGTTTTTGAAATAAATGCATGTCTAAGTTAGTCTTTTGTCACCAATGGATTGTAGCTTAATGGTTGAGTGCCTAGGTTGAGTTTCATAGGTATGTGTTGTTAGGGGGTTAAAGGGTACTTATGCCTAGCCACCTATATTTACCTTATAGTCAATGCCTGCACACCTATACAACACTATAGATGATGGCCATCCATCACTGCCATATTTATTCCTTATTGTTTTACTATGATAGAATAATAAAAAAAGAAGGCATTTCACACATTATGATTGTTGGAAGTTCCCACACACCTTCAAATCTCCATAGCTCTTGCTCTTGGTTCCACTTGTACTCTTCTCTCTCATTCCTACTACTCACAAAGTTTGAATCTACATACATGGTGAGTCATTGACTCTTGTTCATTCCTATATTTGTGATCCCATGCCTCGTCCATCTTTGGGTGGTGCTAAGTATTTTGTTATCTTCATTAATGATTTTTCACATAAAGTCTGCCACTATTCCATAAAGCAAAAATAAGATATTTAACTACTTTTCTAACATTTTGTTTCTTTGGTTGAGAACCAATTTGGGCATAGGTTGAAATACCTAGGCTCGAATAAGAGGATGAGTATGTATCCCATGCTTTTGAGAAATTCTATAATGATGGAGGCATCAAGTATCAATTGACTACTCCTTATGTTCCATCCTAGAATGGTGTTGTTGAGTACATGAATAGAACTATTCAAGAGAGGGTCATATTGGGGATAAAGGAACCTATACCTGGCCATCCATATTTACTCATTACATACTATATATGCACACCTATACACAGGTGGCAAGTGCCCATCATCACATCACTTTATTCTTCATTCTTTTAGTGACTATTTACCAACGAATGATCAATCACACATTGTGACTATTGGAGTTCTCTCTCTCTCTCTCTCTCTCTCTCTCTCTCTCTCTCTCTCTCTCTCTCTCTCTCTCTCTCTCTCTCTCTCTCTCTCTCTCTCCAATAATTGTGTGGTGGGGGGACTTGCTTGAGCTGATGTGCCAAACACATACCATACGCATAAGAGGAAGCTCACTCAAGAACACAAGAAGAGAGATGGATACCAAAACTATTTCTTCTTGTTTTTTTCTTCTTCTTTCACACACAATATAATATAACAAAGTATAGATAAGATACAACATGAAGGAAAGTGGCCTACTAAGTCAAATAATACATAACTAACTATATTAATCGATTGTCACTACAACTGTGCCAACTATATGTAGATGCAACAAAAATAAATATAATAAGTGATAAGTCTGTGGCCATGTGAGTTTCATAATAACCACATGTGTTGTGGAAAATTAGAGTTGGAAGCATGAGAGAGTGTGCACAAGAGGGAGAGAGAGAGCTCAAGTACAAGAATAAGATCTTGCTTAGTAAGTTGTTCAAAGGTACAACTAGTACACTCTCCTCTACTATGAGAGTGACCTTTAGGCAGTTTATATAGCCTATTGAGAAGTTAGGGTTAGGGTTTCCCCTTGCTCCCTTGTCCTCCAGTTCATTTACACCTAGCTACCCTTATCCTCTCGAGTATAAGGAGAGTTCACATGCTTACTTCTCAACACCCCCCCACAATGTCAAGTGGCATTGGATAAAGCATGATAGGATGCCCCCCCTTGATCCACAATGAGATGCCTTTATAAATCAGGCTACAAAAGATGGTTATAGGTAGAGAGTGTTACAAGACTCAAAAGAGTCGATCATCTATAGATTGGGAGGCAAAGTTGGCCTCCAAATCCTTAGGTACTTTGGGAACACTGGGACACTTACTAGTGATATGCCCAATCTTTTTGTATTTATTGCACTTCATTTTATTGTCAAGATATTTCTTCCAGCAATTGCTTACAATATGCCCTTTTTTATGACAGAATGAGCACTTTGTAGAAGTTGTATGGACTAACACTTGCTCATGGGAAGTAAATGCTGAAGTCCCTTCATTATGGTTCCTCTTCTCTTCATCCAGGCATGACTAGATGGTACTTGCTAAGGTTGGGTTCGAGATATTAGTTAGAGTAGTCACAAGGGTTGGAAAAACCTTCTTCACAGACTTCAGAAGGATGGCAATGGCATCTTCATCATGAATTGGTGCTTGAATGAAGGCCAGTTGTGCCAGAGCCCCTTCATATGTGAAATAAACTTACTTAGATCTTCTCCCAGTTTATACTCAAAGCTAAAAAACTCAATCTTTAGAAAAATCTTGGAGTTCTTCCCAATAGCGCCATAGAGCCTTTCAAACTCATCCCACTTCTCCTTAGTAGTGGAGAGTTGGTCAATATGATGACTTAAATATTCATCCAAATGAAGCATGATGATGGCTTGAGGTCTTTCATCAACTTCTACATCAAGGGTATTGGATGGGTCAATAACTTTGGTCCCTTTTATGCAGGGCCAGTAGCCTTGTTCTATTATTTTATATTTTACCAGGATGACTTGCCAAAGATGGAAATCTTTTCCATTGAACTTGTGAATTTGAGGCCTTACATCTGCATAGGCCATGGCCGTTATAGGAAGGTCTTACCTATTGCCTTAGGCAATGGCAGTGTCTAGTCCTTTACAAGTGGCCAAGTATGAACCAAATAGCAGAGTTGATAGCCCTACAAATGATAACCAAATTTAAAGCTGTAAAGATGAAAAAGGTTGGAAATCATACATATGTAATATCTCAATATAAGATTTTGGTGGTCCTATTCTTAAAACAACCCTTGATTTAAGTTTTACTGTTTTCCTAGGTTTCAATGAGGTGAACTTTGACTAGACTTCAAGCTCCTCTTGATAATGTGGCCTGTTAGAGGAGTTTTTGGTGGAGCACGACTTATCAATCAACTTTATGCTATGGGATGAATTAGAGGAGAGTAGAATAACACTTATTTCTCTTATTTACTAGCAGCAAACAGTAAGAAGCATCAGTTGAATGCATCAATAGTGCTAAGAAGCACTCTTACTAACTCCCATTCTTGTACTCATAGTCTAGTTTGATCTTTATGAGCTTAATATTGCCCATGGAATGAGAAGAAACTCTACATTTAAGCTCCACATGGTAGTAATAAATCTTTACAAGGGTTTTGCAGTGATTAAAATCACTGTTGACAATGTCTAGATTGAAAAAAATGAGAATGAGTGAGCTTGAAGCTTCCTAGTTATGGCTACCAGGAAACCCACAATTAGGGTTTAACAAAGAACTTTTCTTGTGGACTAAGATTTGAGGAGCCCTCTTATGAGGGGATAGCCCACTAGGGAGGCTATCAAAGCCCTAAGGTAGCCGCCATTGGTTTGCCCTCAGCTGAGCATGCAACTATACGAATCTACACGCTACCCCAGATTATGCCTGCCTATGTTTTTTCACAATGGCGTCTTGTTGGGTGGCCAATGTTGGGGTTTCTGGTGCTAGGAAGAAGCACTTGATGCTAAGGAAGGTTTCTCCTAAAAAAATGGGAGGCCGATATGCCCTCTTTTGCTCACATGAGCTCCTCTAATAGAGATAGCTGGCTATGGAGGTTGAAGGGCCAAGATGAGAAAATGAAGCTTTCCTTGTGCACTTAGGATGAACTAAGCTTTAGGGAACCTAAAGGGATAAGATTGGATCTGATACCATGCGGAAAATCAGAGTTGGAAGCATGAGAGATTGTGCACAAGAGGGAGAGAGAGAGCTCAAGTACAAGAATAAGATAGTAAGTTGTTCAAGGGTACAACTAGTACACTCTCCTCTATTGTGAGAGTGACCTTTAGGCAGTTTATATAGCCTTTGGAGAAGTTAGGGTTAGGGTTTTCCCTTGCTCCCCTATCTCCAGTTCATTTACAACTAGCTACCCTTATCCTCTCCAATATAGGGAGATTTCACATGCTTAGTTCTCAACATGTGTTAGGCTTGCCATCTCAACACTGCCCCTCAAGCTCAACTATATCTCTGCAACTCCAAGCTTCAAAATTTTCAAAGCTTCTCTACTCCCAATGCCTTTGTCAAAATGTTAGCTATCTAATCCTATGTGCTGACATATACCAAGTCAATCCTTCCTACAAGTACCTTCTCTCTCACAAAGTGGTAATGCATCTCAATGTGTTTTGTCCTAGCATGGAACATTAGGTTTCTAGCTAACTATATGATGCACATGCTGTCACAATAAATGACAATTAGACCGTCTGCTTGCATATCCGAATCACCCAATAACTTTTGCATCCATACCACTTCACATGCTGCCACATCAGCACCTCTATACTTAGCCTCTATACTCGATAAAGAAACTCTAGATTACTTTTTTCTACTCCACGTAACTGTTGCACTACAAGGGAAAAACATAACTCCACTAGTATATCTTCTGTCAGGCATGCAACCATCCCAATCTGCATCTGTGCATCCAAACACCTATATATCCTTACATGCCTCATAAAAAAGTCCATAATGTAAAGTGAACTTCACATACCTCAATATGCATATAAATACATCCAAATGAGGCTTTCTAGGCAACTGCGATAATACCATAGCTCAAGTCTAGCCTTGTGATAGTCATGTAAATCAAACTTTCTACTATCCTTTTGAATATAGTAGGGTGATCTATCTCATCCCCAATGTCAATACTCAACTTCACATTTTGCTCTAATGGCACTAAAAGAGGCTTACATGCTCTCATACCATACTTGGACAATATATCCAAGCTATACTACCTTTGGAACAACTATATACCACCATCACATCTGATATTCTCAATACCAAGAAAGTATCTCGACTCACCCAAATCCTTCATCTCAAAATTCTTCTTAAAAAATTCCTTAAACTTCAGCAATCCTACTATCACTATCACCTATAATAATCAAATCATCTACATAGATGACTATGATGATTGAACCTACATCTTTCTTTCTCACATAAAGGGAGTGATCATCATAAAAAATATAAAAGCCAATATTGACAAGATACTTATCAATCTTGTCAGACCATGCTTTAGGTACTTAGTTTAGTCCATAGAGCGCCTTCTTTAACTTTCTTTAACTTGTACATATATGTGGGATGCTATAAATCCTCATAACTTGATAGCTGCTTCATATACACCTCTTCTTGCAATTCACCATGCAAGAAGTCATTCTTGATATCCATTTGCTACAAACTCCAACCTTTGGCTACTGCCAAAGTAATCACACATATAATAGTTGCCATTCTAGCAACAGGAGTGAATGTCTCTTCATAATCTATGCTATATATTTGAGCATAGCCTTTTGCCTTATACCTGCTAATAGAACCACCTGCATTATGCTTGATTTTGCAAACCCACTTATAGCCAATGCCCTTAGGCAATGGTACTAGATCCCAAGTCTTATTGGCTTCAAATGCAGCCATCTCCTCATCCATTGTTGCATCCCAAAGAGCATGACCAACAACATCCTCAAAACAAGTAGGATCAAGATCCTCAACTACCTTTGTGATATAAGCATAATGGTGAACTCCATAACCTTTAAAACCAAATCTCTTAATAGGGCATCTAACCCTGCTAGACCTACATACCACTAGATCACTCAGTGGAGCGCTTACATTACCATGTGCTCTTTGGACACTTAGTGCCTTGACTGAAGAAATACCAAGCTCATCATTGAAACTCTCTAAACTAGTAGAATCTC
Source organism: Lygodium microphyllum (assembly GCF_053477565.2). NCBI lineage: Eukaryota > Viridiplantae > Streptophyta > Polypodiopsida > Schizaeales > Lygodiaceae > Lygodium > Lygodium microphyllum. The sequence continues at coordinate 117,529,700 of NC_141156.1, forward strand.
CATCAAATCCCAAATGACTAGTAGATGCATCATTACTATCCAGCACTTTCTCCTTCCCTTTGTCTTTTTCTACAACACTTGTAGATGCACATGAAGATATGGGGCTACTCCTTAGTCTCCCAAACCAAGGGGCCAACTATAGATGTAGTACTAGATTATGTTTCTAGTTCACTCACCTATGATGACAAGGTTATAACAATTATATCATTTTTGCTCTAAAGAGTATTAAATGAAGATGCATTTTTTAGCATTTGGGTCAAGTTTCTTTTATAGCTCATCTAGCACATGAATATATGTAATATAACCAAACAATTTCAAGTGTGATAAATTGGTTTATTGCCTATAAAGCATTCTTTGGGGATCATCACATAAACTCCAGCTATGGGAGTTTTATTTATAATATATATAATAGTATGAATAGCTTTAGAACAAAATTATTTTGACATATTCTTTTTCAGGCACCATCAATACTAGTGCAACTTCTACAATATGTCTATTTGTCATTTTTGCAACCCCATTTTGCTATAGGGTATATCTACAAGTAAACTATCTCTTTATTCCATGAGACCTCAAAAAGTCACTAAACTCAATAGAGAGGTACTCTCTCACTCCATTTGATCTCAAGCATTTAACTTTCAAACCTATTTTTGTTTCAATAGCATTCTTGAAAGTTTTAAAGTACTCAATACATCACTCTTTTCCTTCATGAAATATACCCATAGCTTCCTTGAACAATCATCAATAAACACAATAAAATATTTTCTACCATCAAGTGATATATTTTGTGTAGGCCTCTAAACATCTATATGCACAACATCAAGTATATTCTTGCTCACATCTCTATCATGTGAAAAAGGTTGTCTCACTTTCTTAGCAAACCGATATGCTTCACACACTTTGTGAAATTCTACAACTCTAAAGTAGGCAACCTTGTAACCAATCCTTTGGATTGCATTAATTTTAGCCTTTGGACATTTACATATCCAATACATTTATGACATATTTCAATGTCTGCAACCACTGCTTTTCCTTTAGCATACATAGTAGCATTCATAACAACAATTCCAATATCTAAACTAAACATGCAGTCAACTCTACTTTCTTTTGCGACCAACATGTACTTTTCATTAAAGTCTTCCACAAAACAATGTTTTGCATTGAATCGAACTTGCAACCCTTGATCTACCATTTGGCCAACAAACATTAAATTCTTTGTGATTGATAGCAGATGTTTTGATAGACTCTTTGTCTCACATTTGGCCATCATGTTCAACAGGTGATTGTTGTAGCTTGGGTTGCTCCCGAGGTTGTGGCTGTTTGACTGGCTTGGTTGGAGCTACGTGTGTCGCGCTACTATATGCTTCTGAGGGCTTAAGGGCACAAATAGGAGTGGGTTGAGGCAGCTTGTGAGTAGTAGGATGTGGTTTTCGTCAATAGCTCAGCTTAGGCTTTGCTGGCCTAGGCTTTTGAGGTTCTACTAGTTTCTTAGCTTGAGTCTCTTGTGGCATGTATGCCTCATTTGCCTTGATGCTTTAGGTGGTCAAGCTTGAGGGTGATGTTTGAGTAGTGCCCTTGGCTATCTTGCCTTTAGGTACCCATATCCACACATTGCTCTCATAATAGCCTTGAGCTTGCACTAAGGTTTTGGAGACCCATCTCGCGGGGCAACTTGACAGTTTGTCAAGGTCTATAGTTTTGTCTCAACCTTCTAGGTTTCAAGTGCAAGTTCTTAGCCTTGCGGGGTCGTGGGAGCTTGCTCCTAGGTGGTGGCCCTTGATGTTTAGGTATCCATTGAAGCTTTGGTTTGTAGGCCTCAACTTTGACTCCAATGATTTGCTTGTCTTGAGGTTTAGTGGGTTGTGACGAGTTACGACCCCCTTCCTTAGACTTGATGTTAGGTTTCTCTACTGACGGCTTTGCAGACTTTGAAGGAGTCGTGCAGCCCTTGTTGAAAGCGGTGACTATACACATGTTGCCTATGGCAAGGTGAATTCACTAGGACTCGTAATTGACATTGCAATTAGCTTTCTTTTTAAATGTGTGTCCTAACAACAACATTGTACATGCATCTTTAGTATTTGGAAAAACATAAAAAATCATTGCATCAATAGAGATTGGTACTTTTTGCACTTTCCCAAGAGTGCATATATGATCAGTCCCCCGAATGGGCTAAGTTTGGTGTTAGTGAGCTAGTGAGCCGTAATTGTGGTTTGCCAATTTGGGTCCAATGCTCGCGAGTTAGGACATTAAAATCATCTCCCTCATCAATTGAAGGTGATCGTGTGCTTGGCAATGACTGTTATGCATAGGTAAGATGGTTCTATTATTTTCTCTCCTCATCTTCAATATTTGTAATTGTGACTACTCATACGTTGATAGGCGACTCTAGCATTGGAGGTTCATATAATGGGTGCGTGGGAGGGTAGTACTTCTTGATGCGACTGCCATTGAAGAAGCCTTTGTTCTCTCCCTCTAGGGTTTTGAGTTCCACATTACCGGTTCTACTAATGGTGCGGACTTTGAAAGGCCCTAGCCCTCTAAACTTCATCTTTTGTTTATGACCCTTGACTGAGTATAAGAGTACTAAGTCGCCTTGTTTGAATTCTCGTTGTTTGACATGCTTGCCAAACCAGGTTTTGCATATTGCCTTCTCACATATTTGTGCGTGAGTGGCTAGAAGTCGAGTTTCTGATAGGCGTTTGAGCTCAATTAGGCACTCTGTCCATGCCTCCTTCCCATCCCATCTTTTTTGAAGAGCGACTCTCAGGCTAGGAATGAAGAACTCTATGGGCAGAATTGCTTCAGTCCCATAGGTCAACCTAAAGGGAGTATGTTCTACAACCATTTTATAGGTCAACTTAAAGGGAGTTTGTTCTACAACCATTTTATAGGTTGTACAGTAGGCCCACAAGGCTGCCATCAATTTGTTATCCCAGTTGATGTGCGATAGTGAC